>NC_081412.1:124466574-125066574 GCF_030272615.1 Cryptomeria japonica | reverse complement strand
AGCGAAATACATCTTGTTGCTGCAAAGCATATTCTGAGATATCTTCAAGGAACTATTGGTTTTGGTCTGAAATATAAACATGTGGACCTTGACCTACATGGATTCACTGATTCTGATTGGGCTGGAAGCGTAGTTGACAGGAAAAGTTCATCAGGTTGTTGCTTCAATTTAGGATCAGGAATGATCTCATAGATATGTAGAAAACAGTCTTCAGTTGCTCGGAGTTCTACAGAATTTGAATACATTGCAGCCTCCATGGGAGCAAGAGAAGCAGTATGGCTCCAGAAATTGCTTGTAGGATTGTTTGGTCAGCCCTTAAATCCTATTGTCATCTATTGTGACAATCAAAGTTGCATCAAGCTTTCAATGAATCCAGTATTTCATGATAGGTCTAAACACATTGAGATTCCTTATCACTATGTTCGAGATATGGTGGAAAGGAATGTGATCCGACTGAATTATATTAGTACAGGTGATCAGATTGCAGACATTCTTACCGAGCCTCTCTCCAGGATCAAGATTGAACACTTTAGAGATAAACTTGGTATGGTTGAAAATGTTATTTAATTTTGAGATAGAGTCTCATTTATTCTGATATACTAATATATTTAAGATGTTTAATGTGTAAACTCTTTTATTTGTCATGTGTGTGACTCCATGACTTCATGGGCCCCCTGTGAACATTATTGAAGGGTGATGACTTTTCAATAATGAACACTTGTTTCAAATTGATATTGTAAGGTGACGATTTTACAATTATCAATTTATCTATCTTGATGTATATCATGTGACTTGATACCTGTGGACATGTCATGATAGTATATATCTCTGAGTCATTATGGTAGATATCAGTTGGTTGATATCATTAAATAAACCATAATGATGATAGAGATCTTCATGGTGAATATTATGGACATAATATTCGTGGACATGCCATGAATCATTATCAATATGGTAGGCATCATGTGACTTGATGCCATTGCACATACCTTACTTGATAACTATGAGTTATGGTGAGTATCATGAGAATTGATATTAATTGTTGAACCATATCTCTGAATATCACTATGGTGTGATATGTCTTCTCTTCACAATCAATGGATGAATTGTGATGTTTTCTCTAACATGAAATGTGTCCTCCCTAGCTAAGAGGGAGTGTTAATTCTTGTAACATCAGTCATACAATTTCATAATTCCGATGCATGAATTGATTACATGTTAACATATATAATAATAGATAAACTATTAGTATTGTTGGATTTTGCCAAGATCAAGAAGTCATTTAAATGTACATGAAAGAGACATAATATGGGATAAGAATAGACTGTATTCTCATCAATAGAAAATGATCAATAATCAACTGGATTATCTTTATTACATACAATGTAGATGAGCCTGCTTATATAGGCAAGGCTAGGGATATGTATGAGCACACAAACATGACATGTGGCTCAATAAGAAACAAGGGTAGGTAGGAAATAGGTGTGGGTAGGTAGGAGAAATAATATAATATTCCACATGAGGTGGATCACCCACCGAAGGTGGAATTATCACTCCACAATAAGTGGATATGATAGTGTAATAACAAGATCAACACCATAAGAGGTGGAATTTCTCCTACACACTATCCCAATGTGGCACAAACACCCAAGTGTCTCATATCCAAACTACTATGAAATGCATTATCCTAAGTAAACTTAAGTAAGTGTAATAATATCCATGATGAATAATTATTTACACCAACACCCCCCCTTAAGTGCAACTTAGGGGAATGCACTTAAGTCTACAATGCAACTAAGCAATGCAAGATGGGTCCCGGCTACGAGGCCATGTTAGGTACCCATGAACAAATGCAAATGCATGCAAACCAATGCAATGAAATCTCTCACAAAGTGGGAAAAGAGAGAAAAACCCAATGGGAAAAAACCCTCCCCCAAAAAAGAGATGAAAGCTATACAAGAGAACTCTCAAAGAAGAATGTGAGGAACAAAACCCCATGTGAGGAAATAGTCCCCCCCATATGAGAGAAGAAGAGAAGTCAAACTGTGATCATCCCTCAATGAAGAATCTGCACCAATGATAGAAGCTCGATGTATGAAGAAACTGCTCCATGAACGTCGAACAACATTCCTCCCCTTAGGAAGAAACAAAACCAAAGGTGTATCCATGAAGTCTCCCCAATCATGAAGGGAAGATGTATGAAGAAAACTCATGATGAAAGGAATCTCTGAAAACTGCTCAAGTGTCCCCATGTCGATGTCGAAAGATACCCCTTCCAAAGATGGTAAACTGTGCCATACTGCTGAAAAAGGAACTCCAACATCTAGTGAAGATGGATGTAGAACAATATCCAAAGACTCATGTGTCTCCTCAAAGAATAAAGAGACCTCCTCCAACTGCTGTACATAAGTATCCACAATCATGTCAACCTCGAAAGAATGATCATGTAGATAATGAACAAGAGGGTCAGAGTGTGCCCTCGCAACAATCGAAGAAGGATCATCTTCATCAAAGAGAAGATGTATGTCATCAATGATGTCTCCCAAATCTGCAATGTAGGATTCCACAAACAAACCTGCAATGTCTGTCAAGTAATCATCCCATGAATCTGAAGCTGGAAGACAATGTATATCCTGCTGCACTGAATCACATGAAGGCAAAACTGTCGCACTATCTGCATCATCAGGTACAATAGGTGATGTGATATCAATATGAGGAGATGAAATAGAAGACTCAAGAACTGGGTTACATGTGAGAATCCCCATGTTCAAGTGTCCAAAGTTCTCCTCAAAATCTGAATCATCACAATAAGTGTGATCATCATGTGTAGAATCATCAAATGTGAAATCATCATCATCAACAAAATCTGAAAAGGAGTATAACCGAGATGCATGATCAACCACCCCAGTTGCAATGATAGCTCTAGTCTCCATGTCTCTAATGAAAACTGAGTCAGGTGTGAACTCCACAACTCTCTTAGTTGCACCATGTGTGATTTGATAGATAGAAAGGAGATTGTTTGTCAAGTGGGGTACACACAACACATCATTGAAGGAGTTATCCCCAATGTCAATAGATCCTTTCCCAATCACATCCATGTATGTATGATTGCCCATCAAAATCTGAGGCATGGTGCAAGGCTCAAATGTAGAGAACATAGATTGTGAAGATGCCATATGATGAGAAGCCCCTGAATCTAGAAGCCATCTCTCTGAAGTATGATTTGTTGTAGCACATAGAGCTTGTCCTTTTCTTGTTCCAAAAGAGTGAGTTTTTCCACTTGTAGAAGCCATGAATGCTTGCCCTTTTCCTTTTGAATGCGAGGAAGTGGAAGTTGATGAATCATCCTTCTTGTAGACTTTAGGCAAATCAATGTTATGCTTTTTGAGGATATGTGTGAGCTCATCAATCTTCTTAGTATGGCAACAATGTTCCTCATGACCAATCTTTTTACAATAAGCACAAGTAGGTCTCTCTCTCTTTGGTGAATTATCTTTCTTGGAAGAAGATGAATCTCCTTGTTGTGGAGAAGATTGTGCTTTTTCCTTAGGCTTTGATTGCCATTTCTTCTTGTTTGAGTTGTCCTTTCCTTGATTTCCTTTGTTTCCTTGATTTGCCACTAGTGCTTGAGACTTAGAAGAAGTCTTAAGAATGCCCATGCTTATCAACTTAGTTTGTTCCATCATCAACATTTCATTGAAAGCATCAAATGTAGGCATTTTGTAGCTTGAACCCATTGTCATCCTATGAGTTTGGAAACTAGAAACAAATGCTGCATATTCTTGTGGAAGCTTCCCTATCAAGTTGAATATCAATTGAGTATCCTTCTTATCAATGCCACAATCTTTGAGTTGTGCCCTCAACTCATTTGCCTTAGTGACATAATCTTGTATAGTATCAAAGTTCTTGGGATCTAACATGGTGAGATCACTATCAATTTGATATCCCCTAATCTCATCAACTTGACCATACAAGTCTTGAAACTTTTGCCAAGCATCCTTGATTAGAGTACATTTCTCAATATGAAAAATGAGATCCTTTGATACATACTTTCTTAAGGTACCAATTGCCATGATATTTTTAGTGAGCCAATCTAAGTGACCAACTGGATCAGCCTTAGGATCAGCTGGAGCAACAATAGTTCCATCAATGTAATGAGTGAGTCCTTTTTCCATAAGTTTACTCCATGCATCAATTTTCCAAGTAGCATAATTATGTGGAGTTAAGAGAGGAAACTTAGTAGAACCCATAGCAGCAAAAAGGAAAGAACACAAGAGCACAAAAGCACAAGAGACACCCCCCAAATTCAATCAATCAAAGTACCCCCCCAAAAGTGATGATTTTGGCACTTTATACTTAGTGCGATTACAATGAGCCACTTGCAAAACAAGGCAAAGTGGACTTATGATGCAAATTTTACAACTTCTCAAATGAGATACAAGAGACTTCAATCAATAGTGCAATGAATCTAACTGAGATTCAAGCAAATATGCAAGTACCAAGAGAGCCAAAAATGGCCTAGATCTGAAAGTACAATTTCTACTTACAATGACATCAATCTGATAGCATCATGTGAAAGTAGACGAAAAAATACGCACTTTCAAAAAAAATGGCACCTGAAAAGGAGGTCGTATGACCCCAAACGAAGCCTCTGAAGTTGCAAAAACTGGGATTACTCAGGGACAGTCACCAAAAACTGCATTTTCTGAAAAATCCGTGCATCAAAATCAAAAAATTCTTTCACCACTGTGGAGAGCACGAAATTCTAGCCCATTTCAAAAAAAATTGCACCCAAAAAGGAGCAAAAATGAGCAAGTTATGGCCATTTGAAGTTGAACTGCAAAATCAAAAATGCAAATGAGAGGGGGTCAAAAAATTTTCAAACCCTGCTGATGTGGCGCTGACGTCAGCAAAACACTGTGTTAAATTTGACGGCCGTATGACCGTCGCCAAAACTTCGCTGCCTGGCTGACTGGGCGTCCGTACCGTACGGACGGACTGCGTGGACAGCTGATCGTACAGTCCGTACAGTACGGAATATCTGACGTGGCAGAGTGATGCGGCTGTCCGTACTGTCGATGTGGCTTGCTTACGTGTCACTATAGGATCTGCGTGGCGTACGGAATCTGACTCGGCAGAGGTTTTCCACGTGGCAGTGTTCGTGGCAGGCCGCGTGGCATTGTTGTTGCCGGAAGCGCAGAGGTGACGCGGCGGTGCCTGTGGATGAGGCGCCGGAGTCCGGGGAGGAGGCGGAGCTGGGTGCCGAAGCAGAGGAGCCGAGGATTGTACGCGGAGGTTCCTGGAGACGGCGCAGCGGCGGACGGGGGACGGGCGCCGGAAAAGAGGGAAACGCGGCGGCGGTGATGGACTCGGCGGGCGCAGAAGGTGGCGGCTGCGGTGACAGGACCCGGAGCGGCGTGGCGGTGGACGCTGCGGGCTCCGGGGGATTCGCCGGCGGCGGCGCGGTACTCTGCGGGAGGACAGCACGGGCGGCCCTGTCAGCGGCAGGTACGTGCTCTGCGAAATACCTGCAACACCAGGTACGTACGGAGCAGGGGGGGGGGGGTCTGCGGACCCCCCAAACAAATATTTTTTTTTGATTTTTTTAATTTTTGAAAACAAATTGCAAAAATTTTTTTTGAAAAAATGATGGGAATATTCGAAAAATCCGTACGCTAAGCAAAATTGGGGAAAAAAATTTTTCTCACCAAAATAGGCCAACTTTATAACCAAAATTCATGGAAACGGCCTTCCGGACGCAATGGAGAGGTCGGATCTGGTCTAGGACGCCTCCAAATGACGATGCTCCTCAGATCTGCCTCTTGACGTCACAATAATGCCTCTTCAAGACGAATCAATGAAGCTCCAAAAGCTCTGATACCATGTTGGATTTTGCCAAGATCAAGAAGTCATTGAAATGTACATGAAAGAGACATAATATGGGATAAGAATAAACTGTATTCTCATCAATAGAAAATGATCAATAATCAACTGGATTATCTTTATTACATACAATGTAGATGAGCCTGCTTATATAGGCAAGGCTAGGGATATGTATGAGCACACAAACATGACATGTGGCTCAATAAGAAACAAGGGTAGGTAGGAAATAGGTGTGGGTAGGTAGGAGAAATAATATAATATTCCACATGAGGTGGATCACCCACCGAAGGTGGAATTATCACTCCACAATAAGTGGATATGATAGTGTAATAACAAGATCAACACCATAAGAGGTGGAATTTCTCCTACACACTATCCCAATGTGGCACAAACACCCAAGTGTCTCATATCCAAACTACTATGAAATGCATTATCCTAAGTAAACTTAAGTAAGTGTAATAATATCCATGATGAATAATTATTTACACCAACAAGTATATACGTTAACAATAAATAATAAATAAAATCTAAATCGAATTATGGTGTTTGCCACTGGTCAAACCTTTTCATGTTAACGGACTCTGATTAAGCGATTCATAATAAATTGCGTTCCTCACGATCAATCAAGCAAGCGATGATCTTAATGCTTGTTAACGTGTTGTGTTATCATGAGTGGTACATAGGGAAGAGATGTGTCTTCCCACGTGAGAAGACATATCTCTTCACTACGTACCCTCTCATTCACATATATATAACATGCATACAATGAGGAGGAGCACAATACCGCAATCAATAAGTGTTGTGCATCCTTCCATTCACACTACAGCAGTTCAAATTTAATTTCAGATTATATCTTCATCTCTTCTATCCTCTTGATCACAGAATTTGAATAAACTTAACAGAATTCACCTGATAAGGCCCATGAACGGGCCTTTTCTTGTTTATATGTTGAATTTTTTTTTTGTGTTGAAATTAACTTGACTAATCCTCTTGCTGACTCTTGGAAATTAGATTTAGTAGTATTAGTTGGAATCAACAAATATAATATAAAGCACTTCCCTTTTGCTACCGTGCATGCCATGAATATGGGCATCTTCAAATAAATTGTTCAAAGATGGGTCCTCAATCCCCTCCTAAGGAACAAACAATCAACTAAAAGGCAAAAGGAAAAGCCCCAACCCAATGTAAGGAGCCAAATGCAAATGGATTCATTCTTGTGAAATCTCATTCTAAGAGGAAGGCTACAAATCGCTAACATAAGGGCATTCCTAAAGGGATATTTATCAATAGATTTTATGTTCTAGAAAACTTTGAGAAGGTGAAAGCAATGGAGCATGATGAGGTCCCATCTAGCCAAAATGTACATTCTATAGATTCAAGTACTTTATCTAATCCGATTGATAGGAATACTACTTCAGAAAAATCAAGTGTCACCAAAGCAAGGGGATGTTCCTAATTCGCTCTAATTCTGTTTAAAACTTGCTTGAGAAATGAATAGCATTGGATGTAGAGATAGCTTGCATTGACTTTTCATTTCTATGCCTTCATTATTTGTGGCTGGAAGATAGATTGTCTCCAATGTGTTCAACCCAAATCATAAACATAGTCAATAGACACTTGGATGAAGAACTCAGAACATTTCAACCTAATACAACCAGGAAAGTGGGTGGGAGAATTCAAAAGTTGACCAATACATGTGTGACTTTACCAGCCCATCACATTAAGGACAGCAAATATATTACATGTTGATAGGGAACTTTCTCTACACCACCATGGTTGCAAATAGTTTACCAATATCAAATTGTAAAGTGAGATATATTCAGCGAAGATTCTTACCTTAAAGTTCTTTTGTGAACAAAAATAAATACAAGCAGCTTGTTTGCGACACAACAAAGGTAGGATGAGTCCAATGAAAAGCCAAAAATGACCATGGAAGGAGATTTCTGAAGAGAATAATTAATTTTCATAGATGGAATCGAGAATGTTGAAGGGGCATCCAGATCTCTTTCTTTTAACATTCCCAAAAATTAAGTGAAAAATGAAATACATTTGC
Source organism: Cryptomeria japonica (assembly GCF_030272615.1). Lineage (NCBI taxonomy): Eukaryota > Viridiplantae > Streptophyta > Pinopsida > Cupressales > Cupressaceae > Cryptomeria > Cryptomeria japonica. The sequence continues at coordinate 125,058,638 of NC_081412.1, read as the reverse complement.
ACTGTGAAGATAATTGAACTTTTGCACAAAACTAGCAAGAAGAAAGTTGTAAAAATCTGAATTTCAAGGTGAAATAAAGGAATTAAACAAGATAAAATTAGCTTAGTCCAAATATGCTGATAATATAATTGAAAAAGGCAATTCATATTAATGTTAATTTTTATTTTTTTGTTGGTGGGGGAAGGCAGATTTAAAATTTTCAGCAGGACATTTTCAACAATTTCTAGATAAACTGCCTTTTTGTTTACAAGATTCATATTTTTGCTGATTATAAACTGCAATCTGTACATGAGCCAACTCTACACCCTCCTTAAATGAGATACTCAAGAGAAGAGAACCATATTCAACTGCTAACCTATTTTCAGGATAACACCAAGTCACAGTAGTCCAAAACAAAAAAGTTAAAAAAGACATTAATCATAAAATACTAATAGGGAAGAATGTTAACCTATAACATAATGAGTTTTGGGAACAAATTATGTGTTGCAGTTTTATTCCCAAAACAAGCTTGCATCCAACAAGAGACAAGCCTTCTTATAGATGGGTTAAGCATTTCACATGTTTCCTGATAATTTGTTTTCAAGAACTATACCTACCAACCAAGAGGCATTGAAATATTTAGCAATGTAGAATCAAGACAAGCAATGAACCAGATGTTTTTATGGTAATTAACCCAATGCATATCTTCCCAATGTGGATGTGTTACCTGTTGAAATCCCATCAGTTTTGGGTCTAGTGGTAAGGAGTGAAGAATTTTAAACCATAGCCCCAAGTTCAAATCCCACCTGACAGGGGCTCCCTTGTAGTGGCCATGGGGACACCTAAAGTCATGGATTGCACTTAATGCAATGCATGGAACAATGCCCAGCCTATGTTTCTCATGGGCAAACCTTGAGGTAAGGTCAAATGTAACCATATTAAGGGACCAAGCCCACCACAATGTCTTTTATGAGCTGCAGCTCAGCAGTTCAAGCTGGCGTATAATTTCCCAAGGTCCACAAGATCTTAATTCCTAGCTTCCTCACAACATGCACAATCGAGCATTTGCACGTTGCAGGGGTACTTCCCTAGTTCAAATTTCCCACTATATAGGAGCTCCCTTGCAGTAGTCAAGGCGACACTTGGAGGTAGGGGTTACACTTACCGTAATGAGTGGACCAATGCCCAGCCCTATGTTTCATCATGGGGGTACCTTGAGGTAAGATCAAGTGTAAATATATTAAGGACCAAAGCCCACACCATGTCTTCTATGAACTTCCTACCACTAGCTCAAACTGGTGTAAAACTTCCCGAGGCCCCCAAGATCTTGAATATTGTCTTACTTGTTGGCAATTGGAGGAATTGATTATGTGTTGCATTGATGTTTTGTAATTGATGGCAACTCCGGCTGTTTTGGTTGTTTACTGGTTTCCAGTAGAGCGGTTGGACTATGATATTGATCCGGTATGCTCCAGTGTGCTTTGGTTTGTGGAATTGGTTTGGGTCCGTCATTCATGCTATTCAGATGTGTATCACAATCAGTTGGTTCAGGATTTGATGACTCAGGAGCTATCATTTGTTCTAGTAAGCCTTTTGGTCACACGTAAAGGTTTTACCAGTAGAGCTTTGTTGAAGATCTTTTGATGCACTTGATAAGTGGTGTTGGTGCAGCTTCTAGATGGCTTTCGAGATGTTGTTGGTTATCTTGTTCGTGTTCCTGTTGATCAATGGTGTTGCATTTAGGACCGGACCTAATGCTATCTTATTCTACTAGGTTATGGACCGGTTTGTGTAACGTGTTGGTGGATGATCCCGATGCGTTTCCGGTTGGATCTATTGATTGGATTATGTTGTTTCAGTTTTAGGCCGACTTGGTCAATCATTGGATTGCAAGTTTATGTTATGAATTTATTGTATTATCTTTTAGGTGGCCGACCTAATTGTTTAGGTCCCGGGTTGGTATAAATATGATGTAAGATCTCTTTGTAGATCGTGGGATTATGGGATATAGTATTATCTGTGTGCGAATAAGGTTGTAATCATATGCAAAGGTTTTGGTCGACCATAGGTGATCGAATTGGGTTGGTGAAAGAGGTTTAAGACCTCCGGTATTGAGCTTAACCGGAACTGTACTCAGGCATAAGAGATGATATTGTTGCAGTTCACTCTTCTTTCCGAATTGTAGTCTGGATTTATTTTGTAGTCAGTGAGGCTCCTTTTGTGATGAGTAGTGCGCTCTAGGCTGTTGGCATTCCTGCATGTGCAGGCCCCTCTTTTTGTAATCACATACTTACTGCAGAAGTATTATCTGACTGTGGGTAGGCTTCCCACCATGGTTTTTCGCTTTACTGGGTTTTCCACGTACAAATCTTGGTGTTATCTTTTGTGGATGGTTGGTAAATGTTCTGTGGTTTATTTTGTGCTTAACTATTATATCTGTATTCCAGTAATAAGGTTTTAATGCTTAAAGTTCTATAATTTGTCGACAACAGATTCACCCCCCCCCCCTCTCCGTTGTCCACCGGTTTTCTGAGTTGTCTAACGATTGGTATCAGATCTTGGTCCTCTCTGTAGAAGCTTAACCGCTTGAGGAAGATCCTGTGGCGTCTAATAGTTCAAGTTCATCAAGTTCATCTGCAGCTATTTTCCGGAGAGAAATTCCTAGGCTTGATGGAACAAATTACAGAGTATGGAAGATTTGGATGGAAAATCATCTAAGATGTCTTGGTAAGGAGATTTGGGAGATCACTAAGAAAGGATATATACCTCATAATCCGGCATCTGGCAATCCTCCTCCGCAGGTTTGGATAAGGACATTGAAAATGATGGTGGAGCTAGAGAAGCCCTTTTGTGTGCACTTTCTGATCAACAAGTTATGGGACTAACTGACAAATCAACTGCAAAGGCTATATGGGATAAATTGGAGACTCTGAATGAAGGTGACCCTACTGTTAAAATCGCTAAACTTGATGGTTACCGGTAGAGATATGAGAACCTCAAAATGGAAGAAGATGAAAGGATTACTGCTTTTATGGAGAGAGTTAATGAAATTGTTCTGGGAATTCAGTGTTGTGATGGATCTCTGAGCAAAGATGAAATAGTTTCTAAAGTATTGAGAGCTTTGCCACCGGCTTATAAGATGAAGGCTACTGCAATTAATGAGTTGAGAACAATGGCAAACACCTTTGTAAATAGGGATACCTTGGTTGGTAAGTTATCTGCTTTTGAACTTGAGGAATTTGGTCCTTCTGGAGTTGCAAAATTTGAACCTGTTTTCATGCATCTACATCATCTACCGGCAAGAGTGACTGGAAAGCCTAATATGCTAAGAAACTCGAGGAAATGAAGAAAGAAGATGAAGAGTTTGAGCAACTTGAAACCCTATTTGCTAGAAGAGTACCTAAAGGTTCAACAGGAAGTAAGTATGAAGGAAAATCACCTTTTAAATGTTTTGCATGTAATAAGGTAGGTCATTTTGCACCTAGATGTCCTGAAAGGAATTCAAGATTTGAGAAAAGAGCTAGAAAATCTTTTAGGCCTAACCATGATTATCAGAACAAGCATAAGTACAGGAGGAACAAAGACAAATCATGCTACTATATGGATGAGGAAGGTGTGACTGATTCTGATAATGAATCGGCACAAGATTCAGCTAGTGGATCCGGCAATAGAAAGGAATGGGTATTCTTGGCTATCAAGGAAGATGATCCGGTACCTGAAGTAAAGGCCCTTACTGCTAAAGTTGAAGACAAGGATGAATGGATGATAGACAGTGGATGTTCACAACATATGACTGAAGATAAAAGTAAGTTTCTATCTTTGCAAGAATTTGATGGCAGTCAGGTTAGATTTGGAGATGACAAAGCATGCATGATCAAGGGAAGAGGAACTATATCATTGGATGGTAAGCATGATACTGATAATGTTTATTATGTTGAAGGTTTAAGGCATAATCTTTTTAAGTGTAGGATAGTTGGTGGATAAAGGATTTCAGTTACAGTTCAAGGATGGAAAATGCAAGATTATCAACAGATCTGGATTAGAGATTGCAACCGGTACAAGGTAACATCTTTCATATGAACTCCGGTGAGAAGACATGTTTGATTGCACAAATTGATGAGAGTTGGCTATGGCATAAGAGGTTGTGTCATGTGAATTTTGATTGGATTATAAAGATCAGTTCTACTAAGGCAGTTAGAGATATACCTAAGATTGTGAAGCCCTATAATCCGGTATGTAAAAATTGTCAAATGGGAAAGCAAGTCAGAACTTCTTTTAAGAGTATACAAGACAAATCTAATCATGTTCTTGATCTTATTCATATTGATTTGTGTGGTCCTGCTAGAATCAAAAGTTTTCAGGGTGATAGATATTTTATGCTAATCATTGATGACTATTCTAGAATGATGTGGGTTACTTTTCTAAGGGAGAAATCTAAAGCATTTGAAAAATTTAAAATCTTTAAAGCTAAAGTTGAGACAGAGACAGGATTGAAGATTAAATGTTTAAGGTCAGATCAAGGTGGAGAATTCACATCCGGTGAAATTAACAGTTATTGTGAAAAGAATGGGATAAGGAGACAGTTATCTGCACCCCGAACCCTCAATAGAATGGAGTTGCGGAAAGGAAGAACAGAACTATCCTGGATGCTGCTAGAACTATGATGATGGAAGCTAATTTGCCTCATATCTACTAGAGAGAAGCTATGAGCACGGCGGTATACACATTCAACAGAGTTCATATCAAAGGAGACACCGGTAAGACACCTTATGAGTTATGGTTTGGTCATACCCCTACAGTTAAGTATTTCAGAATCTTTCGTAGTAAATGCTATATCAAAAGAGATGATTCCATTGGAAAGTTTGATCCTAGATGTGATGAAGGAATATTTCTTGGTTATTCTAATGAAAGAAAAGCATATAGATGTTATAACAAAATATTGTAGAGAATTGTGGAGAGCACTAATGTCAAGCTGGATAAGCTGAACAGAAGTCAAATCAGAACTTATGAGAGAGAACCGACAGTGGAAATGATCATAACTAAACTGGTAGCACCTACACCGGAACAAAATGTTGAACCAGTTACTCCGGCAGTATCAGAAAATTCAATAATAACTGAAGATTGGAACAAAGGAACAGAAAATCAGAAGACTCCCAAGTATGTTAGGTTAAATCATTCAGAAGATCAGATTATTGAAGACAAGAATAAAGGAGTGATGACAAGAAGAAGCTTGGTAGCTGATGAGGTATGTATAATTTCTCAAGTTGAACCAGCATTAATAATTGAAGCATGTAAAGATAAATATTGGATGAAACCAATGGAAGAGGAATTAGATCAGATAGAAAAGAATAATACATGGACTTTAGTTCCCCGGCCTAAAAATAAGAATGTTATTGGGACTAAATGGGTTTTTAGGAATAAATTGAATGAAGATGGACAAATTGTGAGGAATAAGACTAGATTGGTTTGTAAAGGATATTCTCAGAAAGGAAGGAATTGATTATGATGAGACTTTTGCTTCAGTAGCTAGGATTGAAGCTGTGAGATTATTTCTTGCTTATGCTACCCATAAGAACTACAAGGTTTATCAGATGGATGTTAAGTGTGCATTTCTGAATGGAGATCTTGAAGTGGAAGTTTACATTGAGCAGCCTGATGGATTTTCACTTTCAAATGACAAAAACATGGTTTGCAGGTTAAGGAAAGCTTTATATGGATTGAAACAAGCCTCTAGAGCTTGGTATGCAAGATTGGATAAATATCTTTTGAAGCTTGGTTTCACTAAAGGTAATGCTGACAGTAATTTATATTATAAGATCACTGATGATGACATATTGATAGTTGAAGTCTTTGTTGATGATATCATTTTTGGAGGTGAGGATAAGTTATGTATGGAATTCTCTGATAATATGAAGAATGAATTTAAGATGTCTATGATTGGGGAGACGAAATTTTTCTTAGGTTTGCAGATTACTCAGACTGATAAAGGTATTTTCATCTGTCAAACTAAGTATGCTAGGGAGTTGTTGAAGAAATTTTGTATGGAAAATTCCAAACCGGTTGGTACCCCTATGGTTACAAGTGAGAAATTGACAAAGATAGATGCATTAGCACCGGTAAATCCTACAAGGTACAAGTCTATGATTGGAGGTTTGTTATATCTGACTCAGACTAGACCGGATATAATGAATGCAGTTTGTATTGTATCAAGATATCAGAGTGATCCTAGAGAGAATCATGAAAGTGCGGTGAAAAGGATTTTCAGGTATTTGCAAGGAACAACTGAATATGGTTTGTGGCATCCTAAAGATGAAGATTTTACACTGTGCATATACAGATGCAGATTGGGCTGGAGATGTTGATGACCGGAAGAGCACATCCAGTGGAGCTTTCTTTCTTGGAAAGAAACTTGTTTCATGGATTAACAAGAAGCTGTCACGTACCTCTTTATCTACTGTTGAAGTTGAGTATGTTGCTGCTTCTACTAACTATACACAAGTTCTATGGATGAAGCAAATGTTGAAGGATATAAGGGTGGATTGTAATGAACCGATAGTTATTCACTATGATAACTATGTTGCTATTGACATATCAAAGAATCCGGTATTTCATTCTAAGACAAAGCACATATCTATCAAGTACAACTTTTTGAAGGAGGTGGAAGCAAATGAAGTCAGACTGGTTTATGTGAACACTAAAGAGTAGATTGCAGATATCTTCACTAAACCTTTGCCTAAGGAATCATTTGAGTACTTCAAAGATAGATTGGGGGTTTTCTGCCCCTCTGGTAGAGACCTGAAGTGATGCTGATTGGCATCAGTCCAATATGCATTTACAGAACTGCTATTCATTCTGGATTGATGTGTTGGTGCTACTACTCAGGGGGAGCAGTCAATTGTGTGGTTCAGTGGATTTATGATTTTTCTTTGATGTTTGTGTCAGATCTTTGTCATTGATGTCAAAGGGGGAGAGATATATGTGAAAAACAGAGCTTAACAAAATATCAGTCAAAGGGTAGAGATCATAGCTTAACAAGGTTATCATTAACAGGGGGAGTTTGTTAACTTCATTGTAATATCATCTCACGGGATATTGTTGGTTGTCTTCCTTTGGGGGAGACTTGTTTGGCATTTCTTGGCACTTGGATGTTTTTCACATCTAGTGTTGCCGTCAATGCCAAAAGGGGAGATTGTTGGCAATTGGAGGAATTGATTATGTATCGCATTGATGTTTTGTAATTGATGGCAACACCGGCTATTTTGGTGGTTTACCGGTTTCCGGTAGATTCCAGTAGAGCGGTTGGACTATGATATTGATCCAGTATGCTCCGGTGTGCTTTAGTTTGTGGAATTGGTTTGGATCAGTCATTCATGCTATTCAGATGTGTATCACGATCAGTTGGTTCGGGATTTGATGACTCAAGAGCTATCATTTGTTCTAGTAAGCCTTTTGGTCACCGGTAAGGGTTTTACCGGTAGATCTTTGTTGAGGATCTTTTGATGCACTTGATAAGTGGTGTTGGTGCGGCTTCTAGATGGCTTTCGAGATGTTGTTGGCTATCTTGTTCGTGTTCCTGTTGATCGGTGGTGTTGCATTTAGGACCGGACCTAATGCTATCTTATTCTGCTAGGTTATGGACCGGTTTATGTAACGTGTTGGTGGATGATCCCGATGCGTTTCCGATTGGATCTATTGATTGGATTATGTTGTTTCGGTCTTAGGCCGACTTGGTTGATCATTGGATTGCGGGTTTATGTTATGAATTTATTGTATTATCTTTTAGGTGGCCGACCTAATAGTTTAGGTCCCGATTTGGTATAAATATGATGGAAGATCTCTTTGTAGATCGTGGGATTATGGGATATAGGATTATCTGTGCGCGAATAAGGTTGTAATCATATGCAGAGGTTTTGGTCGATCATAGGTGATCGAATTGGGTTGATGAAAGAGGTTTAAGACCTTCGGTATTGAGCATAACCGGAACTATACTCAGGCATAGGAGATGTTATTCTTGCAGTTCACTATTCTTTTCGGATTGTAGTCTGGATTTATTTTGTAGTCAGTGAGGCTCCTTTTGTGATGAGCAGTGCGCTCTAGGCTGTTGGCATTCCTGCATGTGCAGGCCCCTCTTTTTGTAATCACATACTTACTACAGAAGTATTATCTGACTGTGGGTATGCTTCCCACAGTGGTTTTTCCGTTTACCGGGTTTTCCACGTACAAATCTTGGTGTTATCTTCTGTGGATGGTTGGTAAATGTTCCATGGTTTATATTTGTGCTTAACTGTTATATATGTATTCCGGTAATAAGGTTTTAATGCTTAAAGTTCTATAATTTGTCGACAATTGATTCACCCCCCCCCCCTCTCAGTTATCCACCGGTTATCTGAGTTGTCTAACATTACTTGTATATGGATTGGGCATTCGCACATTGCCCAAGGGCTGCGTCCCTAGCTCAAATTTTTGCCCATCAAGCTTGAGTCTAGCAGTGAAGAGCAAGGTGTTTCACACAATATACCCAATTTCAATTCCCATTAGGCAAGGACTCCCTTGTAGCGGCCATGGGGACACTAAGAGGTAGTAATCACACTTATGGAAATGCATGGAACAATGCCCACCCCTATATTTCATCCTAGGGTCACCTTGAGGTAACCATATTAAGAAGCCAAGCCCAACCCCATGTAGTCTATAAGCTGCTCCCCACCAACTCAAGCCAATGTAAAATATCAAGGCCCCCAAGATCTTGAATCCTATCTTACCCAAAATGCATGTAGTGGGGCATTTGTGCATTGCCAACGAAATACCTTCTTGCTACAAATTTTTAGCCCCCAGGCATAGACCATATTGTTGAGCTTTGAAAGACACAAACAATGGTCACAAGTTTGAAAAAAGTCTAAAATGTTGTGCCAAGACTTAGGGTATCTCCAAGTGCAGCCTGAAGTTATGGTAGCTCACCCACCCCTCACATACACCTTGGGTCTAGGTAGTGTTGTGACGTTTTCACACATCGCCCCATTGAAAATGGGAAACCCACTTTTTGCTTGTTAGGATAGGTGTTTTAGCTTAGTTGTCTTAGTTTGGCAATAGGTTTTAGTCCTTTAGCCTTTGCTTGTGAGAAGGGTTTTTGTCTTGTCAAGTCTAGGGGTGAGGGTTGAGTAATTCGTGAAATAAGTTAGAGTGAAGTGTCTTGTCTTTAAGGCATGCAATCAAGTCAGGGATTCAAGTTTCAAGTCCAAAATCCATGGTGGATCGAGATTGTTAATTAAGGACGAAATGGTGAGGAATGCAAAAGTTGTCAAAAAATTGTTAAAAGTTGTCAATGTTATCATAGTTGTCAAAAATGCAAAAAATGTTGCAAAAGTTGTCAAGAGATTGAAGTTTGAAATTGCCAAGCATGGATTGGATGAAGAGAGTTTAAGGATGCAACGATGAGTCAAGAAACAGCCCATAGTTGAGATCAATTTCACTTGGACTTTCATTGAAAGTTCATGCGCAAGATGGAAAATCCATAGATAAAAGTTGCAAATCCATTAAAGTCCTTGGATAACCCTCCAATGACCATCAAGTCCTTGCATCTTCTTTATTTGCGCTCTTGAATCTTGTCCAAACTTGAATTTGCGTTTGAATAGTTCCTACTTAACTTGGAATTTCACTATCCATGATCAGGGCTTGGAATTGCACCACTTGTCCTTGGGACGCCTTTGAACCTGCCAAGAGGTCCTTGGCATAGGTTAATTTGCACCCTAAAATCTTTGACATACGTGGGTTTGCGCTTGAGGTTTATCCCTCTACACTTAGGAATCCTGCCCAGCATTTAGTCCTTGCTTCACAAGTAAATGCGCTTATGATTGTCCAGCTTCATTTATCCTTTAGTAACAAGGAAATGCCCCCTAATCTTGTCCATCTCCACCTTCAAATCACGCCTAACACTTATCCTTGTCTAGCATCAAATCACCTTCATGTTTGTCCCAAACACTATCTCATTAGCGCTCATCAATTAAGTCCTTGTTCATAAAGAAATACTACCCAGCTTTGGTCCCTCACTACCCTCAAATCCCGCCTTCATATTGTCCCTTCACACCTAGAAAACCCACTCAAGCATTAGTCCTTATGCATCCTCAAATCCACCCTTGACCTTGTCCCTAAGCGGACCTAAAACGGGCCCTACTTTGTCCCTAGTCCCTAACAGCATTCAAAATGCACCCATGCAAGCAGTCCTTGAAGATATCCAAAATGCACTCAGGTCTGTCCTCAATACCATGGAAATCCCGCTTCAGGAAAGAGCACAATAGGTCAGCCTAGTTAGGAATGAAAACCCTTGAAATTGCATTCAAGCAAAATTTTAAATGCAAATAAATCAGAAGCAGATCAGACCGAATCCGCCGATCAAAGAACAAATAAATTTACAAGTGTGAATTGTGTGTTGAGGATCAGCACCAGACCTTGTATCAAAACCCCTCAAGCAAGAAAAAATGCACAAATCAAGCTAGTCGACTTGAAGCAAGGCAATAAAGCGTGTGAAAGAGGGCATCAGGAGGCCGACCTAGATAAATACTCCATCAAAACGTGTGTAAAAAGATCAATACAAGTACTCATGCCTTGTCAAGAAGGCTGACCTCAAATGAAGGAAATGGTTTGAGTTTGAAAATTAAAAAACAATAAACAATCCAAAAGCTGGACAACTCATTAAATGAGAAATAAATTATCCTTGAAATGCATAGAAATGAAAAGTCAATGCAAGCTATCTCCACATCCAATGCTATTCATTTCTCAAGCAAGTTTCAAACAAAATTAGAGCAAATTAAAATCAGAATTTGAAGTGAATTTCAGATTGGAATAAAGAAGTCCAGCAGTTTGGAGGCGAATTTTCAAGAAAAATCAGACCCAACACCTAATTAGGCAAATTGGAAGGAGAACTTAGGCAAATCACATTCAACAATTGAGCAGATTTTCTCATTTATTTGAGCCTTTGTTCCAGCTTAAACTTCATTTCCAGAATTTACCAAGTAAAGGTGCTATTTCCAGATTTTGGAGGCCTTTTGATGGAGCCATTTCTATGAATTAATGATATTGCAGGTGTTATTTCACAAGTTTGTCATCGGGTTTATTATCATAACATGAGTTAAGAATGAAGGATTCTAATTTTCATTTTTATATCAATTTCTTGCATTCCCTTAACTTAGGGCTTTGTTCACTATCACAATTCAAGGTTCTTTCTTTGTTTTTCCAGATTTAATGCAAGCAATAAAGGTGCATGGATGGTGGAATGAGGGACTTCACAATATGGAAGAGGAATCAAGGTTCAAGTTCAAAAGAACATCAAGATACAACTTGGAGAGGAAAACATTTACAACATCAAGATTCACACATCATCAAGGCGACTCAAGAGGAATGAACATCACAAAAATCCAAGGGGTGAAGGAACTCCACAATGCAAAGGAGGAAAACTACATGAAGGGGATTGCTCTACATGAAGGACTCAATACCATGTGACGATGCAACATGGAGAAAAATACAACAACAAGCTTAAGGATTTCCAAGGATGAAGTTGAGATGCTAATTCAAAGGTCGAGACATTCAAGATGGTGGTGAATCAAAGAAGAGGAACACCTCAAGAACATGAGAAAGAGATCAAGATAGCACTGCTCTATAAGGAAAGATTTTACATTGACCTTGGATTTCCCATGGAAATTAAAGATCAACATAAGGACTCTACAACAACATCAAAGACATCAAGGACTTTCAAGACCAAGAGTTCCAAAAGTAAAGATAAAGACATCAAGGACATGTTCCGGATTTCAAGAGGATGTTAAGATGCACAAGATCAAAATGAAGATGAGGATTAGCTCAAACATGAAGAAGACTTCACGATGATGGTGAACATAAGATGATTACAACATGAAGTCAAGAACTACACCAAGGAAAGGCTCGCTCAAGACATGATGAGGATGAAGGCAAGATAACTTTCAAGGCAAAGGATTCTCGAATGTGAAGATGAAAAGTGAAGTGTGATCAAGGAAAGAAAATAGTTTTAGAAGAGTCAACCAAAGTTCGAAGCTTGATCATCCAGATGATGCAATTTGGGAATATGAACCATCAATCAAAAGCTTGGAAATGTTGAGTATCAAGAGATATAGATAAGGATTCAACGACTTCTTTGTGATGATTTACAAGATATGCACGCTGATGTGGCACCCAATCATCATCGACCAATTCAGTGATGCCAAGTTAGCATATCTAGGTGCATTGAACCTACTCATCCTACGAGGACAACTATACATGTGAAAGGCACTAAATTCAATGTACCTAAATTCAAAGAAAAACGTGTCCAAAATATTGTAATTTTGTCATTGGTCAATGATGTGTTAATTGTAACTAACCTTAATTAGGGTTTGTATTAAATTATCTCAACCATTGATTTGTAATCAATACTGGCCCTTCATTTGTAACTCAGCCTCTATATAAGGCTTTGCTTCTCATTTGTAAAGGTTAATAGTTAGGAGAGCAATAGTTAGCAGATAGAGTTAGAAGTAGAGTAGGAGCAGGACACTAGAGATTGTTGCCGAGACTTTGAAATCAATACATAACTTTCATTGAAGCTATGGTGGATGTTTGTGTTGTGTTTCTACATTTTGCATGGTTTCTTGTTACTTCTCAAATGTAGTTGAAGTTCATTTATTATAATGGAGAGATGTGACAATATTTAATGGAATTTCGGTTCATACAATTTGGAATTTGTTGATTGCAAATTGCAGTGAATGGTTAGTCTGAACCTAATTAAGCACCAGTTTGATCGTGGATGTTGTAATGTCCCTACTAGTTAGAGATCACTGTCCTGCAAGAAAGATTGTTAGAATACAACAAATATATATATAACTAATCTAACTTGCAATTTAACTTTAAAAGGCTTAATTAACACTAATCACAATTCTTATCTAATAAAAAGGATACGAATGCCATATGGAGATATGTCCTTAGGCGGCTGTGAAGCTCGCCTTCTTGGAACCCATCTTGGTTCCAAGCCATCCAGGAAATCGAAGGTGAATTCGATTCCTGTCTTGGATGTAACTTCTTACACCCAAGCCATCCAGGGAAGACCATATGTCAATTCCTTGCCTTGGACGATGCATCTCATCATCCAAGTCCATCAGAGGGGACAGGCTAGATCCGTCTCTTCTTGGATGAACTTAGTCAACCAAGCCATATATATGCATATAGATATTCAGTATATACTGCCTACCAAGGATTATCATAATCCCTCCATTAGGCTAAGGGAATTTCTTCCCTATAGCCTCCATATAATCACATTAATATTACATTTTATAATTCATTACTGTTTTCCATTCCATAATTTACATCTTCATTTACATATTCTTTAATCTTTCTAATGATCCTAAATATACATACATATTCTACATAGATACCTATCTTTATTGCTACATTCATATAAGTAATCATTAGAGATATATGTATTCATTAAAATGCATTAATATATATGCGTGTGTGTGGCACACACGTCCACACACATATATACGTTAAGACTTCTTAACCCCTGTTACCTGTACGCAGATTGTAGTCTGCGGTTGGAGTTCGCACAGTAGATGTCGCCTGCAGATTGGGAGGCATACCACAAAGAACACAAATGTTACTTCCTGTAACTTGATAACAATTCTGATCTGATCTTATCAATGGTGATGTCACTAGATGCTTTTGATTCCTTCTTTTTATATCTCTCAATTTGAGGGAGAGGTCACACCTCTTCACCATGTATGCCCTTTGGCAAGAGACATACCCTTTCACCATTAGCACCCTTTGAAAGAGTTCAACTCTTCATTATTTCTACCATTTGAAAGGAACCCAACCTTTCATAATCAAATCTGCACTTATTATTTAAATCAGATCTACACTTCTCATTTCCAAATTATCCCCCCCTCTCAAATGAGGTTTTCTTCTCCCTTTTATATATCATTGTTGAGGGAGTCACAACTTTTCCTTTCATGTCTTTTGACTTTTCATTAACTTGATTAATTTTTAATTAATCATATTTAATTATATCATTTTATATTTTAATTTTATTATTATCATTTATTATTTACTATCATTTATTATTAAATTCTATTTCAAAGTGGGGATATTATTATCATTTATTATTAAATTCTATTTCAAATATTCATTCGTTGGTAATTATTATATAAATTAAGAATCATTGGCTTATTTAGGATATATATATAACGATCATGGAGGGGACATGACAGATGTTCATTTGGATTGCACCAATCTCGGGTATTTATGAATGTTTACAATATGAAAATCCTTCATTACCTTTGGAGATTGCATCAGTTTTGTGTTGTTGTTTCCTCATGGCAAAGCAAGGCTTGATTATGGAATCCATCTATCAAAGCATCATCTATTATCATCATTGTCCTTAGGTTTAGATTAAATTTCTCCAACCTTATCTCTTTTGTCTTTTATTTTCAGGCCAGTTTAAGTTAGTTTCCACATTCCAACTAAACATAAGTCCCTTTTTTATTACCAGCAATATCACATCAAATCACTGAGTCTATCCAGCATTAAATCAATTGTTTACATTGTAAACCTTGCGGTTGCCTTGTTTGATCAAGAACTTTAGCATATAAGGTTTCCTTGTTCACGAGAGGATAGAATACTTTGTATTTTATTATGTGTTTGAGGTGTCATAAAGAACACATCAACAGAATTGGCATTGAAGGGAAGCGACTGAATGACAAACTTTGGATCGTGGAATTAAAGTGAAGTTATCTCAAGTCTTTTTCTCTATCCTCCTCTACGCTCAACAGAATTACCACAAGAAGGAAAGGTAAAAACGTTGAATCATCAACCGGATTTGCGAAAGAGAGGAGGCAGTCCACATTCAAATCTACCGCAAGCTAGAACACGTATGAGCTTTTGAGTGTTGAATTTGAGATATGCTAGATCTCTTTTATGTTGAAAAAAAAAAAAAATTAAAGTGAATTTTGAAAATCCAAAAAAGATTTCTCAATGGATGGGCAACATTTTCATGTTAATTGTCCCCAAGATGATCATCAAGTTGATATTCTTCAGCTTTGTTGGGATTTGAATGCACAACTACATCCTAGGAATTTGTCCCACTTTGCATTGCCAAGGAAGTATGAAATCCACGACACGGTGGAACACAATGAGATGTAGAAAGGAGGTAGCACTACAAGGAAAGACCTTCTTTTGGGATGTTCCCAAACCAGTGATACTTGAAGAAGCCAATGATTTCAGTGTTCCAGAAAGTAATAATGCATTCACAACATTCAAAGGCAAGATTGAGAATAAGTTGGATATTGACAATGAATTATGCCTAGAAAACATATTGCTATCGTGTTGGTGCAGGATGTTAAGTTCCTTCAAAATTATGTGATCAAAATAGAAGAGATGGAGATATGATCTGAAAGTTGTATTTTATCTGCTATAGTGTGTTTTAAAGATGCACCACACTTATCAATTTCGGTGTATGCATCCTCCTCAATGTAAGCATGCTATATAAGTGGATGAGGGGTTACGTAGTGAAGAGATATGTCTTCCCACGTGGGCAGACACATCTCTTCCCTACGTACCTCTCACCACAATATATAAACTAGTCACTATTTACTTACCTGATCGGAAGGAGTGAGAATAGTTTGAGAATCGCTTTCCCGATACCATGAACGGTGTAACCGTTGGTCAAATGCGATAAGTTAACTTTGGTTTTATTTATCATTAGTTAACGTTAACATATTAGTATACGTAATCAAATTTATATATATATATATATATATATATATATATATATATATATATCGGAAGCATGAAAGATGTAGATGAATACTAAGGTACTTCAATTACTTCATGCTGATATTTGTGGTCCTATGAATACATCTTTTGTTACTGGTTGCAAATACTTTTTGCTTATTGTAAATGATTTTAGTAGAAAGATGTGGGTGTACTTTCTTAAACACAAATCAGATGTATTTAGTATCTTTCAGAAGTTTAAGTCCTTAGTTGAAAAAGAGTCTGGATGTAGCATCATTACTCTTAGGACAGATAACGGGGGGGAATTTTGTTCTTCTGCATTCTCCAACTTTTGTGATACCCATGGCATCAAACGCCAGTTGACTACACCCTACACTCCTCAGCAAAACAGTGTTGTTGAGCGTTGCAATCATACGGTTGTTGAGATGGCTCGTTCAATGTTACAACACAGGAGTGCTCCGAATAAGTATTGGGCTGAAGCAGTGTTTACTGCTGTCTACCTCCTTAACCGTTCACCTACTCAGGTTGTTAAGGGGAAGACTCCAGAAGAGGTTTGGTCTGGTCGGAAGCCTAAGATCAGCCACCTGAAGGTTTTTGGCTCTGTTGCCTATGTTTGGATTCCAGATGCTACGCGCTCCAAGTTGGATTCCAAAAGTCAGAAACTCATGATGACAGGATACAGTGATCACCATAAGGCCTACAGACTGATAGATATAGACACTGAACGTCTTATCTTCAGTCGTGATGTTGTATTTGATGAAGACAGAGGATTCTTTCAGTCCCCTTCTTCTGAGCAGTGTTCTGAGGATCAGCCTCACAGTGTTCTTCTTCCATTGGGTTCGCCTGATGGGAGGGATGATGCAGAATCTATTTTCGATGATGCACTACCTGAGTTCCCTCCGGAGAATAATCCTCCTCCTGCTGCTCCTGTTCCTGATCCTGAGCCTCTTCCAGCTCCTCCAGATGTTAGCACTTCTACTCTTCGGCCTAAATGGTGGGCCAAGACCATTGGTGATCTCAGGGATACTGAGCTCATTGAGGGTAGAACCTCCCGTAATAAGAGCAAACAGCAGCATACAGTCAATTTTGCTCTCATGGCTAACATACACAGTGTTTTTGAGCCTCAGACATATTCAGAGGCTAAAGGTATACCTGAGTGGGAACAGGCTATGGAAGCTGAGTTCCAGAGTCTTCAGAAGAATCACACTTGGGCCCTTTCTGAGCTTCCTTCAGGGAAGAAGCCCATTAGCTGCAAATGGGTGTACAAAGTAAAATACAAAGCTGATGTAACCCTAGACAAGTATAAGGCTCGTCTTGTTGCTCGTGGGTTCTCACAGAAAGAAGGCATTGACTACGAGGAGACTTTTGCTCCTACAGCCAAAATGAGTACCATACCGCTCGTCCTTGCCTTGGCAACTCAGTTCAGTTGGAAAGTCCATCAGATGGACATCAAGAGTGCTTTTCTGAATGGTGACTTACAGGAAGAAGTCTACATGACGCAACCCCCGGGATTCAAGGTTGCTGGTCAAGAACAGAAGGTCTGTAGACTAGTCAAAGCACTCTATGGTCTGAAACAAGCTCCTCGGGTTTGGTACATGAAAATTGATAAGTACCTGACAGATCATGGTTTTCAACGGAGTCCATCTGATGCAAACCTGTATATCAGGCATACTAGTAATGATGTTCTGTTTGTGGTTGTCTATGTGGATGACTTAATCATTACTGGCAGTTCAGCACATTTGATCACTAGGATCAAACACGATTTGTGCCGCACCTTTGATATGACAGATTTGGGACTTCTACATTACTGCTTAGGAGTTGAAGTCTGGCAGACTGAGAACAAGATCTTTCTCTCTCAATCCAAGTATGCCAAAAGTCTTGTGGACAGGTTCAGAATGCAGGATTGCAAACCTGCCTCTACTCCTATGGAACCCGGGCTCAAACTTTCAGCTCAGTCATCTTCACTAGTTGTGGATGAATCTTTGTTCAGGCAACTAGTGGGCAGCCTCATCTATCTTACTACCACTAGACCTAACATCAGTTTTGCAGTGAGCTACATTTCACGCTTCATGACAGCTCCCAAGGCTGATCATTGGATAGCAGCAAAGTGTGTGCTGCGTTATGTGAGTGGCACTCCTGATTATGGACTTATGTACACTCTGAGTTCTGATCCTACACTCAGTGGTTACACAGATTCTGACTGGGCAGGTTCGGTTGATGACCGTAAATCTACAGCAAGGTATGTGTTTAGTTTGGGATTTGGTGCTATCAAATGGACTAGTAAGAAGCAGCAGGCAGTGGCTCTCTCCTCGACAGAAGCAGAGTATCGGGCAGCAGTTAAGGCATCTTGTGAGGCGGTTTGGCTTCGACGAATGCTTGCGGATATGCATGTCTCCCAAGCAGGTCCAACTCCCTTGTTCTGTGATAATCAGGGAGTGCTCAAACTCGCCAAGAATCCAGTCTTCCATGAAAGAACCAAGCATGTGGAAACCCATTGTCACTATATTCGACAGCTAGTTGAAGACGGATCTATCCAGTTGTTGTATGTTCCTACCTCGGAGCAGCCAGCAGACATCTTCACCAAGCCCCTTGGTCCTGATAAATTTGTAAAATTTAGGGGGTCTATAGGTGTAGTTAATAGATTGAGCATTAAGGGAGGGTATTAGAATAATTTAATAATGTTAATTTTAGTATTAATGCTCAATAGTGTATATTCTATTTTAGTGAGATCTTCTACGATCTTCTCAGTAGTTTCTTATTAGAAACTTGCTATTCTTGTAAATACTCTTGTATTATTTATGAGCGTCTTGCTCATTCTGTAAATCAATCAATTCTTTGAAATCCATTGCGTGTCTCGCACTGTTTTACAAAGTTTGTAGAGGCTCCCTTGTCTTACTCCAATGGTGTGGGCTTTCTTGATGGTGGAGTTCTTTGGCCAAGCAAGTACCTTTCCTTCCATAAAGGTTAATCTGTAACCCTTATCTTCAAGTGCAGAAACTGAGACAAGGTTTCTCTTTATATCAGGTACAAATAGAACTCCAGTCAGTTGTAGGGATATGCCTGACTTTAGGTTGATATTGCAGGTTCCTATTCCCATAACTGGATAATTTGAGTCATCACCAATTGTCACTTCTTCATTTGAACTTTCCACAAGTGTATCTAGGTGCTCACGAAATCCAGTGATGTGTCGAGATGCTCCGCTGTCAATCACCCATGTGTTGAAACTGGAGGTGACTTGACTAGAGAGGGCTGAGTAGAAGACTAGCTGCTCGGAATTACTCCCTTTCTTAATTTCTGCCATTGAAGCTTGTTGTTTGATCCTGTCTGGACACTTCATTGCATAGTACCTATATTGGTCACATCTGAAACATTGTACTTCAGAAATGTCTCTTCTTCTTTGAAGATCTCTTCCCATTTGAGTTGTTGTCCCTCTTTCTCTTAAAGTTCTTCTTCTTTCCTTTCTTGTGGGAATTAGAGTTTAGAACTTGAATGTCTTCATTACCATTGTTTTGTTTTATTCCTCTTGTGACAAGCTGAGATTCCTCTTGAATGCAATCGGTTTTCAATCTATCAAACTTAGGAAATTTAGAACGAGCATTGATTCCTTGAATGAACGATTCCCATGAGGTAGGAAGTCCATGTAGGGCCATCATAGCAAGTTCTTTGTTGTCTACTAGATGTCCAATAGTGGATAGTTGATCCCTAAGCTCAATGATCCTCAAGAAATAAGATGTAACTGTTTCTCCTTTATTCATCTTTATATGGTGTAGTTGATTCTTTAGGGTGAGAACCTTGCTAGTTTTGTTGATTTCATAAATGTCAGCTAGTGCTTTGAACATCTGAAAGGCCGTCTCATATTTAGAAATGACTGGTACAATGTGGTCTCGTACTGAATCCACAATTATCTTAAGGGCCTTCTCATTGTCGTTGCTCCACTAAATTTTCTCTGTATCATCAGAGGGTTCAGGAATTTCACTTTTGACATGGGAGTCAATTTTATTTTCTTTCAAAACAAGCATGATCCTGAATTTCGAAGATACAAAATTTGATGCTCCATCTAATCTATCTTCAAACCTAACTCCGGTTGCCATTAGGATTATGGGAATGTGATCTTATCAAGAGCCTGGTGAAAGTTTATGAGATCGTTACAGAATTTTAATATGATCTTCCTTAACTTCACTCTGATACCATGTTAAGTTCTTTCAAAATTTTGCGATCAAAATAGAAGAGATGGAGATATGATCTGAAAGTTGTATTTTATCTGCTATAGCATGTTTTAAAGATGCACCACACTTATCAATTTCGGTGTATGCATCCTCCTCAATGTAAGCATGCTATATAAGTGGATGAGGGGTTACGTAGTGAAGAGATATGTCTTTCCATGTGGGAAGACACATCTCTTCCCTACGTACCTCTCACCACAGTATATAAACTAGTCACCGTTTACTTACCCAATCCGAAGGAGTGCGGCTTGTTTGAGAATCGCTTTACCACCCGATACCATGAACGGTGTAACCGTTGGTCAAACGCGATAAGTTAACTTTGGTTTTATTTATCATTAGTTAATGTTAACATATTAGTATATGTAATCAAATAAATATATATATATATATATATATATATCGGAAGCATGAAATCGTACGACCAACGTTACAAAATTTAACACAGGATTCATAACGAACCTCATTCAGAGTTTACTTGCTCGTTGTGTGAAGAAGCCATCAACCAAGTCAGCGTATCTAGATGCATTAAACCTACTCATCCTACGAGGACAACTATACGTGTAAGGCACGAAATTCAATGTACCTAACCTCATTTCTCCTTGGTCCAAATTCAAAGGACGTGTCCAAAAAATTGTAATTTTCTCATTGGTCGATGAGGTGTTAGTTGTAACAAACACTAATTAGGGTTTGTATTGAATTATCTTGGCCATTAATTTGTAATCAATCCTAGCCCTTCATTTGTAATTCAACCTCTATATAAGGCTTTGCCGTCTCATTTGTAAAGGTTAATAGTTAAGAGAGCAGCAGTTAGCAAATAGAGTTAGAAATAGAGAAGGAAGAAGCTAGAGATTGTTACCAAGACTTTGTTGAAATCAATACATAACTCTCATTAAAACTATGGTGGATGTTTGTGTTGTGTTTCTACATTTTGCATGGTTTCTTGTTACTTCTCAAATGTAGTTGAAGTTCATTGATTATAATGGAGAGATGTGATGATATTCGATGGAATTTTGGTTCATGCAATTTGGAATTTGGTGATTGCAAATTGCAGTGTATGGTTAGTCTGAACCTGATTTAGCACTAGTTTGATTGTGGATGTTCGTTTGGATTGCACCAATCTTGGGTATTTATGAATGTTTACAATATAAAAATCCTTTGTTGCCTTTGGAGATTGAATTAATATTGTGTAGTTGTTTCCTCATGGCGAAACGAGGCTTGATCATGGAATCCATCCATCAAAGCATCATCTATTATCATCATTGTCTTTAGGTTTAGATTAGATTTTTCCAACCTTATCTCTTTTGTATTTTATTTTCAAGCCGGTTTAGGTTAGTTTCCACATTCCAACAATACATAAGTCTAATGTGATTACCAGCAATATCACATCAAATCAATGAGCCTATCCAACATTAAAGTCAATTGTTTACATTGTAAACCTTGGGGTTGCCTTGTTTGATCACGAACTTTAGCATATAAGGTTTCCTTGTTCAAGAGAGGATAGAATACTTAATTTTATTCTGTGATTGAGGTGTCATAAAAAACACATCAACAGAATTGGCATTAGAGGGAGGGCCTGAACAACGAACTGCGGATTGTGGAATTAAAGTGAAGTTATCTCTACCCTCCTCTACGCTCAAAAAAAATTACCACAAGAAGGAAAGGTGAGAACGCTGGATTAGTAACCAAAATTAATGAATGCCACTGAAGCACACTAGAAGGAAATAATAGCCTCCCCATGAAACATCTCAAACCTCAGCAAATCGAAAGAAAGAATATAGTAAATAAAATACAATAATCTTTTTTTTTAAAAAGATAACTAAAAACAATATATGTAGGGATGATAAATATTTATTCTCAATAGCAAATCACTCTTGTCATCTAAACTGAGAAATGTAAAATTTAAACACCCAGAATAGCCAAAGAACGTCATCTATTCAATGGCAAGCGCTAAAGTGTGGCCTTTACCAGTGGTATCCAATGCAATCAAAAAAAAATCCACCATGACAGGCGCAGGACACCAATGCAGAAACATACAAGGTTGAGAAACCCCTAAGTCCAAACTTAACTGAGATACATCCAATTATTTTGTGCAAGAGGAAACCCAGCTGTCATAGACTCGTAACACATACACTCATCAAATAAACCAAAGAAGAGAACATTATTTGAGAGGAGCCATTGCAAGAACTTTCCACTATGACAAGGCAGGTCACCCATGCAAAAACATACTACGTTGAGAAACCCCCAAGTCCAAATGCAACTGAGATACATCCGTTGATTTTGTCCAAGAGGAAGCCCAACTGTAATAAACTCATAACACACACAATCATCAAAGAAACCAAAGGAGGGCATGATTAGAGAGAAGACAATTAAAAACCAATTCACACAAAATTAAGATACACCTATGAAAGGATATTGCAGCTGTTAAATGACCTATCATGCTCTTAATGTAGCTTTAATCCTGATTTAGGAGCAATTGCATAGCAGGCTTTTATACATTAGCACCTCCTTTTCTATCATGGGTTTTCACTGGTTTGTAAAATTAGGCATGGGCTTCCTCCAAAACAATATTAACTTATGTATTCACCAGGCTTCCTCTTGGAGAATCTCAACAAATGCATCAAGAAAGAGCTAATTGTACAATATAGAAGATGCAATGAAAATATACAGAAACATTGCCAGCTAAAACAAATATTGTATGCATCAACTTTTTAAAAAAACATGAAAAACAATAGAAGACCTTTTATGGTTATCACATGGATGGATACGATCCAAATTTAGCCAACAGACTTCCAACAAGTTTAAAAGATTGCCATTAAACTCTAGGGATGCAATTTGATGAAAAGAGTTGAGCTTTAGCAAAAACCACCAGCTGCACCAGACACATAAACTTCAGTTTCTGGAAATGTCATCTCACCAGTAATGGCAGGAAAATCGTATGTAATCATTCTTCAGGAATCCATTTAAATATATGAAATTTATGAATACAGTATATCGGGCACATTCCATCCATTTTCAAATTATATGGAGTTCTAAACATATAATGTCGCCATGACTAGCTTTTTCTCTCTGATAATCCCTTTCAACAAAATTAACTATGGGCGGTCCTTTTCCACATTATGTAAATTTGCAGAACATATACTATTATCATAGTTCAAAAGAATCAGTCTTTATTGGCAATGCTATCATTCAACAAAAATTGAACAGATAACATTTTTAGTATCGAAATAAATTTTTCAAGCTTCCAATTTTGATTATTGAAAGTTTTGAAACTGAAGTGAAATTACAAAGAAATGTAGGTGCCACATATCATTCTCTCATCCTATTACCATAGGAAGCTATTGTTTCTTCATTGTTTATAAATTATCAGCTACCATTAGTTTATATGCAGTTTTGTCATCAAGTGTGATTCTTGTTACCTAAGCATATAAGTTTCCAATCAGTTTGATAAAGAATTGCAATGTACACTGATTACTTCCTAGAACTAGGATGCTCACCAAGAGAAAAGTCCACAAGCTCTGCTGCAACAGCTACAGCAGATCCACTGGAAGATCCGCCAGGTATCCTTGAGGGTGCAGCTGGATTTGTTGGAGTTCCATAGTGTTTATTTTCCCCATTGATACTGCAAAGATTAGATAAAATTAAGATATAAAGATCAATGAAATTGCAAACCCGAACCAGAAATATTTATAGATATTTGGAGATCATCACCAACCAGTATGCCATCTCATCCATAACATTTCTTCCCACACATGTGGCTCCCCCTTGTACAAGAAGTGAAACAGCTGGCGCTGTTCGAACAGCCAGTTCATGTGTTCTCCGCCAGTCAGGATTTCCAAAGCCAGTTACAAATCCTTCTACATCAAATCTATCATCACATTAAATGTTACCTCACTTATATTAGTAATGAGTTCTGGCTGTACCCAGAAAGCTTTTTAAACAAACACTCTTAACACAATGATTGTCTTACAAAAAAAATATTTCAAAAGCTCATTCTTTTATATTTCTCCCATTACCTAACAATCTGCTATCTTCCACTACACCTTCTGAAAACTAAACCAATTCACTCAAGCCTTTGGTCCTGGTTTATTTGGCTCCTAAAAAAAGTTAAAAAACAAATAGAAAGAATAACATACTGATTACATAAAAATTAAATATGAAGTAGTGAGCAATACAACTGCACTTTGTGTGATTGAAATTCAAGTATATAAATTGCCCTCTTTGGCATGCTGTGGTGGTTAAGTTGTGGTGGTGTTGTTCTTGCCATCAAGGTTCAAACCCTGCTGGGGTGCTATTGTTAAATGTTTAAATGGCAATGAGGTCCCCCATTTGTGACCTTACAGGTTCATAGCTCC
This sequence comes from Cryptomeria japonica, assembly GCF_030272615.1. Lineage (NCBI taxonomy): Eukaryota > Viridiplantae > Streptophyta > Pinopsida > Cupressales > Cupressaceae > Cryptomeria > Cryptomeria japonica. Next base: position 125,034,307 of record NC_081412.1, on the reverse strand, counting down.
GGGTCAAAAGCGTTTACTCCTCTTACAAAAAAAACTCAAATATATGCATTTATAGAAAAAACACTGTTATCTTTAAAAACAATCCCCAATAAGCCTCAAGTCTAAACAACAAAATTGAAAATACTGGTAATAAACATGTAAAGTAGATCCAGTCAAAAACAGGAGTACATGCTTTCTCACATAGCCAATACATCGAGAAAGAAGCTTTTTATGTTACAGTTCAAAAAACATATGTTCTAGTATGGTTCTTGTTTAAGTACTGGAGTGCTAAAAACATTTCATTGTAAACCAGAAGCTTTCATGCAATATTTTCTAAGGCATTGCCCTTAAGTTTCAAATGATAGACAGCACTGCTTTGTCCAAGAACATCAATAAAACCTTGATTATGTACCAAAGTTCAAAAACCATCAGAAGCAGCATGGTCATGTGTTCAATAGACAGAAGTTTTAAACTAACTTGCTTGTTTAAGTATAGATCTAGGTTCACCAGTCAACGTGTTTTTCCCCAGGTTCAATATGGTTAGGTATATATAAACCTATAATTTGCAACAAAATCATTCAAAATTTACAAGACAGTTGAAAGGGATAAAGATACAATGTCAAATGTGAAATCAATACAAAATACATTCAATAATCACCATCTTGCTCTTCATCCAGAGCATCAAAGTCCTCACTTAATTCATTTGAACCACAAGCAACTACAATGCCAATCCCACCACCTACATCCTGTGTAGGAGCCTCCTCATCCTCTAAAGAGACTGAGGCAACCATAACCGATGCATCCAAGTAAACACACTCTTAGGTTTACATCCCAATTTATCACAGCCTCTTCTTTTTCTTTTTTTGCAGCGAACCAGTTGTGCTTGACGAAGTAGAGAAATTAGTATGTATTTCGATTCCACTCAACTGAAGAAGAACTCACAACTTGTTGAAATTAGAGACAAATTCAGTGATTCAGTACTACATTTGTGATTATAAAATATAATAAATAACTGCAAAAGAATAGTAATCGTGTTAAACAATTAAAAATGCTTACATGTGATAGAACTTGGATATCAAGAGATTGCAAGTAAATAGAACCTTGGGCATGGAGGTACCACCATGTATAGGTGTCCTTAACATACTTTTCTTGAAGAGCTTTAAGACTATGATTCTCTAACATTATGAAGCTTACAAACTCACATACAACGACACTTTTAGATTGTGAAAGTTCTTCAGAATGCAGCTTTGTATCTATTAGAAACTTCCATGTCTCGATACAATTCCACTCTCCTTGGTAGAGTATGTTGTGTTGCATAGTTGGAAGACAATGCAAACGCAACAAGATGGAGGCTTTGGCCATCTTATTCCAACAATCAACGATGATTCTTTGCGCTCTTTAAAAAAAAAATTATCTAGAATCATTCTCCTTGGTGCAATCATGTGTCCTGTTTTTTCAATAATATAGTCTTTGCCATCATATATTTTCCCTACATGGTTAATCTGTAGCAGCAATCTTAACCATACTCATAATGGGCTCAATTAAATTCATGACATTATCCACATCAGCCCACCAATCATCATCCAAATTCAATAAATTAACCTTTTGGGTCCTCCCTAAATTTTCTTGCCTCCCCACACTCCAAATGTTACTAATGACCATTACACTGAATGCCTCTCACATCTTCACAACTACTCTCAAGAAATTTATGTGCAATACAAAGCACACCTCACCAACCTAATATAGTGATTTAAAAAACAATTAAAAGTTTTAAAAGATAATTGATGTCAGATAGTTAAAAAATTTATTGCAAACTTAAGGTAAATTTAAAAATATTAAAATTTCATGAAATTACCTTGAACAACTCCAACTTGGAGAAAAAAACATAGATGGCTTGTGGCATATGATGGTTTATCATGAGCATCTAAATCTTCTCGCACTCAATGTAATTTTATCTCATCAACTTTATCTCTATGCCAATCTTTCACATCACCAAGCTGAGAGAATGGAAAATACCTAGTGTCCAAAATAGTGCATGTATGTTGCCTCGACCAATAAACCTATTGCCTTACAATTTTTAGTAGTGTTCATTATGGCTTGGACAATATTTTCAGCGCCCACCATCTACATTGCCTCTATGAGAATTTTGACAATTAATTTCCCTCTTTCTCTTGACCCTTGCAATTCAAACACATTGTCCCTTTACGGCACCCTGCAATGACATTAATTAAAGGTATGTTTTTGCAATCTCGTCATGCAACATAAACGATCGACACTCTCATTTCAATTCATGAATAATTGATTGCAAAGACATCTCTACCAAATTTTCTTCTTTTGCAAATAGGGTGGTGCACACTTTTTCATACCCATCTTGTATGACCTGCAAGTGTTTAATTGATTGTCATAGCCATTTCCCACCAATATTTTGAGCTCAATAGGTTGAAAGGAATCCCATTGGCATAAATGTAACATGCAATAAGCTTATTTCTTATGTTCCTCACCTCACTCTAAAATGCCCTATCTAGAGGACCTCTTTTGTTGGAAGGCGAGGAGATTTTGACTTCTTGGGAAGGCGGTGTAAAATGTTCTAGGCTAAATGCATACAGAAATCAACCAAAAAAAGCTAACATAGAAATTTATTTATTTCTTTACCTTGACAACACAATTGTACAAATAGAAAGAACTAATCTAATATGACTAATTAGAATGTCTAGCAAATAGATCTAGTTTCTAATATGTCCTTGGAGACCTGTAGATTACAAACAGATTGCCCTATTTGTTATGGACATCCTGCAAAATCCTCTAATTGTCTAACATTTGAGTATTTTTACCCAAGGCTATAAACAGATACAAGCCTGAAGGGATTCATCCTCAACCTCCAAACTAGTGTAACAGCGTTCTTTATCCTTATGTCATTGGAGTTCGTTCTTTCAACTGCAAAAAGATGCTCTCCATTGCCTTTGAGCACTCCCTTATATCCCCAATCAATGATATATTGTAAAACTTAATAGAAAACAATATTTTGATATTCTATTAATTAAAAAGATACAATTACAAAGAAGTTTGTCTCCTTATATAAAGAATGGAAGATGAAACCATGCAAAAGGAGAAACATGCATGACTCACCCAATGCTAAAAGTAGTGTTGACGTGTATTTTGTACACTGCCTAACACAGAATAAAATACCCAAGGGTACCTTATCCTCTCTTGAATAAAGCCTCTGATTGCTGAAGATGTCGCGAAGAAGGATCAATCAGGATGACTCCAAGGTTCTGTAATGTAGGGTCTCTACGTGTGGATAAGCACCAGTGGTCGTTGTGAATGCTGTTTCATCAAGGGGCCTTACGTTTCCGTTCAGGAACAGATTTCCCTAAAACTAACAAGTTCTCAAAAAAGATCAAAAGGTAGGGTTTGCAAGAGATGAATCCTAATCTAATCCTAAGAATGACTCAATGTAGGCTAGACTTGGTAAGATCCGACCAATTTCAGTATTGCCAAGGAATTACAACTCTACTGAGATTGATGCGATCTTCTAAGGTGATTATTGATTTTCAAATCATCAAGAATCATAGACACTACCATGAAGGTACATATCAATAGTTCAATGATGATTGAAGGTTTAAGTAATCCAAATATCTCCAGTTGACCACACAAGGCGTCCTTACAATCAGTAAGAAGCTAGTGGTTTGGAATGTGAATCTCACCAAAGATCAAGCTCAACACTTAGTCCTTCAAATTTAAACACTACTTCAACTGAGAATGATTCAAGAAAGTAAACAACCATGAAGATAACCACGAGAATTGCAAAAAAACACCATAACTTCAATATTTTATTGATCTCAAAGTCAACATAGACAACAATTGCTTGAAATTCTTTCTTCAATGCTCAATCTTGCTACAAAATAACTTTCTTCTCTCCAAAAGCTCTAATTCTAATTCTAATATCTCATTTCTAATAATAAAATGAAAATGAATGAGGGTATATATAGCATCCTCAATTACAATGAACGGCCCAGATCAAAAGAAGATCAACGGCTGAGATTTTGACACCTAAACCCTAATTAGGGTTTATTACAAAAAGTTCCCCTTTTATTGAACAATATTAAATGCATAGCCAAATATTTAATTGGCACCAAAATCTAGGAAACATAGACCAATGATAATTAAGGTGCCACATCATCTATAACAACCTCTCTTCTAGAACCTTGTTCCCTTTCCAATGCTCCTTCTTAGCATATGCAACGAATCTAGACACAATTCCTTCGATCTCAGCAATAGGAATTTCTGGAAGATTCCTCATTCGTTCCTCCAAGTGGATGACCTGATCGAAAGCCTTGAGAAGAGCTACGTCCCATCCAGGCTCGAGTTCTTTGATTTTCTCAATCAGGAGCATAGTGGCGAACATTTGATCTCTTTGCTCATCTGTGATAACATTCTCATCTTTGCAAAAGATGACCCTGACCTTCTCCTCCAACTCTTGAAGATTCACATCTGTCTCATCTTCAATCCTTCTGCCAAGAATAGAACATAACACCTCATACACCTTGTCCTGAATTGGATGGATGACCTCCTCAACTTGATTGCATTTGGTACTAATGTCTTCGAAAAGAACTTCCTTCATTTGAAGTAGAGTTGACCACTGGAGCAAATTATGAGCTCCTCCATCCATTATCTTTTCTTGTGCTAAGATCTTCCTTGGTGTTTGCCTGATTACTTGCAGAATAGGAATGATAACATCTCTAATGTGGGCAAACGCGGCTACTGTTATCATTAGGTTGTGAATGATCTCAAGGACCTGGATAGCTCGATGGGTGGTCTGCATCATTCTTGTTGCGAACTCAATGGCAACGGTATGGGATTTGTCAATCCAAGAGCTCATACGCTGAACCAAGCTCTTAACTCTTTCTGCCTCACCAACTGATTCAAGGGGAAGTGCTTGCACAGAAGATACTGCTGGATCCTGACGTCCCAAAGGCTGATTGAGATGGCTAAAGTAGCCTCTCCAAGCACCGACCTCTCGCTCAAGCTTTCTATTCTTTTCCATTTCTTCTTTAAGCTTGTCTTTAAGTGCTTCGAATGAATCAGTGGCCTCATCCAGTGTCTGCTCGGCTGTGAGTGGACCAAGCTCAAATGTTTCTACATCATACTCTTCTGCAAGGATTTCACCTTCATACTTGTCCACTGCCGGTGTAGCTATCTGCAACTTCCTGGACCCTGTCTCATCTCGGATCATCTTGGACATTTTGGTGGCCTTCTTTCTCTCTGTCACTTCCTGAGAATTTCCAACAAGGCTTTCTAAATCAATTACATTATCTTCATCTTCGATCACAATCACCCTTGTTAACCTCTCCTTTAACCAATCTGGAATGGCAGACTTTGTCTCTCTGACTTGTATCTCTTTAGGCAATGGTTCTTCTTCTCGGAGAGGAGATGTCACTTCATCATCATTCTTGTCTTCATGTAGCTCATTGACTTGGGGAGATTGACTTGATGAACGTTGAGGTGCTTGCCTTTCTTCATGTTTATCATTCTGAACCATTGATTCCATAGATTCCTCAACTTCAAGTACCCTCTTCTCTTGTCCTTGACTTGTCCTTTTTTCATGTCGGGAAGATGTGCTAGATGAGTGACCTCGATGGGCCTCTTGCTTCTTCTTGGAGGGTTCCCTTTTCTCAGGTCTTTCTTTCCTCTTCGCACTCCTAGGATGAGGATTGCCTTCACTTACGCATCTAGGGTGAGGATTGTCTTCATTTGTGCTCCTAGGATGAGGATTGCCTTCGCTTGTGCTTGCTCCTCCTTCCCCTAGCCTTTCCTCCAAAGTAAAAGTCATCGATGTGTTCTGTTCTCTCAACTTTTGATGTTGTATATCCACCCATCTGCGAGTACAAGACAAAACTGGAGCCATCAAAGTCCTCAAGTCTGTAATCTCAGGCTCGTTCCAATCTATCTTTACTGTTTTGTCCTCTCGGTCATAAGATGATTGGAGATGTCTGCCACTGTCCTGGGCTTGATCGGCCACTCTGTAAACTTTGCATTTCCTGATGAGATCTAAAGGCAATCTGGAATGCATCTTTCTTTTCACCTCTAAATCACTTGAGAGATTCATCAAAAAGTCCTCTATCTAAAATTTGTGCTTGTTCTTTCTACCAACTGTTTCTTCTATATATCCATAAGGATCAAAGTTCTCTCTCAAGGCAAAGAATGAAAATGAATATAAGGCCAACTCTTTCTCTGCATCATCCATGGCTAGAGCATTAGGACATACCTCAACTGAATTCCCTAGTATGATAGGCACAAGAATTCCATTTCCATGCCTGTGTCTGAATGCCTTTGCATAAGCCGCCAACTGCCTAGTCACCTCAAGTAACACTATTCTGTCTGTCGGATATCTTGGCAACATATATGGAGGAGAAGGACACCCATGAACTCTAATATATGTAAACTTCTGGAATTGGATAAACCAAGCACCATACCTCTTCACAAGCTCTTGTGCATCTTGAGATATGCGATTATGAATCCCACCCTACAATATCCTGGTGATGTTCATCGTGAAGGTATCATTAACTAACTTGTAGTTACTTCCAGGTGGGTGATGCAAATGAACATAAGATTCACAAACTCTGACTTCCCCGGGCCCTCTTCCGATCACTCCTCTGTGAGGTAGTCCTGCATATTCAAAACTCCTGATCAAGGCATATATGATGTATGAGCTCATGTGGAATGACTTGGTAGCCTTCAATCTTCTCAACTGCACGTCCAAGCAATGGCTAATAATTCTAGCCCAATGAATTGTTCCTTTCCCTTGAACTATCACTTGGATGAAGTAGAACATCCACTTCTCAAAATAGAAGGCTTGAGGAGCCCCTGTAACTCGATTGAGTAAGGTTATCAAATCTCTGTATTCCTCCTGGAAGTCGATCCTATGTGGTGTGTTGGGAATCTTGCTCAGGCGAGGACGACTTTTGAGTAACCAATTCTTATTGATGATGCTTAAGCAGGTGTCTGGATCATCTTCGTACATGGATCTAGCTCCTTCCAAGCTTTTGTAAATCATATCTTTATGTTCTGGCAAATGGAGAGCTTCACTGATAGCCTCCTCTGAAAGGTAAGCCAAAGTGTTTCCTTCCTTGGACACGATTGATCTTGATTGCGGGTCATAATGGCGGGCACACTCGATCATCAGCTCAGGACACTGGACTGCTGGAGGGAAGCCGGCCGCCTTGATAATGCCACTTTCAATTATTCTCCTTGCGACAGGTGATGGCTTTCCAATGTAAGGGACCTCTCGAAACTTCTTCACACTGAAGTTTCCCAAGTTGGTATCTCCAATGTTGCTCCATTTTGACACGATCTTGGTCTCCAATTCTTCATTCCTTTGATCTTCCTTCATGAGAGCTGGACGACTAGTGGATGCTCCTGTCTTCGGGGTCGCCATCTTGATACCTACACAACATTTCATAATGAGCAATATACTTTGCAACGTAGAAATATAGACTGGATTTAAGTTTTAAATTTAGGAAACTTCATGATAAATCTTTGAATTATCATTTCCTAAATATGACTACGTAATTGGAAATTCAAAATTCAAAATTTCGACATTAAACTAGGAAGATCTCGCCATACCTCCACTTGAGGACTAACTCTAAGAAAAATGATGCAAAAAAATAGGCAAGTTTGCTAGGCAAAATGTGGGTCGAAGTCTTTTAGCAAAATGCGCTTCCTCTTTAGTCCTCACGTGCCTCAATTCCACCACCTTTTGGTCTTCAACGCCTTGAGGAAAATTCGCTCCACCACTAGCCTCTAACAAAGTTCGCACTCCTTCTTGGACCAGATTTCGCACCTCTATTGCTTCTTCAAATCGCACTTGAATAGATGATTAAATGATGGATTAAAATCCTTCAAAACACCACAACTATATAGGCGCTCATCATTGCAATTGCCCATAGGCCGACTTGGAAAATAGGCCAGAAATAAATAAAAATTAAATAAAAGAAGAGGCCGACTTTGCAAAAAACATTAAAATAATGTCCCCAAGCGCTCTATTTTAAATTTAATTTAATAATAATTAATTTAAAATGCCTTTATAATTAAAAATTTTGATTTTTTAAAGGCTTAAATTAATTATTAAATGCCCATGCGCTCTTATTAAATGCCAACTTAATTAAAATATTTCAAGTTTTTTAGTGAATTTGGCATTTAATGCAATTTGAAGGATATTGGCGCCTAAGCATGGGAAGAATAAGGGATATCAACAACATCGCTCTGGTCCCTTGGAGAGGGACAGGAGCGCCCATGCATTTTTGGCCTTGTATTTCTTGCTTTTCACGTTCAAAATCCCCTCCTTGACGCTCAAAATGGCATTCTTGCTTGGAACCTTGAATTTAATTCATTCCTTCTTTGGAAGGAGTTTGCATTAAAACATTTTCGCCCTGGTCCCTTGGTGAGGGACAGGAGCGATCTTACCTTTTGTCCTTGGTCCTTGTCTTCCAAATCGCCAACACATGTTGGGGGTAAACAAATAATCTTCATTCGTCCGTTCAATGCATGTTTCACTCGCCTTCTCAAGGCAAAATTGGCCCTCTTAAGATTTTCGCCCTGGTCCTCCAGTGAAGGACAGGAGCGATTTTTGCATTTGTGCTTAAGATAGTTGATTTTTGGGGTTGATTCCTTGTTCATCGTCCTTAGAAAGGCATTTTTGACTTTGCACAACCTTGCTTTGGCGTGGTCTTGGAAAACAATGGTTGATTCTATAGAAATCGCCCTGGTCCTCCAGTGAAGGACAGGAGCGATTTTTAGCTTATTGCACACATTCATGATCATATCAACCTCGAATTACATTCAAGGCGTAAAACATCATTCCTTATTCCATCTTGAGTGTTGGAAACAAAAGTGGTATTCTAAAATTAGGCATACTTGAAGATTTCGCTCTGGTCCCTTGGTGAGGGACAGGAGCGCCCTAGCCATTTTCATCAAGTCTTATGGTCTTTGCAACTTCGTCCTTCCTTGTAGCACTTTAAATATCATCGCCATCTTGTGCCTTGACCTGGATTCATCCCAATTTGGGAAGGAAGACATGATAATGTGCTTTTCGCCCTGGTCCCTGGATGAGGGACAGGAGCACCTTGGCCATTATGAGTTCACTTATGTTTTGCCAACTTTCAAAATTATCTTCAATGGAGTGACTACGCCTTCCTTCCTTCATCTCAAACTTGAAACTCACTTTACCTTTGCCAAGAATTTGTCTCTTGAGAAAATCGCTCTGGTCCCTTGGAGAGGGACAGGAGCTTCCTTTGAAAAATCGCTCTGGTCCCTTGGAGAGGGACAGGAGCGCCTATTGCAACTTGGGTCGATTTTCTCCTTTGTAGGCCACTCAAGTTATATTCAACGAATAAAACATACCTCTCTTGAGCTCCTCAAATCGCGAAATCACTTAAATCTTGTGAGGATAATGCAAATTTGGAGTTCAACCTCCGGTCCTTCAGTGAGGGACAGGAGCGCCTTTTGTCCTCAAGGCCAAATCTTTACAATTTTCATCTCAAATTTCCTTTGTTGGGGGGGATATCATCGTTTTGCAAGCCATGAACGAGAGCCCAAGTCCAAAAGGGTCCAAGAAGATGCATACAAAGGAAATCGCTTCGGTCCCTTGGTGAGGGACAGGGGCGCCTTTATCTTCCTAGGCCAAAAGTTCAACCTTTTATTGCTAACAACTAAGTCTAGATATTCAATTACGCTCACTTCATCCTTCCTTGCGTCCTTGATGCTTCAATTCGATCAACCAAGGCCAAAAATGATCTAAGTAAACCATTTCGCCTTGGTCATTTAGTGAAGGACAGGAGCGAATTCACCTTAAACCTTAAAAACTTGTCATTTTTGAGTCTTCAAAATCTTCAATTCACGTCCGATCATATCCCCTGGCGACCCTGCACAAAACAATTAAAACAAGTCAATAACCAAGATGCACCAAATATCATTTTCGCCTTGGTCCCTGGGAGAGGGACAGGAGCGATTTTATCTCTATAAGCCAAAATATCCAAAATTTAGGTCTTTAGTCACTTCACAAGGCATAATTAGGTCATTTCCAAGGCCAGGAATCGGTTATCAAGCCAACAAAAATTTGGTCAAAAAATTACCCAGACAAAAAAATGCACAATTCCATCATTAAAATGCTAACACTTAGACAAAATTTGAATTTGCCCTCAAAATCCTGACTGGACCTAAGACAACCCTAACTTCAGTAATCAATCTTCAGGAGGATGCGTAATAACCTTCAAAATTTGACTGGACTCGGCTTGAAAATATCCAATAGAAACCCCTAAGGCTTAACCCTAGTCCAGACAACTCATTCACTCACTCAAAACCCTAAGAGCAGAGAGAAGTACAGGCAAAACAGAAGCAAAAAGAGGGGGTCCCCATTTTAATGGGGCGATGTGTGAAATGGTCACAACAAGTAGCAAACTAAAAAAACAAACAGAGAAAACACTTGCCACTAAGGTGACATTATTACAACTCTAAGCCTCATCTTCTACTAATTATTTAATATTATTCTAATACCCCCCCGATGCTTACTTCACTGATAATAAAACATATCAAACTAAAAACACTCTAAACCATGAATTTTCCATTCTTCAGTTGCTTTTCTTTGAAAACAAACCGTACACCACCTAGAACTCCATCAAGTTGCCTCGAACATTCGCAAAGGTGTAGCTACCGAGCTGAATTCCCAAGTTCCTAGATTACCACCTCCCCAAACTCTCAAATTACAGATCTCTTGAACCATTCAACAACAATCCGTAATGAAATACACTCACAGAGCTCTGTCAAATTGTCTCATAACCCTCGTAAGGGTATGATTCACAAAATCACAGACTCCCCAAGCTAACTAGGCAACCATCCATTCTAGTTTTGTCTACACTGACATCCTACTTATCTTCAAAGAACAAATACTTCTTTAAAATGCATAAAAAGCAATTTCTTCTTCACCATTGTTAACATCTAAAGGATCTACAACAATGGCTACATTGGCTCCTTTGAGCTTTCCTTTGAGAACACCATTCCCTCAAAGTCTATAGTTCTAAGCTATGTGGCCCATTTTCTTACAATAGTAGCATTCTATCCCTCTTTTGTCCTTATTAGATCTTCTTCTATTTGAGTATAATGCTATCTCAGCTTGCGATCATCTTTTGTATCTCCTACAACAGTTATCTTTTCTTCAACTAGGAGATCTAAAATCATATCTTCCAAACTTTTAGAAGAAAGTTGACTAAGAGTAAAGATGACATTGCTGAATTTTGAAAATAAACTATTTAGTAAAATAGCTTTAGCATCCACATCATCGACTACAGCATTGGCTTCTGCTAGTTGTCAAAGAAGAGATCTCAGATTGTTCACATCACTTGACATAGGTACTCCATCAATCGTCTTGAACTTGAAAAGTTGAAGCTTTAAAGAGAGTTTTGAATCACTTGATGCTGCTCTAAATAGTGTATTCAAATTCTCCCAAATTTCCTTAGATAGTCTTGTGTCTCCTTCTTGGATTATGGTGTGCTTGCTCTTGGTTTTGGCTTCTAATTTTTCATGCTGATACTCTACCTTCAAACAATTGCTCATTGATTAGTTCTTTCTTGGTACTTCATGGTATCAGAGCAGGTTTCTTCTAATCAATTCTTGAGCTTGTATTGTTCAAGGATTACCATTTATCCATTGGAGCACTCACCTTTGGAGCACTTTCTTTGAGGAAAGAAAAGAAGAGTTTTAGCTTAGATTTGCTTTCATCAATTTTTTTCTAACAATTTTTTTGTGCAAGGATCTCTATCTATTGTTTACAATTTATTGCAGGGAAGTTTTTTCTCTAACTATTTTGTACAGGTTTTGATTTCAGTTTAAATTTTTTTTTCTAAACTTGCTAACAAGTTTGCATGCAGGATTAATCCATTTTTATTCTAGTTTAAAGTTCATTTTTTTGGTTTTGGAAGGCTTGCCACCAAAACTGATTCATTATTAAGTTGCATCTCTGATTTATTTACAGATTCGTTTAAAAATTTATCTCAAGTAATTCTCTGATATTGTTATTTCTAATCCTTTGCTTTTTATTCAATCTTATCCTGTTAGAGAGGGTTGTTATTATCTTCATCTCACAGAACTAACAATAAGTGTTTTGGTGCTGTTTCGTAACACTATTTTTACATCTTAAAATTTTGCTCTCTCGGATTCTCTTTCTCTGCTCTCTATTTGTTATTGTTGCAGGATTCTAGTATGATATTTGTTATTACAATGTCTATATATTTCCTTTGTCCTATTATCTTTTTTTAAGATTCTTTACCCTCTCCCTCACTGCCTGTGTTTAATTTCGGTTTTTTTTGTGCACCAAGCAAGTTAACATATGTATCTCTAATGTCTGTTGGAATGAAGTGTCCATCCTCCCTCCATTTCATCTAGATTTGTCTACTTTGAATTGGGAGTCTTTCGGTCTAATTTTCTTCCCTGACTGTTTGCTAGCTGACATCCACATTCATAACACCGAAAGAATACAGCAGAGGTATTCTGTAACTCCTCTATCTTTTGATAACACTTTTGCCAGTTATTCCTTGCGTGCTATGTGCGTTGTCTGCAGCATTTCGCCCGTCTCCCTGCCCTGTGCTGCTCCTCTTCCACCTATCTGTTGGTTTCCACTTTTAACGTATCATCAAGTTTTAAAGTTTAAATTCGTTCTTAAACCTTCATGTATTAAAAAGTATAAAAGGTTTAAGTTTTTTTAATTACACGTATAAAGTAAGTTTATTTTAATTTTAAAATATAGTTTCCTAAAATTCTTATTAAAGTTTAGTAAAGTTTATAAAGCTTTTTAATAAAGTTTTAAAAGTTTATATTAAAAAGTTTAAAAACTTAATAATTTTTTTTTAAGTTTTTAAATATATACAAATTTTAAAAAGATTAAATAGAATAAATTTTTATTTTATAAAAGCTTTTAACCATATAACTTTGTTTATAATTAAAGTTTTTTTTAAAAAAATTAAATAAGTTTTTTCTTTACAATTTTAAAACAAAGTTTTTTTTTAATTTATATTTGTTATTTTTGATTAAAAAAATTTAAAACAAATTATTGAAATTTGATTCAATTTTAATCAAGGAGGTATTTTTTTGTTTTCCAACTAACCTCTTTGTTTCCCAATAATGTCAACTTTAAATCAAATTTTATAAAGATATGTATCATATGATTGATCCAAAGCAAATAAAATCAGGCTAATGCTAAATTATAATTTGTTCAAGTATTAAGAGTTTTATGATTTATCACAATATTGCCTTGATATGCATTATTATTGATTTCAATGATTAGCATGAAATGCTATCAATTTTGCCTTGGTGCAAAATTTCTAATATGGTATTATAGATGCATTTTTTTTGGTAAAATGTGTAGGGAGCCCTTTATTCAAGGTTAACCATGAAGAGCTACTCAGTTGCACCCCATTCATAGTAACCTTTTTGGGACCCATGGAGAATATCTCCATCCAGATTATGGTATGCACTTACATTTATTGATGATTATGAACTTGGATCTCCTTCCTTCATAGTAAGGATCATGTTCTTGAAATTATTATGCTGAATTTCTCATATCTATTGAAAGGCAATTTGGTTTTAGACTCATAATCCTTAGAATTGATTATGATAGGGCATATGTCAATAATGCTGTCAATGGTTCTTTAAAATCATTTGGTGTTGATCATGAGCTATCCATTCCCTATACACCTCAACACATTGGTGTAATGGAAAGGAAGCATTTGGTATTGGTATAGTTTATCAATTCATCTCTAAACCTCTTCAATCTCATTTTAAGAGAATTCTAAAATTTGTTAAATGTACTATTCATGTTGGTTTATTTTATTATGCAAATTGTGGAAGGATATTTTGATTCAAATCTAGGGGGAGATCCCAATAATGGGAGATCTACTTGTGGATATTGTTTCCTTGTTGCATCACGTCAAATTTCATGGAATAGTAAACAACATTAATCTACTTCTCTTGGCTCTACCGAAGTTGTAATAAAGATTGTACCAATATTCAAAGAAGCTTTATGGCTAACAAGATTACTTGAAGACTTGGGGCTACCTCATTACTCTTTGACAATATTTCATTACAGATCAAATTGAAGACAATCACATTTCACTTCTATAATGCAAGGGCAAAGATCAAGTTGTGGATATTCTAACAAAGCCACCTTGTAAAGAGAAGATCCATATTCATTGTAAAAATCTTTCTTTACAACCCATTGAAGGGTTTGATGTAAACTCCCCAAGTAAAGCTCAAGGGGGTGTGTTAGGAATTAATCTTTACTTGGCTTAGGTTTCTTTATTTGTATTTAGTTTGGAATATTCCTTTGGTATCCCTACATGTAATTTGTCCTCTAGTACGTGTGAGGATAGGTCATTTCTTTTATTTTCCTTTATTAAGGAATATTAGATTTCCTCCTTATGAGGATTATGACACTTTGAACACACATAGGATGATAGATGGCATCCTTAGACTTGGGAGTTACATTTGCAACTCCTCTCTCACCTCTATATATTTGAGGTCCCTCTCTCTTTTCTTCCATGGAAGCATTTCTATGCTAAGCTCATTCTCTTTCTTTCATTGTATTTTCTTAGGCTTTATGCCATCTTCATAATCATAGGGGTTTTTTCTTTGCTTTTTCCCCCTTACAAATCTTGTGTCTCCTTCTTGGATTATGGTGTGCTTGCTCTTGGTTTTTTGGCTTCTCATTTTTTATGGTAATACCTTCAAACAATTGCTCATTGATTAGTTCTTTCTTGGTACTTCATGTTATTTTCCTTTCACCCTATTACCATTTTCCCATCCATCTAACATGATATTTGGTATTGGATCTCGATTATGTTCCCATTATCTTGAATAAGTCTTGCCAAAAGACACTCATGAAAAGGTCTACCCTTATGGATGGGACCAATTATGTTCTAATTATCATTGACCACAACACGAGGTACAACTCATGCAATCGAAAGACTCCTTCAAGAAAAAGTCTAGCCTTGTGGAGCTTTGAATTCATTGGGAATGGAGAAGTGGGAAAAAAAATTTCAATCAATTAACAAATATGAAGATGCAATTCTTTCCCCCTACTTGAGGCAACCTATCATGAAAACCATTAATATAGATTCTCATTTTTGCTAAGGGAAGGGGCTGAAGTAAACCTATATGGCATGTGGTTTTATGTTTAATCCCTTGGAACCCTCCACACTCACAAATATTGCAATACATCCTCTTTCAGGTCCTTCCAAGCATATATACTCCAAAATTGTCCATAAATTTTGAAAAATCCCATGTGACCAACAAGCCAATAATGGTGACATGCTGCAATAGTTTTTTTGTTTCAACTTGGATCCTCACTACAAAAATTGTCCTTGTACAAAATAAGTCATACCCCACCTAAGACTAGGTCAAAAAATATATAGCTATTGCAGATGTCAGTGATTAAGTATAAATAAATGCAAGAGTGGCGACCTAAGGCTTAAGTATAAATAAATGCAAGGGTGGTGACCTAAGGCTAAGGAAAATAAATAATAATAAAAAGAAAGGGAACTGTACTTGGCTGACCTAGGGCTAAGGAGAATAAATATTAATAAAAAGAGAGAAATTATTAATTGAATAACACCCTTGCAAGGAAATGGACTTAATGAAAGGTTGTGTCTTTCCCATCATGAAGATATAAATAGGATCATTTGTTGAAAGCATGGATAAGGGATCAAAAAAATGGAATAAGGAAGTCTGAGTCTGATTTTTATATTGAAGAGATCAGATCAGATCATTTCCAGTAGACTTGAATATTAACAAGTAGTTGGCATGCGATAGGGGCAACAATCAAGATAGGAAACAAGAAGCATCTAGTGACATCAGATCAGCAATAATATCAGATCAGAATTGTTATTAAGTTACAGGCAGTAACATTCTTATTCTTTGTGGTACACATGAATAATTGTCTAATATATATATGCCTGATGTATGCGGTAATAAACACACAAATTCTTATTTACTAATATAATATATCTATGCACTAAATCACCCTGTATGTTAGACATAAAATAATATGATTTCTTCACTAGGCACACCACCTCCTATGAGATGGCGAAAGGCCATATGAGGCCAAGAGGGATAGGATATCTGCTCTTGGGCCAAGGGTAGAGGATCACTTTGGGGCACCATTGCAGCTTTACCTTCAACCTCTACAATGATCGATTGTTGAGATTAACTCAAGGATGTCTCAATCATAAGAGGGTGAAAAGGGATGGCATGATGAGGGAGAATGGCTGTGGATGCCTCGATGGGTACACCACCTCATATGACATGGTGAAAGGCCACATGAGGTCAAGAGGGATGGGATATCCGCTCTTGGGCTTAAGGTAGGGGATCTCTTTGGCCACCCCATCATGTCTCCTTATCGCATGCCCTGTTATGGTTGAACCCCACATAGTAGATTAGATTTGTTATATGTGTATGAATATATGTTTTAACCCTAGTAATGGATTTATCTTATGGATTCAATATTTGTATAACATGATTGCAGGTTTCCAACACGGATTTATCTCATCTTATCCTTGGGTGAAAATTATATCTCTAACTACATTATGTTTCTTGTTCTATTGGATTTGTGATTCTAGGGGAAAATATAAGGTGACCCAAAAAAGAGACATTACAATAATATCAGTCTTCAACTGGTAAATCTCATTCTTGTTTAAGGCAATGATTGTACCCTCAATCAACCCTGTAGCCAATACATCCCTGAAATACTCTACCAATAACTCCTCCTTCCAATCATTTTTTGCTAAAAAAATGGCCAATGATTCAAGTCTTTAGGAGAGTGCATTTGCTCCTTGCTTTAACATACTCGATGTAAAAGTCATAAGCTTGTAAGCTCACCCATTTTTGTTGCCTACCATTAATGTCATACTATGATAAGAAATGCCTCAAATTGTTGTGGTTTGATGAGCTATAATGCATCCACAAATTAAATATTGTCTAAATTTGGCCAATGGATGCATAACAACCAACACTTCCTTATCATAAGTAGAGACATTACTCTCTCTCTCTCTCTCTCTCTCTATATATATATATATATTGATTTTCAACTTTCAAATGATATGGATCATCCTTTTTGAATAAGATCAATCCCTATACCTTCTCCTGAAGCATAACTCTACCACGCAAGGTAATGCAAAATCAATTATGGTAAAAATGGGCACAATGCGCATTACCTTCTTCAAATGGTCACATGACCCCTGCACTACTGTGGACAAGTGGAGAGGGACCCCTTTGGTTAAGTTTGTCAATGGCAAGGCTAGCTATGAGAACCCTCTAATAAACCTCCTGTAGTAGCTACAACAACCCGAAATTCTTTGAACTTGTGCCCATGTCCTCAAATAGGCCATTCTTGGATGGATTGCCCCTTGGTTGGATCCATCTCTATACCTACGTTGTTGTTTATGTGACCCAAGCACAAAACTTTATTTATTCCAAACTCACACTTGCTATTCTTGGTGAAGGTTTGTTGTTGCAATATGGCCAACACTATATACAAATGTTTCATGTTTTCTTCCT
Organism: Cryptomeria japonica; assembly: GCF_030272615.1. Lineage (NCBI taxonomy): Eukaryota > Viridiplantae > Streptophyta > Pinopsida > Cupressales > Cupressaceae > Cryptomeria > Cryptomeria japonica. The sequence continues at coordinate 125,016,730 of NC_081412.1, read as the reverse complement.
ATGTGCTGTAAATTAGAATATAATCAAAGAAAACCGATCAAATTTCCTCAAATAGGACCGAAACAATGTCATCACTAAATGGAAAGTGGCAGGTGCGTTAGTGAGCCCAAAAGGCATCACCAAAAACTCAAAGTGCCCATAGTGACCCCAAAATGAAACTTGAATAAGTCTTTCAGTTAACTCTTCTCTAACAATACCTAGACCACAAATCAATTTTTCTATTCATTAATACAAGGTATGGGGTATCTATTCTTTAAGGGTCATTTATTCAAAATCCCGTAGAGATGCAAATGGACTCATACTAGGTCTAACATGACCCAATTTCAATAGCTCCTCAATAGCCTTCTCTATCTCATCCTTGAAGTAATAAGGATTACAATAAGGAGCCACAGTTACAAACCTTGTGCTTGGTTCCAACTCAATATAATGTTAGAAACACCTATCTGGTGGAGGTCTTCAAAGCCTATCCTCAAACACAAAAGCATATTTATCCAACAAAATTTGTACATCCGAGTCCACTAGCAAACCCGCATCAGACAGAAAAAATGTTGGTCTGTACTTCTTTCAATTTCGTTTCTTTCAGTGTTCTTGTTATCTCACTACATCAGAAAACCTCATATTGAGTCAAGATAGCAAAATTGGATATTTAGCCCAAATGAGTTCTAAAACTCCACACACAGCTTTTTGGAAACAATTGTTTCTCAAAATTCGTGAGGGCTGGAACCAAATCCTTTTATAGGGATGTTCATGATTGTATTTCACCAAATGTAACAAGGTTCCATGGCCAGATTCCTTAATAGTTTGGAGAATTTAAAATTCTCTGTTTTCACCAAGAGTTTATGGATGGAAACTATTAATTTTGAAGATTTATCAGAGCTGGAGTCAAACGGTTTTCCAGGAGCCTTTGGGAGGTCATTCTGAAGCATATTTGCCAGTTTTCAAATGAAGATTTGATTCCAATGGCAATTATGAAAAAAGTTAATTTTTGAGCTTTATCAACATCCGAATTCATCGTGTGCATGTCCATCAGTGGTTAACAAGAGGAATGAGTATTCATTTTTTTTTTTTAAACATTATTAATAGCAGTCCTATATTTGGGAGGCATTGAACAACGACTGGGCTGGGCACCTTCTTCTTGTAAGGATTCATGCCCCTCAATAGAAAGTGAAGTCTGCAGGTCTTTAAAAAGGTTGAGAGCATCTGCTACTTTTATTGACTTTAAAACAGTAAATACAAGAAATGAGACTGTTGCGTTGAAAGGAGAGGAGGCATTAAAGAATAAAAAGGAGAATCTACAGTTTTAAAATAGGAAAATCTACAAATGGTAGCATAGGAAATGAAGGAGGGGGTGTTGGAAGAAGGTATTGGAAAATCTATCCATTTTGGCACAGCAATTAAAAAATCCCTTAATACAAAATGAAGTCTGCAGGTTTTCAAGAAGGCTGGGAACATTAAAATCTGCTACATTTATTGACTTTAAAACAGTAATTACAAAAGATGAGACTGCTGAATTGAAAGGACAGGAGGCATTGAAGAATAAAAAGGAGAATCTACAGTTTTAAAAGAGGAAAATTCAAAAATCTGCAAATGGTAGCTTAAGAAATGAAGTAGGTGCTGGAAGAAGGAAGGCATTGGGGTAATCTGTCCATTTTTAGACAGCAATTTAAAAAACCCTTAAATGTGCTGCTATGTTAAAAAATTTGGAGAAAAATGCAAAAACAGAGGGCAGCCTAGAAGTTTTAAAAGGAAGAAAGATAAAGGGTGGAACGTGCTAAAAGGGAGAAGATGGCCCATGTAAGGAGGTTGAAATAACACAGCAATTTAACAATTAAAGGGCAGGTTTGAAATGGTAATAGGCTCTATTTTGGGAGTGATTTTGAAACAGCAACATAACATATAGAGAGGGCTACATTGAAGCTTGAGGAGAGGAAAAAAAGCAAAGGAAAGACAGTCAGTAAGGAGCCAAGAGAAGCCAAGTGCATTTTGATTGAGTTTGTAAAAGAAATTGTAATCAGTTTTTTTTAATTAAATGAACTCAATATGAGTAATGTTGTGACTATTTTGTTTTTGTTGTGTACAATTTCCGTTAAGTTTTTGATAGGATGCAAGGATTGGCAATCCATTGGAGTTTCTAGGTCCTCGATCTGTGTCAGGAGCTTTCAAAGGAAATGGATGGTGCTTTGTGTGTGGACATTTGAGAAGCCATGAGTAGGCTCCTTCTAACCCCTGGCTAGTCTATGATCTATCAACAAGAAAAACATCTTCGACTTAACATAGTGTGATGTCCCCTTCCCAATTTGCCCTACAATTTGCCCTAAAATCACAATTGTAACAATTTAAGGTTAGGGTTTCATCTTACCGGAAAAATATCTCTATAATGATGCAATCTTGGATTTGAATCCTACAATCACAAAATGAACAACATATGCAAATACACACACACACACACACACATATATATATATATATTATATGTTTAATCATTAGGATTAGGCAATTACATGATATTCATAGATTAACAATAATGCAAGCATATTAGGGTTTGGGAGAAGGGACATGATGGCTCCAACCAAAGCCATTTCTACACCAAGCCCAAGAGTGGATGTCTACCACAGCCCTCTTGCTTGGCACTTGTATTTGCTTTCCCCATCAATGTCTCATCTCCCTAAAGACACTTGCCATCTTGTGGAATTTGGGCAGTGGTCGCAAGTGGGTTACTTGGCTCTCTGTGTAAGTGCCCTCTACTCCTACGAGCCATTACGGTCAACTCTAGAATGGCCTACTGACTTAGCCTTGTATCCCTTTTGCTTACACCCCAGGCCCTTCCTACAATGTGGGATTCAGTCAATCAAGCACATCTCATATTCTATCATAAGGACATATACTTCAACATTCTTAATTATTCATAAACAACATGTATACCTATATAAGACAATGATTGCAGAAATATAAAGTATACTACTGAATATATATCTGATAATAATAATCTGAAATGATTAGAGTTCTGCTGTGATGAATTGTACTGATTTCTCTTGTGATTGCTGCTCCCTAGCTTATGGGAAATGCTTTTGCTGTGTGATCTGATTAATGGATTTGACCTGCTCGAAGGGTTCTGTCTGCTGGACTGATTTTATGATTGCTGATATCGACTATTGTTGTTTCTGCAGATGTGTATTTTGGATAATCGACGATTCTCTGGATGATCCCTTTCTCCATCATAACCTCTTCTTTATATCCTATCATCCCATTGAGGAGAGGTGATCCTTGTGAGGGGACAAGCCTCTTCTCTAATTATTAATTAATCATTTATGTTTTCTTGTTCTGATCACAACTCTTCATTAAGACTTAGTTACCTTCTAAAACTTGTTTATTTATTGTTATGATAATTAACCTTCCTTGATCGCTGATCCTTCTTAGATTTGTTTGCGAGCCTCCTTACCTTCTGTCTTTCCTTGTTCGTGATAAATGTCTTCCTTGAAGCAGGAATATGACACATAGTCACTAAGTTGTGTCTCAATGCTTTCCTTTGCCACATGAATATGCTTGTTACACAAGAATATTGATAAAGTTGTTAATCAAGTAGGGACATTTTTTAATTTCTATATAGAGAATTTCCAAATCATCAAAGAGCTAGGCCAAAAGTTAATGTGAGATAACAGCTATTATCAAGGTTTTGCATGCTAACCTTCTTGTGGGTGCTCACATGGACAACTTTGCTGGTTGTAAGAAATTTGCAGATGAGCCACCTATGACTAATGAAAAGAAGTGCCTGGAATATAAGAAGGTTGTGGGGCCTTAGCAAGGTATCTATAATCTGCCCCATTCCACCTATGACTAATGAAAAGAAGTGCCTGAAATATAAGAAGGTTGTGGGGCGTTGGCAAGGTATCTATAATCTGCCCCATTCCATTTATTTTTTATTTTCGTTGTTTTAGACTCTTTTCCATAGGGAAGGTCTGATGTAATTTGTCCTTCCCTATAGTACTGATTAAACATAGGATTATCTATGAACAGTAGCAAAATATGAATACAAGGTTGTTTTGGTAGTTAACTAGTGCACAGATAAAATGGTTTTAATGCATCTTGTGAATTAACTGTTACCAAAATCCAGCACTTTGATGCTATTTTTGCAGGCCCTGGGTGCCTAACCCAAGTTCACTAGCAAAAAAATAAAAAAATGAAGAATAAATCCGAACACAACAATAAAACAATTTTTTAAAACAAAGGAAGCTTGGACGCAAAAATTTTAAAAATTTAACATAAGCATACCTTTGACTAGAGAATCCCCTCTGTGAAAGCTATTTGATCTAGTAACACTTATGAAATGCTCCTTAACATATTTGCAATTCTTGCCACCAAAAAAGCCTCAGCCTTTGCTCTTGAAAATTTTGAGTTTGGGTAAGTTAGAATGAAAGGTAGGTTGTGTTTTAGTTTTGTGTTTATGTTTTAGGCTTTGAGATTTCTTTTTAGGGTTCAATTTTCTGTTTTGGGTGCTTTTTGTTAAAAAAAAAAAAAAAACAATGTTCCATGGGGCTTTCAAATAGAAGTGCATGGTGAGACGAATTTGGGGACCAGGGGTACATGGACCTAGATTTGAGGACAACAAGGAAACAATGGTTAGGAAAACAAATATATAATTATAATAGATAGAAGATCTACAATTAAAGCACCCAGCAGGATTGAGGAGCAGGACCCCTTGACGGGATCAATGGGCAAAGCCCCCAAAAGGGTCAAGGACCACGTGCCTCATGGACATCTAGAGGAAAAGCCACCAAAAGAATTCAGGGGCAGCACCACTCGCAGGGGGGGTGAAAGCAAAGACCCCCAAAAAAATTGAGGGGCAACACCACTCGCACATAACAATTTGCAATATGAGGAATAAAGGCCCTTCCACCAAGCCCAAATTAAGACCTTCGAGACAACACAAAAATTGATGGTGCGTGCCATTTTCATAATTTTATGTCATGTCCCCTCTTGATCATTATTTATAACCTAAATGAAGCAATTATTATTATAAAATAATATAATCAACAAATGATTATTTGAAATTATTAATATTTATTTATTCAATATTATTATTAATATTTAATGATAAATAATATTTTTGAAATATCCAAATAAAATAAATTAATATTATATTATAAACATTTAGAAATATTATAAACAAATATAATGATAAATAAATTCAGAAAATCTATGTAACAAAAATAATATAAAAACTGCCCTCATCCTCATCAATTGCCTACAAAATAAATAAAGACTAAATGGACTGCAGGTGTCAGAGTTGTCCCCTAAGCTGTAGACAATGATAATTAGTCTTGAGTATCAATAATAAATTGGTTAGGTAAATCTAATGTTAATCATCAGCAATAATAGGCAGTAGTTTACTAAGTATCGATGGGAGACAATGATTACACAAGCAAACTAATCACCAATGCCTCCTAAAATAACCCAAAAGACACGATCTGATTAGCAAAGCAAAGCAAACCAATTATTACGAAGAGGGTCAGCTGTGTCCTATCAACATATTAATGTTAAGAACAGATATGTGGTTGTTATTGAGATAACAGACCTCATCGATTATATTATGAAAAGGCACTTTAAATTAAAGGAAGTGATTCCTAAAAGCAGCGAACATGTCTTTTGAATAATTTCCTCTCCCACGATATAAGGAGTTCGTGGGAATCATTTGAAGAGGGGGGGTAAGTATGGGGATATATACTTAATACGATATTCAGATTTAGAAACTCAGACAAGCGACAACAACACCAGTAACGGACAGAGTAATAGGGGAGAATGTGAAGGGAATCCGAAGGTTATAGCAGACCGATCAGATGAGAATCAGAACTGTTATCATACGACAGACAGTGAATATCCTGGTTCTTGGTGGTATGCACGATGATGTGCTCGGTATGACTGCTTAATATATGAAGCCCGATAATGTTCTTATTCAGAATTTGATAGTGATATAAATATAGTTCATAATAATAATATATTAATATATAACAAATAATATTTATATATATATAATAATCTGAGAATAAATATCCGAGAATATATATATCTGAGAATAAGTATCTGAGAATAAGTATCTGAGAATAAATATTTGAGAATAAAGTTATTCTGAGAATCTGCAGTAATATAGCATCTGAGAATAAATAACGTATAAAATATATATAAAGATATATATATGTATATTAATAATAAATATTAGAATATAAATCAGATAGAATCCTGAAAGAAGCTTATGTTTCTCTCTTATCCCTGTTTGGATTCATGTTAAGATGGTTTTGTCTCCTAATCAATTTAGTTTAAATCATAAGTATGTTGAGATGGATTAATTATGGTTAAAATAGGTCAAATCCTAGTAGGGGACATTACATTTTAACACTATGTCTTCTCTGACACCATTTCCTCATTATTTTTGACCAAATTTTCATTCTTTAGAGAGCTAACAATGAAGCAACAAAATATGACTGCTCTAAATGATGTGGGATGCTAGTTTAATAAATGAATATTATCATTCATGAAGCTCCCTATTTGTTTTCTTCTCCATCTTTGGAAATTCCTTACAGCAATCAGCAAAAACTAACAAACATTTATAACATATGAAAACTTGATACCATCCACCATCACTCAACCCTTACTGCTTCCTCCACTCTCTAATAAGCCCACAATGTTGGAGATGTAAAAGAAATATGTGATCACCTTCCTAAACTTAAGATAAGAGAGCATGCGTTCAAGCAAACAATAACAATAAAAACTATTTTAAAATTCTATTTTGCTTTCAATAACATGTAAATATTCCTTCCTCCTCAGCAGTCAACCATTTATACATGCCATCATGTCATTTGTTTTTTCAAAGCTTCGACATAAATCAAAATCCTTACCATGAAATAGAAAAAATTTGTATAGCGTGAGGACTCCTCAACATCCCTAAGATGATCTAGGGGCCCCAAGGCATCCCTCAACCATCCCCCCAGCATCCTCTTTTTGGCAAGGGTGTTCCTGTGACACCCCCACCTACAAGTGGTTGGGAGGGGAGTGGGGAGCAAGTCCCTATGGAACTATTAAAAAATGTGTTTTTGAGTTTTTATCAAAAATTAACTTTAAAAGTTAGTAAACCTATGGGTTTACTCTCATTTTTTCCCAATGTATACCTAGGCAATCCGAGTATGCCTTGAGAATACCTTTGGTGTACCAAGGGCAAGCAAGGGGGTCAAGACAAGCATTCCCAACAACTTAGTTTCATAAGAAAATAGAGGTTCAACACTACTCAAATCTGCATCAACCTTCCCCCATTTTATAATGCTTTAGGATCAAACAATTGAGCCCATCGTTGATCTCCAAAATGATATGATCTAATGGCCAAAGTTCCTCAATGCACAAGTGAATCTGACAACCACAACATCAAAATAATGCCATGTGAAAACCTATTGTAGAACCCAAGAAAGAGAAAGTTAAATATTCTCCTTGGTTACACAATCGCCATCCATTTTATGATCAGCCCCTACTAGCCATCAAAAACAGATAAGGCATGCACCTATAAAAAAAATTACAGTTCATAAGCCTCTAGCCCTCAAGAAATCATCACTTATCATGCTCCAACAAATTTCTTCTGCAAAAGAATTCTCGAAATGAAACCAACATATTGGCTTGGGCCTCAAGTGAAGAAATGGTTATGAGAGGAAGAGATTCCAATGTCCAGCAAATCTTACATCCCAACTAATACGTTTTCTTTGTGTTGTGATTGTACAGTTTGGATCAATGCATATGGCACAAATCAATTTTACCACCCTTAGTTCACTTTGTGCATATAGTAGCAGAGTAGTTTTTTGTAATTAACTTTAATCTCTAGAATTATCTAGCTACTTCAAAGTTTCAGTAGGAATACCTAGCCTTAATATTTACTGTTTTGCAATCTGATGTTGTCTAGCCATATGTAACTGACCATTTTGAAGCAAATAATCAAAATTTTGTGGTTTCTTTCTCTACTCCTGGGTTGAAATTATCTATGGGGTTCATCCGTTGAAATCTTAACTAAATCTTAACTATTACCTCTTACATATGAATAAGATGTAATTCTTTTTAGAATCAGATCCAGATAATTCATTTTCTGTGCTATTTTATTATGTTTAAGGGATTCTAGATCAACTATCTTCATACATCACCCGTTTTATTTTTCTTGTTTTAGCACAGTTCCTCCTCCACGCTCCATTAGTTTTTTCAAGATTTGAAGACTGTATCAGAACTTCCTATCTGTGAGAACTAAGTTGCAGGCACAATCTCAACCAGATAGTGTGGTAAGTCAACAGTTGCACTAGCAAAGTCCTTGTGACACAATTATAGGAATAGAAAAGTTTATAAAGCATTTGAACATTTTTTCTATAAAATATTGTATTATTATGGTGGGAACAAGAGAAACAATAAAATCATTTCGCACATTATTGAGCATAGATGAACAAACCAACTCCACCAGCCAATACATGCCACGGGTACTTCCTACTACTCAAATTTTCGTTCATTTAAGGCAAGCCAATGTTGCTAAGAGTTTTGATTTATGAAAAAAAACTAAGCCTTTGTGTCTTTCATATTCTTTGGAGAGTCAAAATGCCAGTTAACCTCACCCTCAATGCTTGTCTAGGCATTGCCACTTTTCATGTGATTAATCCCAAAAAAATTGTGTGATTTCCAATCATATAATGCCAATTATTACCCCTGTGATTTTTTTTCTATTAGAATTTGCATCATAAACCGTCATGAGTTTTCATTAATCTTAAAAAAAGCTTTGATACCTTTTTGTTAAGAATAAATAAATAAAAACTCACTTGATGCAAAACCAATCACTTATCGTTCCAATAATTTTATAATATGCATTAATCTTGTATCACATTCACTGACCAAGTTTTGTAACTGCTCCCCCTTGTTCACTTCTTATTTTATGGGGCATCAATTAAATTCTGGTTTCAAACATATCAAAATACCTACAACATACATTCAATCCTTTTTAATTGGTCTTAATCAATTCTGAATCTGTCACATTTGGAGTTCGGACTAACAGGTATTGATAGGAATATGCCATTGACATCGATTGAGGAAATACCTATTGGATTTATTAGAAGAATTAAGTAGATGTAAAAAATTTCTATGCATCTCATTTTCTTTAGAATTTCTTCTCTTTTAGACAACTGTTATAATTATTCTTACTTTTAATTGTGTGTTAAAACGATCAGTTTGTTCATTGTTGAAATTTAAATTAGGACTTAGGTCCCTGTTTTTCTTCTTCAATCTCGGTAAGGAAGAAAAGACAAATTTTGATCTGTTTCCAATTTTCAATATGGAGATCAAATTGATATCTTTTCACAAAAATGAGGGTATTGCTTAGATTTCCGGTACCAATATATAAATACAAAGATTAAATATCCATGCCCTTGTCATTATAAAAAGGATTTCCAAGATTAAATAATGCATACTGCAAATTTGTTTGTTTACAAAGCAGTAATGTTTGCATTCTTACTCTTTATCTTCGCATTTTTATTAAAGCATACAAGGCGAAATTCTGGGTGTATCGAATAGTGAGCCAAAAAGGTGTATAGGTTATAAACATTATATTGAATAGGTATGAAGGTGGTCTCCGAGCATTCACATCAAGTGACCGGATACGAGAAGGTTATGACCCTCATACAGACAATATGTAAAACGAATAAGCAATCCACGGCTTCCGTCCGTACCCCCGTAAGGTAATCACAACGGATAACACAAACTGCAAAATAGAATTTTTTTCTCTTTAAATGAAGAGAACTTACAATTCTTTAATTGCAAAAACAAGCCCCGTAAGAGGATCCGAGGCTTTAGGAGGGGCAGGCTGAGGCGGCGGAAGCAGCTGAATCCGTTCAACGAATGCACCGAAATCTTCCTTAATTGTCTTCCTCCTCCTCTGCACCGCCAAAAATATCCCCGCTAGTCCCAACCCCACCAGAACAATAATATTTGTGGCAGACGACATCTTTGGTGTACAAATTTGTTATAAATTTGATCTAAAACAGCATAAAACTCCCCGAAAACCCTGAGATAAATAAATCCGTTCTGAGAAAATATAGCATGCCGCCAAAGCCAGAAGGGTTTGTGAAATGGCCACTAGTATGTCTCAGACACCCTCACAGGGGATAAGAAGTGAAAAGGATATAGATGGACCATGTATCTCAAAAGGATTTCAAATGAAGGCTTAAGGATATGGTTAACTAGTTTACTTATTAAAAAAATAAAGAATATGGTTAACTAGTTTACTTATTGGATTATATTTTGTTCTTTTTTCACTGGAAGCTTTCGCCCTTTGGAAGGTGGGCCCCAGATGAGTGACTTCAATGATTAATTAATGTATAGTTTTTCCTTGCTTTTTATATTTGAAAAAGTATTATAGTATTTGTTTTTAGCATATTAAAATTTTATAGTAGATAAGAGGTAAAAAGAGGGCTTCTCATTATAAATGTATTTTAATGGGAGAAAGACGTAATGATCCTAGTTAAAATTTTATTATAATATTTCTAAAATTGAAACTTCTAAATGGTTTGTTTAATAATTGATTATGAAATATTTTGAGATCTGATATACCTATAATAATTTGAAAGAGATTTGTATCAAATGTATTTAAAAATTAAATAAGAATAGTCATGTTCAAACAATAAAATTTAATTGAAGTTTTAAATGAAACTCTCATTAAATCTATAGTAAATATTATATATAACGTATTCTTATCACTTTTTAATCATCAATGTCTAATGAGGGTAGAATGAGACTATTTGGTGAGAAATACTCGATTTAATTATGTTGATTTGTACACAACTACACCAAATCGATGAACATTATTTATAAACATGAAATTCGAGATTCACTAAAACACTGGAGTTGTTCTATTATAATATAATACATAGCAAAATGCTAATATGCAATAGAAATTACAACAACACAAATTAAATTGAAAAATTGCAATCTAAATCTTCAAAATTCCTTTCTTCACAATATTGTCATAATCTTCACAACTCAAATCCTTATTCCTTTCTTCACAATTGTCATAATCTTCGCAACTCAAATCCTTTTAACACAAATGCAATCTCTAAATGAAATTTTCTCAAAAAGAAAAGGACCTTTGTCCTCTAATTTCCAAATTCAAGGATTTGCCTCTTGGTGTGGATAGATGAACACAAAGGACAAATTATTTTGGCAAACTTTGGGTATGATAGACAAAGGTGCCAAAAATTAAGAAAATTACCTCCCATTTATTAAGATTTGAGGGCCCAACTTGGATGCCCAAATTCCAACACCCCTCCATCTAAAAATAGATGGTAACTCTTATGAAAAAGCTTGTAATGGAATATGCTAAAAATAGTAGATGTTACACAAGGCCCATGAAGAGAATAAAATATTTGTTTTGGATATCCCAACTTGATGGCATCCCAACACCTAGCTTGATGGACATAAATCAAACTTATATAATGCATTGGAAAGATCTACAAAAGACCTATGTTAGAAAATTATAAAAATAGGTTTTAAAATGAATCAGGCCCTATAAATACTCTGGAGACCTAAAAAAGGTAACTTATGAAAATGTAAAAGAATATTTTAAAAGTAAATATTGAATTAAAATTATTTTCCTATTGCTTTCCTTAAACAAACAATAAATATGGAATTAGCTTTTGGGTTCCTTGATTAAATAATTAGAAATGAGACATCACATCTTGACCTTCCTATGTAGCAACTTCTACAAGTCGATTTTTCTATTGAACTAGATAATTTGTAATGATTTTGTTTCTCAATTTCTTCACCTTACTATCAATAACAATACTAGGTACCAAAATGAGCTTCCCCTTGTCATCTAATGGTGGTAAATCCAATGAAGGCATGATGTGATGTCCAAGTGTCTTTTTGAGGCAAAATACATGAAAAGCATTATGGATCCTATTATTCTTGAGCAACTCTAACTCATAAACAACTTCACCATTTTTTCTTGCAATTGTGTATGGTCCATAGAAGTGAGGTCTGATCATTTTATACTCCACCTTTTGATATAATATTATTTTTATGGTTGCAACCTCTAAAAAATCTTGCATCTCCAACCTCACATAATTTTTTTTATTTTTAATACAATAGAATTTTTTTTATTCTAAACTTATCGAAGGTGATCTTTTAGTGATATTAGCATGTCTTGCATATTCTTAATGAAGTCAATAGATGTTGTTACTCTACCATCTACAAATACTAAATCAATGAAGGTTATGCATCATAAACAAATATTATTATACATTGAGACATACTAATGAACATGTGATGAGAAGTGGTGTAATAGTATTTTACAAAATGCAACCACTTAACCTAGGTTGATTGTAATTATAAAATTAAGTCTTCAAATGTCGTAAACCCATTTATTCACTAGTTTTGTTTGTCCATCTATTTGGGGATGATAGCTTGTGCTAGGAATAAGTTTTATACCAGTCAAATGAAATAACTCCTCTAAAAAATGATTAAGAAATCTACCATCTCGATCACTGACAATATTTTACACAATCCATGTAGCTCAAACACTTCTTTAAGAAATTAATTGGTCTATTGAGAAGCCTTAAATTCTGAAGAAATGGAATGAAGTGTGCATACTTTGTTAGCATATTCACAACAACATAAATGTAATATGTACCATGTGCCCTAATTCAAGACCTATAATGAAGTCTATGGACATACTTTTCCACTTTTGATTTGAAATGGGCAACTATTGTAACGATCCTACAAGAAAGGTGTGCTTTCTTTTATTTTGTGGATAGGCTATGCATTCTCTAATATTCTTAGAACATCCTTCTCTGAGACCTTACACATGGCATGGATGGTCGAGGAGATAAAACCTATGAAAAATCCAAAATGCCTAAAATCTTGTATTGGAATGAATTCAATCAAGACATCAATGGCGTATTACTACTTTATTCGGTAGGCTAGCTATATTTCAGAATGCATGGACATTTAAGCCCTGAATGTATTCTTATGTTAAAATCATAAAGAATGGAGAATTAATGATCCATTAGTCTCAGACAATTAGTGATAACATTCATGCGTGGATGGTGGCATTTAAAAGATTGTGATATTTCTACATGTCACTCTACGTAATGCATTCATGTGTCATCATAGAAGACATACAACTATTGAATATGATTGGAGTGTTGGTAAATGGTCCATGATAGAGGCTAGTTTACCAACACTATCCCTGATTGAAGTTTACATAGTCCTTGAATCACTATTGAAAGAAGAATGATATCTTCTCTATGAAATTGGTAAGGAAAATTGAAGGGGATAAGATGTGATCAAGTACCATGGAAGTTGGTAAATTCAATTTCATACATTAGAGTAGAGGGATTTTTTGGTCATCCTTATATGATACCCAAGTATCCTATCAACAAGGTCATGTTAATATAATTTACAAGGAAAATAGTAGAATCCTATGAGGCATTATAGAAGGTGCACAAAAAAGGAAATGTCAAGTTCCCCATTCGTATAGGAGTGTAAGTATGCAATGCATTGAGCAACACCAAGGAAGCAAATAATGACTGTTAGCTTTACACTTAGAAAAATTTGAATTGGTAAAGCCATCTTATGACCCAACAAGAGGCTACATAATTATATTAACAAGAATACGTATACACCAATCACACATTGAGGATTTTTGGATCGACTGTGCCAATGCTTAAGAAGAGAATGAACATAGTAGAGATTTGCTTTGGGGTAGATGAGGATACTAAGATCACATGATGTCTCATCGCATATCAAGGAAGATGATGAGAATATTCTTAACCTGGAGTACACTGCATAAGGAACTGCAAATCAACCCATATAGGACCTTAACTGGGTAGAATTAGAGATAACTTCACTAAATAATATAATGAAACCAATCATTAATTCTAATCAGAAATGGTTGGATAATTGTATTAGATCCTTAAAGACTGTTATCCTCATTTTCGCATTAGCAAAAACAAGGGCACCCCACAAAATTTTACTCGTTTGTGGTTTTTGCCTGCTCTATGGTTCATGTTTTTCGAGATGTTTTGTGTAGTTGAAAGCGTATTTTTCCTTGTTTTACTCATTTTTCATTAATTGTGAAAGTTTCACAATTTAGGTGTAATTTGGGTCCGTAAACCCGATTTACACCAAGTTTCACTATTTAGGTGTAATTCGGGTCTGTAAACCCGATTTACACCAAGTTTCATCTTTTAGGTGTAATTTGGGTCCATATACCCAATTTACACCTCTTTTGGCTAATTGCACCTTTTAGGTGTAATTCGGGTCTATAAACCCGAATTACACTTCATAGGTGCAAATCGGGTTCATAGACCCGAATTACACTTATTTAATACACTTTGAGTTATTTGTGGAATTTTTGAAGTGTTGGATTAAGAGTATATTTTCCTATTTTAAAGGCTAAATTATCTCCTTAATCTTCATTTTAATCCTTCTGAAATCGAATTTGTGGCTGGAAGGAGAAGGATTCTCAACTTCCAATTTTCAGGTATGAATTTCTTCCCTTCGATTTAGAGTTTCTATAACCCTTTTCATTTACTTTTTTATGAATTCATATGTTATCAAAATCATTCTTCGTAACTTTTTACCTAATCGGATCTTTGATCCAAGTCGAGTTTTATTTGATTTATCGATTTATAACACAGTGGTGTCGTGACAAGGTTGTAGGCCCGTCATACACCATTAATTGGTTTGTGGCAGGTCTACGACCTCGCCATGACACCAATTTTTACCAACACAATGTATTTGTATCACTAAGGAGTTGTGGAGGGCCAATGGCCTAACACACACCATAATGTGGTGTGTGGTGGGTAGCTGACCCGCCACATTGTTTCTATCTCGTAGTTATTTCAAGGTGTTGGCAGGGCCTTCGGCCTACCATACACCACAAGATGGAGACCCTGTTAATACCTCGTTGTGCCCTAATTTTATTGCAATGCTTTTGTGGTGTTTGGCAGAGCCATAGGCCCCCCATACACCACAAAATGGACATATGTCGGGTCTACTACCCCACCCGACACCATTTAAAAAAAAAATTAAAAGCGCTACGTGGGCTTATAAACCCGCCCTGCATTATATGGTTTTCATGCATTTTTTAAGTGTATGGCGGGTCTATACGCCCGACCAACACTTTGACACTTTTTATTTAATATGTGTATTTTGGATCCATGGGTCCGAATTACACTTATTTTTGAGGATTTTTCTTAGTGTAATTAGATTATTTTTAAACAAATTCTAATTACATTTTTCATTCTACACTTTTATAAATGGATTTTTTCAAATATTTTTATTTGAAATTCGTTTATTTGTGCACACGTAAATGGTAATTTTTCATTCCATTTACTTTGGAAATATTAAGTAGGTTTTTCGAAAACCTAATTATCTCAAATGTACTATTGTCAGAGTGTATTCAAATCATATGAACAAAAATGAATTGATAAGATGTATCATGTTGATACTAATGAATTTCTCTTTCTCTCAGTATTGTTATAATGACAAAGTTGTCTCCAAACAAAAGAGGGATGAAATTCAAGAAGCAAGACCTACATCCGTTTTTTCCTTCTTCTTTAGTTACTTCTAATATTGATCATATTAGAGACATGGAGATAGGTCATGTTGACCTATAAGAATATCTCAAAAGAATCAAGAAACCACCTTCATACCGGGATATGGAAGCAGTTATCAATAGTGGTATATGTAGACACCTAAAAGTTGCACAATGAATTAAGTGAATCTTATTCATTTAATTATCTCTAATTCTTCCAATTAATTAAATTAAGATTTAATTAATATCCCTATTCTTCTAATTAACCTTTTAATCAAATTAAAGATTTGATTAAATCTCATTCTTCTAGCCTAACCTATTAATTAAACTAAGGTTTGATTAAGTACCCTTAGCCATTTGATTAAATAAATCTTATTTATTTGATTAAAATCCATTTTCCCCCTTTTGATTAAATTCACATTTAATTGAAAATCCCCTTTGCAAATAAATAAATCATTAATTATTTGTGAATAGTCTCCTCACTTGCAAAATCCTACAAATGCAAGTTGCATCCCTTTGGGCTAAATTAAATCATTTTAATTTAACTAAAAATACCTATTTTCCCTCACCCACTTGCATTCTCCTACATCTCCCACTTGCATCCTAATTCCTTCTAGAAACCCTCTAATCCACCTTAATCATGCCTAAATCTTCTAATCTTGTCCTTTCCCTAAATTTGGGGGAGTCACTTCTCCAAATTTGGAAGTAAGTCTTCCAAATGCATTTAAGACTTTATCTATCTCAACAACTTAACTTGTTGAGTCTTCCAAACATGTAAGGCTCTTACATAAACTATTACCGGATTTCCTCTTTGGGCAAGTTAGCCTCCAAAGTCTTCAAAAGGCATTTAATGTCTCTTACAATCCCACCCCCCTTAGCGATGATGGTTGTCCCTTTAACCATTTTCCCATGTTGCACAAGAGTTTACCTCTTGGGTAATAGCATGCCTCCCTCGTTAATGATATTATCCAATGATGTCACTCCTTGAGGTTATCCCTAATTGCTTGCTTAGCATCTAATGCTTCTTTAAGCATCCTCTCAAGCCCTCTCAAGGTGACATTTGTCAACTTGGGATTGGATTGAGTCTCTCCCATGGATTATAACTTTCAATCCTAGCCCTTGTTGAGATTACTCAACCTCAACCATCCATTTCTCTATTTTGCCTATAAATAGAGCCCATTCCTTCTTCAAAAGAGATAACAATCTTGTGCATCCAAATTATAGTCAATTTGCAGGTTAAGGAGCTCATTTTTCCATCATCAAGCATCCAAGCATTATCATCAAGCATCAAGCATCCATCTCATAGCATTTAGATTCATTTTAGTTCATCTTTTAGCTTAATTTCATGTCTTTTCTAGCATTGCATACCCACATAGCTTAATTAACTCATCTTAATCTTCAATTTGGAATTAATATAGCTTCATCTTATCTTCATCATCTTGATCATATCTAGTATTGCATCTTGCATCCTTAGTTTGCATACCATCATCTTAGCATTTCACTAGGATCTTAGTTGCATCCATTTTGAGTCTAGAATCATTCTCATAAATCTCATTCTCTAGGTTTTCATCCAAGAGATCAAGTGCTCTTCCAAGTGAGGGCCACCTCGAATCTTTAGAGATAGAGGGACACGGGACGTGCTTAGAGTTAAGTTTTTCAAGCTAACTTCTTGGTTTTGAATTTTTATTTCTAACCTCTAACATAATGTTTCATGTGTATGTTTGAGATGTTTTCCCCTCTTGCAGGTTGATACCACATTTCTGGCATGCATTAATTGGCGCTCACCGTGGGGCTGGACCGTTGGAAATTCCAAATTTCTAACATTTTTTTCCACAGGCTCATGCCCAGGAATGTTAACCACTATTTAGCTCATTTGATCCCTTTTCTAGTGCATATAACAGTTATTTTTCACGCATTTAACCTCTATTTTTGTGTATATGACACATATTTCAGTGCATATGTAACTTTATTTAGCGCATCTGATAGTTTTTGTAGCATATACGACTGTTCTTTTGGCGCATTTGACCTATATTTTTGCGCATTTGAAATAGCGCATCTAATCTCCGTTTTTGCGCATTTAAGACAGAGGATGAAATTTGTAAACGAAGTTTGAATTTAGGCTTGTGTAAGCCCACCTAAAGTTTTAATTTTTCACTAACTTCCTTTTCTTGTAGGTTGCTAATCATTTATTGCAGGTGGGAGGAGTTAGAATTAGGAATTTTTATTTTTTTTCTAGCTTTTCATGTTGGATTAAAAAGAACTCATTTTTCCTTTGGTTTAAAAAGAACTTCATACCTTCATTTTGGGTTTAAAATAAATCAAACTTTCCTCTGGGCTTAAAAAGAACCTCATTGCAAGATAAAAAGAACAACAAAATCACATTTTTTTTTATTTCTTGCAAGTTAGGGAAAAACACTTCAAATTTGGGCTTAAACAGAACAAGACAAATTTCAATTTTCTTGCAAAGGGATAAAAAGAACAATCCACCTTATTCTTGCAAGTTAAAATGAATAAGCCACAATTTCCAATTCTGCAAAGCGATTTTCTTTCTAGCAACGTGCTTTACTTTATGTTGACCAGGGTTCCCTTTTCCTAGTCTAGAAAATCATTGTTATGAAGGATTAAAAGGAACACCATGTTTGGTTGGAACAACATCTCCAATTAGAGGCTAGCAAACAATTGACTTGAAGGATAAAACAAAATTTTGAGTGCTTTGTCTTAAGTGGTACGTATATACTCTCCCTTTAATTGGGTGATCAAAAAGCCAAACCCAATTTTGTTTTTTCATTGCTTTATTTTACTTCAAGCATTTTACAACCTTTAGAGAGTATGTCTTCCCAAATGCCTTAAGGGGGCTAGTGAGAAGAGAACGACCCAAGTGAGTCTGAATAAAGCCAAGTATTCTAACTCACTATAATCAAATCGCCTTTTGAGATGAAAATCTCGGGGGATGGAGCATATTTGAGTTATCTCATATCAAACACTTTGTAGGGCCTTGAGGTCTCAATCACGCATGTGTGACTACATCTTGTTTGGTACTTTGTTGGGCTATAGGCCTCAATCGCTCTTGAGTGACTTCAAAGGTATCTTAGAACAAAATCCTTTACTAAACGCCATAGCAATAGAGACTTTGAGCCGAGTCAGTTGCCAAACATTGGCAATATCATAGTGCAAGGGTGGGGAAGAATCTGCCCCCAAGATTACTCACCATATATCTCCCAAGATAACTACCCAATTGTGAAGCAATTAACTTTGAGTTGATTTATGGAAAAAGGCAAAAAAAAAATGAGTGCCCTCTAGGGGGTGACAAGGTTGTTTGAGCTGACGGAGTATCGAGACTAGTGGGCTATGATATTGTTAATGACCTTTGAATAAAGAGTCTATCTGATGTGTATTTATTGTGATCCAAACCAGCGAAAATATCGGGGATTTGAACACATCCTCAAAAGAACATACACTCAATTTTTAGTATTAGGATGGCCATTTTTTATAGGCGTGCTATGCATTCTTGTCATAAATGCTAAAATATCTTGCAAAAACATCCAAAATTGAAGCAGTCACTGGCTAGGAGGGACCTCAAAGAGATCATTCTAGATCCGTCAACAATAATAAACACAACAAAAACATAGGGACATGATGGAGGCAATGCAGAACAAATTGAATTATATCATGAAAACTGTTTACAACCAATCGGTAACAACCAAGTTACAGAAACAGGCTCACAGGCCTGCTAAAACATGCTCAAAATACAAAATAGGTCACAACCAGGACCTCAAATCTTAAGATCTATCTTATAAGATCAATCTAAATTATTGATTACATTCTAATTCTATATTATGATAATTTATACGATCCAAGGGGATCCGATCGACCCAAAAAGGGATCAAAACCCGAAGAACAAGACCTAACGTGCAAAACCAACAAGGTCGACCTCCGCCAAAGAAATTCCTCCAGAAAATCCAAAGGATGAAGTGTAGATCATGGGAAAAGGTCGCCCACACACCAAGGAACATCGTAATCAATGCTCAGGGCTCTGCAAGCTATGGAAGGGATTCGGTAGATCACCAATGTAAATAAGTCGAGGCAACCGACAACAAAAAACTATCTCGAAAACCGGTAGCGATAACTTACCGAAAAATGATCCAAATGATCCACAGTTTGGGAATAAGGAAGATGATCAGGTCTTCAAGCAAAATACAACTCTACAGGTTTCAGTGAGCCAAATCTGAGACACACAGAAAGAAATGTTGAAACTGCAAACAAAAAGAAAATATTTTTGGTTGATGAAAGGCTACTATGAACTGGGGATGCTCCTGCATCAGACATCTAGGGGTGTTGAAAAAGTGAGTCTCTCGCTTTGTTGGGGTCAGAGGAAAATCAAGGTGTTCTACCTCTGCCTGATAAATCCAAGATGAATCTTCAACTGGTCTTTCTTTCCACTTCACAAGATACTCCTTATATTGATTGCTCTGGGTACTACACCCAATCCTACAATCCAAAATGTCTTCAATTTGATCTGGTTTCTTCTAGGGCAACTGTTTCTCCAAGTCTGCAGTACTGTCCTCACTGAATTTTGGTTTATGATACTGATGAAGATCTGCAATGTTAAACACAGGTGAAATACTCAGACTATCTGGTAACTCCAATTCATATGCATTCCCAGAACTGAACTTCCTCAAGATCTTGCAATGTCCAAAATTTCTCATCTGCAACTTGTTATAAGTCTCAACCGAGAATCTTTCTTTTCTTAGATACACCATCACTTCATCACCAACTTCAAATTCCTTATTTCTCATCTTCTCATCTACTTTCTCCTTATACTTGTTGTTCACGTCCTTTAGATGTTGCTTAACTTGAATATGCAAGTCCTTCATGTGATTTGCAAATTCTTCTGCTTCTGAACTTCTCCGATATTCCCCACTAATATCTCTTAATTCTGATATACCTCTAGGATGTACTCCGGTGATAATCTCAAAAAGTGTTCTTCCGCTACTCCTGTTTACTGAATTATTATAGGCAAACTTTGCTTGTGCAAGAATCAAATCTCAACTTTCAGTTTTATCTCCAACTAAACATCTCAACAAATTTCCTAAGCTCCGGTTAACTACTTTTGTCTATCCATCAGTCTGTGGATGAAAAGTAGAACTAAACTTCAAATCTGTCTTCATCTTCTTCCAAAGTGTTCTCCAAAAATAGCCAACAAACTTAGTGTCTTTGTCTGAAACTATGCTCTTAGGTAGTCCATGCAACTTCACTACTTCCTTGAAAAATAGTTCTGATACATGTAATGCATCTGATGTCTTCTTACAAGGTATGAAATGAGCCATCTTCGAGAATCTATCCACTACAACAAATATAGAATCATTCCCTCTCAGTGTTTTAGGCAATCCAAGTATGAAATCCATGCTTACATCCTCCCAAGGTTTAAACAATCCCACATTCTGACTACTACCTTTTGCAACTTGACAAACTTTACAACTTTGCACATATTTCCCAACATCCTTATGAATCTGGGGCCAACATTTATGCTCACTCACCAATACTATTGTTTTTTCAATACCAAAATGTTCGGCTAATCTTCCACTGTGTTTCTCCTTAATCAGATTCTCCTTCATAGAACTCTTAGGTATGCACAACTATATTCCTTTGAATAACATATCATCCTGAATGAAGTAATCCAACCACTTGCTTCTATCTACCGTAACCAATTCTCTAATTGCTCTCCAAGGTTCTGCAAAATCTAGGTCATCATCATACAAGGTCTTCAATTCCTCAAATCCTAATACTATCACTCTCATCTCTATCAACAGATTCCTTCTCCTACTCAATGCATCAACAACTTTGTTAGATTTCCCACTTCTATGCTTCAACACAAAGGTATAACTCCACAAAAATTCTACCCATCTCATATGCCTCTGATTCAACTTACTCTGACTGTTCAAATACTGCAAAGCTTGATGATTTGTATACAACACAAACTCCTTAGGCAACAAGTAATGTCTCGACTTCTTCAAGGCTTGAACTATGACATAAAATTCTTGATCATACACTAAATATCTCCTCCGAGCATCATTCAGTTTCTCATTGAAATAAGCTACTGCTCTCCCTTCCTAATTCGAGACTGCTCCTATTGTTGTTCCACTTGCATCACAATCTACTTGAAATACTTTATTA
Organism: Cryptomeria japonica; assembly: GCF_030272615.1. NCBI lineage: Eukaryota > Viridiplantae > Streptophyta > Pinopsida > Cupressales > Cupressaceae > Cryptomeria > Cryptomeria japonica. Next base: position 124,994,958 of record NC_081412.1, on the reverse strand, counting down.
AAGTCCGGTAAACCTAACACAGGCTGCTCAGTCACTTTCTGTTTCAACAGTTCAAAACTTTTCTTTGCTATGGTGGTCCACTTGAATTCCTTCCGATCTCCCCTCATGGTCGCAGTCATAGGGTTACAAACTAAACTGAAATTTCTGATGAACTTCCGATAGAAACTAGCCAATCCATGAAATGATCTTACCTCTCCAATGCTTTCCGGTGTAGGCCACTCAACAATTGATTTTACTTTCTCATGGTCCATCTTCAAACCATCCTTAGATATTACAAATCCCAAATAGACTAATTCATCCTTCATGAAAGTACACTTCTTAAGATTTATTAGTAACTTTTCTTCCCTCAACCTCTGCAAAACTTGTCTTAAATGCAACAAATGCTCCTCTTTTGTCTTAATGAAAATCAGAATGTCATCCAAATATACAATAACAAACTTACCCAATAATTTATTCAATACCTCATTCATCAGCCTCATGAAAGTACTCGGTGAATTAGTTAACCCAAAAGGCATCACCAATCATTCATACAATCCTTCATTTATCTTGAATGTTGTCTTCCACTCATCTCCTTCTCTGATCCTGATCTGATGATATCCACTCTTCAAGCCTATCTTAATAAAGTATTTGGCTACGCTCAAATAGTCCATTATGTCATCCATCCTAGGCAAAGGAAACCAGTATTTCATTGTGATCTTGTTTATTGGTCTAGAATCGGTACTCAGTCTCCACTCTCCATTCTTCTTAGGTGCTAATATTGTTGGTACTACACAAGGGCTCAAACTTTCTCTAATCAAACCTTTCTTCAACAGCTCCTGCACTTATCTATTCAGCTCTTCATTCTCTGTTGGTGTCATCCTATGTGCAACTTTTTTAGGTAAACTAGCTCCGAGAACCAGGTCCATGTAATGACTGATACTTCTCATAGGTGGCAATCCATCAGGAATGTTGTCTGAAATGATGTCTTCATATTCTCTCAGCAAATCTTTTATCTCTTCCGATTGTTCCTCTTCATGCTCTGGATTCTCAGTCTTCTTAGGGACTAAGGCAAAACACACATTCTCATGTCTCAATCCATCCAGGAATTTCCTTCCACCCACCAAACAGATTCTAGCATTCGTACAGACTTCACTCTTTAAAGGTTCCTCCAAGGGCAACAAGGTTTGCTTCATCCTATTGGCCACAATAGTGTATGTATTCTTCCTCCCATCATGTATTTTCCGTCTATCAAACTGCCAAGGTCTACCCAACAAATGATGACAAATATCCATAGGCATAATATCACATAAGACTTCATCATGATAATTCCCAATTTTCAATTTCATCAAACATTGCTCACTTACTAACAACTTATGTTGCTCACTTACTCCTTTAGTAGAAATTTCTATCATCTTTCCGGTATGAATTGCCTTCTTTGCTCACTTCTTTGTCCTTGTTATGATCTGTACAGGTTCCTCTACCTCTGGTATATTCTCTTCCTCCTTGAAATCTTCCTCCGAAAAACCTTCCACCTCTGTCTCTCTGCCTCCGCTCATGTCTTTTGTTTAGCTTCTCTTCTTCCTTCAGGGCATACTGGTAAGCCTCTTCAACACTTTGTAATTTGATCAAATTAAGTTCATCTTGTATAGACACCCACGACCCATTCAAATATCTTGCAACTTGTTCAACTTCATCAACAAAATGTCTAGATGTGATATTCAACTTGTAAAATGCTTCGGTGTATTGCTTCACACTAAATTCCTTCTGTCTCAAATTCTGGAACTTCTGGAACAAATTTACTTGATAATCAACTAGAATAAATTTTGATTTCAACTTAGCAACCATCCGATCCCATGTCTTGATCTTCTCTTTACCTCTTCTTTGTCTATCAACCTGCAAATGCTCCCATAAAAGAGATGCATGACCTTTCAACGAGGTACATGCATATTTCACCTTCCTTTCTTCTACAGTTTTTTCAAAATCAAAATATTTCTTTATCTCCAAGATCCAATCCATCAATTCATCTGAATCCAACTTTCCATCATATTCTCGTGGGGTAAAATGAGGTTTAGTATTCACCCTACTCAAAACCCTCAAAAACCTTTCCTCATCCCGATCAACCACCGGTGGGTTTACTTGTTCTGTCGGGGCTTCTTCTCCTTCATCTTCACTTACATATTCAATGTATCGGCCTCTTCTCTGGGCTGTCTCCACGACTTCCAACCGGGCTGCTATTCCTCGCAACATTTCCATCACATAAAGGTATGCATTCCCACACGCCCCACCATTCCTAGTTCCTCTTTGCACCATCTTTACGCCGGTCCTCTATAGCTACAGGTCAGATCCATAGTCCGCCACCCTACAACAAAATTCTTAGGACAACACAATCTCCGGAACGAAAGCTCGCTCTAATACCACTTGAAGGAGTCACCGGCTAGGAGGGACCTCAAAGACATTGGTCCAAACTGATCAGCAAGAATAAACACAACAGAAACACAAGGACATGATAGAGGCAATGCATAATATATTAAATTACATCATGAAAACTATTTACAACCAACCGGTAACAACCGGCTCACATGCCTGCTAAAACATGCTCAAAATATAGAACATGTCACAACCGGGACCTTAAATGTTAAGATCTATCTTCTAAGCTCAGTCTAACTTCTAGATTACATTCTAATGGTCTATTACAATGATTTATATGATCCAAGAGGATCTAGTTGGTCCAAAAAGGGATCAAAACCCGAAGAACAAGACCTAGCATGCAAAACCAACAAGGTCAGCCTCTGCCAAAGAAATTCCTTCAAAAATTCCAAAGGATGAAGTGTAGATCATAGGAAAAGGTCAGCCACATGCCATGGAACATTGGAATCAACCCTCAAGGCTCCACAAGCTACGAAAGGGATCTGGTAGATCACCAATGCAAATAGGTCCAAGCAACCGATAACAAAAAATTGTCTTGGAAACCGATAGTGATAACATGATGGAAAATGATCCAAATGCTCCATGGTTTGGGGATAAGGAAGATGATCAGATCTTCAAGCAAAATCCAACTCCACAGGTTCCGGTGAGAAAAATCCGGGACACACAGAAATAAATGTTGAAACCGCAAATTTAAAGCAAAATAGAAAGGAAATATTTTTGGTTGATGCAAGATTGCTATGTACTGGGGATGCTCCTGCATAAAAAATTAAACTCAAAAATCAGTTCAAAAACAAGGGAAAGTCATAGGTGAGAAATTTTCGAATCCAACCAAGCACCTTTGGAGGTGGATATCAACATTTCAACTAGCTATAGGTGGGATTTTCACCCAATCAACATAGAGGAGTATCAAAACCAAGTGATCAAGAGTTTATCATCCAACTATCTCAACAACAATACCTAGCTAGGCATTCAAGTTAGTCAAATCAAGTTTCCATATTGGGAGACTTTATCCATATCATTTGACGCACTTTGTCATAGGGGCCTATTGATAAAACCCTCTATTCGACTTAGTAAGCTTGAGTATTCGAAACAAAGTATCCATATCAACCATCAACATCAACATTTTTTGATCATTTGTATGACCACTCCCCATATGTTGAGAAGAAGAAGTATTCGTCAAAAGACTACGTTGAAGAAGAGACAACCTAGTCCTAGGGCACTTATCAAGATGTAAAGACGTAAAACATTCTAAATTCAATAATAAAACGAAATACTTTTTATTCTTAAATAAACTCGTAATTCCTTTAATAAGTCTATTTTCCTCCATTATTCCATTCTTAGCTCTGAATGATCATTCCATTGATATCATAACATACACGAGATTTCTATAAAGAGATACAGATTCTTTATTCAATAGGAATTTGTAAGTAGTATCTCAGTCATATCTACATACAATACTTAGGACTTTCCAATGTCATAAGTTCATATAACAAGAAAAACATAAAGTAATGGATGAGATGCGTCCATTGATCTGCAATCCAAAGCTATCTTCAATGGAATCTTTAGAACAAAGATGAGAACAAGATTCGGGTGCTTTTTCCACCCAACCTTGAAGCTTACACTTCCCCAGAAGTTTTGGTCAATCAAGAATATCCTACCCTCCACGAATTGCTTAGCAAAAAGAATTCGATAGACAAGATGGAATCTGGTGCATGCCTAGAATGATACATGCATTTTCAATTTTCTAATTCCATAAAGAAACAAGCAAGATCAATCAAGGATATGGTAGAGAGCATAAAATATATCCATCTATTTCAATGGTCAATAAGTTACTCGACCGAGTACAATGCCATGCATAGCAATAAAATATAGTTTGGAAAAGAAAACTATTCTCTCTATAATTCAACATTCAGCACCCATCACAAAAGGTAACTTTACCACAAACACAAACATATCTAGCTTTTCTAGTATTCATATGAAATCAAGAGAAGTACATAGAAAAGTATTCATATGAAATCAAGAGAAGTACATAGAAAACAATCTTTCTTTTCTCAATTTTAACTTCTCATTTCTCACATAATAAAATTACAATATTTAAAGAAGCACTCTTTCGTTTAAGAATTAGAGAAGAAACAATCTTTTGTTTACAACCTATTACATCTAATAAGATAACAATGTTTTGCTTCTATCTTTTCAAGCAACTCAAGAGCAAGAATAAAAAATAAGAAGGTGTAACACGTGTGTGAATATTTAGCATATAAATAAAAGTAAAATTCAAAAATAGAAATTATGAGTACACATTCTTTTATCTTTTCTCATAAAATCCAAATAACGTAATCATACATCTTATGGTTTAAAATTTCTAAGTTTAGAATGCATAAGTTCTCTATCTTTCCACTTGTTTTTGACTATCTACTTCTTTTGTCGAATTTGATACTAACAAATATTTTCCATGATCTAAAATGATAATTCTAATTGCTCATACCTATATGGCTTTTCAAACGAAATTTCATATATTCATTATGACTTTTAATGCAAGAAACTAATTCAAAAAATAAACTCTTTTCTTTACTATTGATCTTTAGACATTCAAATATCAAGATAATTCTATTCTTATTCTTTAATAATAAAACAAACTATTGCTCGTTTAAGAGCCTAACTCTGAAATCTGAACCAAGTCTGTTATGATCAATGATAAAATTCTCCAATTCTATCTACAATACATCTAGATTTCCAATGCTTTTCTTGTTCAATCCCTTGAGTTCTCTCCTCTCTAATCACTATTATTTACTTTTTATTCTACTCTTAGCATTCTCTGCCTATTCTTACTATCTTTTTCCAATATCGTCTCTCTCTCTCTCTCTCTCTCTCTCTCTCTCTCTCTCTCTCTCTCTCTCTCTCTCTCTCTCTCTCTCTCTCTCTCTCTCTCTCTCTCTCTCTCTATTTTATGTTCAACTAATGATCCATATTTATGCTAAACACACGCTATGTTTTCTCCTATAATTCGGCCTTAATCTCTCTGTAATAATTGTTTTACCGTGCCACCATGCATATCTAATGGCACATCGAGCAGTTCGCATGCCATGCAACATTTTTCCCAACGACTTTCACCATGTCTAACAATCCTTGTTCACCTTGTAGTTTGTGTTCTACTCAAACACTAAGTGTCTGCTCCATGGCATGGTCGACATATTACCATTTTACTTACAAATAGTTTTCTAAGTCTCTACGTTATGCCAAGTTGACTAGTATTGACTCCCTCATGTTTGACTATGACTTGCATTAATAAATCTGCCACCACATCAGTTATGTTGATTTCAAATAAATCATTTTTCATGTTTATATTTATATTTATATAGAACAAAAAAAATTAATTTCAAAAATATATTTATATATATAATAATTACATATGTATATATATGTGTATGATCGAATTATTATTCGAACTCATATACATTTATAATACGTATAATTATATAATATATAGTAATAAATCAATTCAAATTTAATTATCTTTTCTTTTTCAAAACATTATTAAATTCATATATATATATATATATATATATATATATATATATATATATATATATATATATATATATATATATATATATATATATATATATATATATATATATATATTGTGTGTGTGTGTGTACTTTAGACACACACACACACATATGTATGTATGTAATTATCTAAAAATCACAAGTTGAAATATAAGCACCACATTGCATTCATTTCATTATGAAATTTATACATTATCTGCACACAAAATGCACATTCAATCATCAAAATACACATATAATCATTTAAAAATAAATCTTTCTTCGAATTAAAGAAATATCAATGAAGACCACTCATACTAAATTCATCATTTTAACAAACACTCAAATAAAGTCATTTAAATCATCTTTTTTTGCAAGATGCAATTACGCATTCTAAAGTGGTGTGTGAGATTCCATCTATTCTAGCAAAGTCCAAGAGCTAAAACAACTCTACCTGAACCATGTTCTCGTCTTCATCCACGTTCACCTGTTCCTGCATTCACTCGCACTCAATTGCTCATTAGTAATGACGATCCCTATTTCACAATACAAATAATACTGATCATTCAATTGCATTTAAATCATTTCATTGCATTTGATCTCCTATCTTATTCACTAACAATTCTATTTCCATTTCATTTCAATTTCATAAATGAAAAATAAGCATTATTTTCCTAATAAAATAATTATAGATAAATATGGTTCGTGACATCCTTCCCCACTTGGAAGAGACATTGTCCTGATGTCTTATTAAACACCAAAGCAAATAGTATCTCAAACATCATGAAGTAACAACCACACATCATAGTCTTAAATCAAAACATAAACAATAATAGTAGCATTCATGCTATCGAAGTTCACAACATGTAAATCAAATCAGATTATCAAGGTATCTCATGCACTAAGAAAATACTACTCTTAAGAAAGCAAATGAGGAAAATGACGGTCAATCATCTCAGCATCCTCCCATGTAGCACTATCCTCAGAATATTGGTCCCACTGGACCTTATACTGAGTGAAATCTCTGCTACGTAGCTTCATGCTACGTTGATCTAAGATTTAGATGGGCTCCACTAACACCACCCCTGGATCCTGTACCTGTAAAGATCGCCAATCAAGAATATGAGATGCATCGGGATGATAAGGTTTCAACAAAGAAACATGGAAGACATTATGAATTCGAGCTAGAGCAGATGGTAAAGCAATTCTATAAGCGATTGGATTAATAACTTCCAACACATCAAAAGGTCCCACACAACTTGGTGCCAACTTTGATGATTTTCCAAATGAGATAGAGCTCTTATGAGGCTTAACCCTCAAAAATACTTTATCTCCTGCAACAAACTATCTATAAGTCTCGTTTCTATCAGCATAGCTTTTCTGTCTATCGGTTGCTTCTTTTAATCTTGTCTTGATCAGCTTCATCTGCTCATCCATTTCTTTGAACAAATCAGGACCTATAATGATCCTATCTTCCATTCTATCCCAACTAATGGGTGTGCGACACTTTCATCCATAGAGTGCCTCAAAAGGTGCCATCCCTAAAGATGCGTGAAAAGAGTTGTTATATGCAAACTCAACTAAAGGCAAATACTCCTCCCACATGTACTATTGATCCATGTGTCACATGCAAAATTCATCTTATTCAAATATATCAAGTAGAAGCAAAGGGAAATCACGAATCCCTATCTAATCAAGGAATTCTAACAAACAGACAATGAAATAACACAATCAAATCAAAATAGGAATTATAAATTAAATCAATCAAAACTCCCTATTTTGTGACTGCGTATAGTTTCCATTGTTCTTCTCTTCTTTGTGGTATGGTGGCTCTCAGATATTGCGCTGGAAACTTGCAAATGACACAAAGATTAAGAGTTTGTGATCGTTGAGAATGGAGATCGAATGCTCAATTTATAGAAAATTGGAGAGGATTGATTGAAAGGTGTAATAGATTGATCAAGAGGTGGAACTCAGGTGAGCTCACATCTGATTGATAGTTGAACTGCTAATTTAGAGGTGAAACATAATAGATTGAATATATTAATTGAGTTAACTGATTGAGAAAAAGCTAACAGAGGGAAGAAAAAGAATGATTGGAGGAAATTAAGAGGATGACAAAGAAAGCTTTATTTAGAAAAAGCTAACAAGAAGATGGAAATAGAGATTGGAGAGATAATGATTTAATTAATTAATTGATTGACTTAATTAATTAATTTAGCATGTGCTTGCACTTTGACTTATATTTCCAATTTAACCTTTGCATGAGATTTATTCAAATAATTGAATTTATTTTAAATTCAATTTGGTATTTGAATATATTTAGAACTTGACTTTGATTTTCAATTTGGTTTCTGAAATCATGCACATGTGTTTGAAATTAGAAGAAATATTAAATGGAATTAGAGAATTAATAAAATTAGATGAATTTAGAATTTGGGGATTTGAAATTTGAATTAGAAGAAATAATTAGTTAATTAAATAATTTAAAGAAACTATTTAATTATTTAGAAATGGAATTTAATTAAATAATAAATATTTAATTTGTTAAGGAATTTAGATCAGAGATAGAGAATACAATAGTCTGGTAATATGTAGTGAGGATAGACATTAATAAGATCACTACAATGAATATGTTTTACCTCTGATGTGTGTGTGTGTGTGTGTATATATAACTCTAACTATTAATCTTCTATGATGATATCGACAACTTGTTGGTTCGTGAAACTGCCACAGTTAGTGGTTCTAGTTCACAGCAAGTGTCGATGCCTATAAATAAAAGGATAAAGAGTCATGTCCATGTAGAGTCATGACCCTACGGGGACATGACCCTTTGTTCAATGTTGTTATATAGTACTTGCTTCAATCCGAATGAAGCTATATCCTTAACACTCCCTCTTAGTAAAAGAGGATTTAATTTCATAATTAAGTTTTAAGGAACAACATTCTAGATATACACATTCATTTGACATGATCATTCACTCAGTAACACTTACTAGTGAAATAATTCAAATCTCGAAGAGATATGGATTATTTGATATCCAACACTTTGGGACAACAACTACTTGAAGTCTTATCAGATTACAACCTTGATTCTAGTGACAATTGTAACATTGTCATTATCACAGGTGAAATAATTTTAGTGTCATGATATCCTGCACATTCCGTGACAAAAAATTAATGTAGTCAATCATGATTCATGATTGTTATCATAATTTTTGACATATTTCGGAACAATCATTTAATGATAACAATTCAATGACTCATCATAGAAAATTTAGTATCAAGATTTCCGACACATTTCGGGACAACAACTTAATGTAATCAATCTTGATAACAGATAAGCTATTATGAAATTTATCACCTTACAATAGTGATCTTACACTTACATCACATGAAAGATCGTCGCCTTCCATGACATAACACATACATGCAATATTGCATTCAAGATATTCATGAATATATCAATTACATATGATTAAGATTAATATCAGAAATTTCCATTATAATTTAGTCATATTAAGTTTACCTCTAAAGTACTCCACTTTCAACTTTGCAAGAGGTTTGGTGAATATGTCAACACTTTGCTCTTCAATGCTGATGTAGGTCAATTTGATGACATCTTTGTCTACCATATCTCTTATGTAGTGGTATGGGATTTCTATATGCTTGGATCGATTATAAAAAATGGGATTTACAGAAAGTTTGATGCAACTTTGATTATCACAATGAATCATAGTGGGGTTTAAGGGCTTCCCAAATAGTCCAACTAGCAATTTCCTTAACCATATTGCCTCACGTGCTCCTATGGAGGCAACCATATTTTCGGCTTTAGTGGAACTCTGAGCAACTGCTGATTGTTTTCTGCTAAACCAGGATATCATAGCTGATCCAAGACTAAAGCAACACCTCGTTGCACTTTTACGATCAATGGAACTTCCTGCCCAGTCGGAATCAGAATACCCTTGGAGTTGTATCTCAACATTTTTATACTTCAGGCCAAGTCCAATAGTGCCACGCAAGTATCTCAGAATATGCTTAGCATCCATTAGGTGAATCTTCTTAGGTTCGCACATGAAATGACTTAACACATTGGTAGTGTAATAAATATCAAGGTGAGTGTTTAACAGGTACATAAGAGATCCAATAATTTGTCTATAGTATGTAGGATCAGTAGGTTCTGAATCTACTGCTTCACTTTTGAGCTTATGAAGATTTGTTTCCATTGGAATAGATAGAGGCTTACAATCTATCATACCAAATATGGTCAGGATATCAGTGGTGTATTTTCCTTGATTTAGGAAAATATAATTCTCTTTTTGCCATACTTCTAGGCCTAGAAAATAGTGCAGTAGACCTAGATCCTTCATATCAAATTCAGCCACAAGATCTTGTTATCTTCTCCTGTTATCAACAAGTCATCAACATAGAGAACGAGTATTAACATGTCACCATCCAATATTTTGAAGTATATGCTAGAGTCTCCTTCATTTTTGGAATATCCTAGTTTGGAGAGATAACTATCTATCATTTCGTATCATGCCCAGGGAGCTTGCTTAAGGCCATAGAGAGCTTTTTTTAGTCTACACACATAGAGATTTCTATCATGTGTAGAAAATCCTTCAAGTTGTTCTATATATACTTCTTCCTCAATAACACCATTCAAAAATGCGGTCTTCACGTCCATTTGGTGTATCTTCCACCCTTTGGAAGTTGCAATGGCAATGATGGTTCTTACAGGATTATATCGGGCAACTGGAGCAAATGTCTCTTCGTAATCAATTCCAGCCTTTTGAGAGAACCCCCTAGCAATGAATCTGGCTTTGTGTTTTCAATACTACCATCTGGTGCATATTTGATTTTGAATAACCACTTTGATGAGACAATTGATTTGTCTTTTGGTCTAGGTACAATGTCCCAAACATCATTTTTAAGATAGATTGGTGTTTCTCAATCATTGCATCTTTCCAAGCTTGACATGTTAAAGCCTCTTCAACATTTGATGGTTCAAATTTTGTAAGTTCGATCATGAGTGCAACATAACATGATTGACTTCTTGTTTTCTTATTCTCTTTGAAGATTTCACCGGGTTCCACATTATTTTCTTCAATCATCTTTCTTTCCCATAGTGATCTTTTCTTGTTGTTAGGATTTTCAACATTCTCAAAATTAGGTGATTGAATTTCATGATTTTCTATGCTATTCTCCCTCTGATTTTCAATTGTAGGATTTTCATCTGATTCTGCGGTTAGATAATCTTCTGCACTTAGAGATAGTTTATAAGCAACATCTTCTTCAAATTTGACATCTCTATTGATTTCAATAGATCTTCATCCTAGAATATAGACTTTGTATCCTTTAGTGGTTTCACTGTAGCCAACAAATATGCCTTTCTTCCCGGAGGGTTCTAGTTTGGTTCTCTTTTCTTTAGGAACGTGAATATACATGTGGCAACCAAAGATTCTTAGATGGCTTAAATCTGGTTTATTTCCTATAAAGGCTTCTTCAGGTGTTATATTCTCTAGGATTGAATGAGGGCATCTGTTTTGAATGTACACAGCTATATTTGAGGCTTCAACCCAAAATGAGATATGTAGATTTTGATCATGCATCATGGCTTTAGCAGCTTCGATGATGGTTCTATTTTTTCTTTCTGCAACTCCATTTTGCTGAGGATTATAAGGTACAGTACACTCCCTCTTAATCCCAACATAAATGCAGAATTCTTTAAAAAATTTCAGAGATATATTCACCCCCATTATCTGATCTTAGAGTCTTTATTTTCTTCCCAGTTTGATTTGCCACTAGGGCCTTAAATTCTTTAAATTTCAATAACACTTCATTTGATTATTTGAGTTTTATGAAATAGATCCAAGTTTTCCTTGAGTAATCATGAACAAATATCACATAATACAAGAATCCCCCTAGTGATGGTAATGACATTGGACCACACAAATCAGTGTGGACAAGTTATAGTACAACTTTTGATTTGTGTTCACTTGAGGGAAAGGACCCTTTTGAGTTCTTCCCTAGAGCACATCCTTTACAAGTTCCAACATGATCATATTTTAGATTGGGTAATCCTGTGGTAATTTTTCCTATAGAAGGTAGGGCACTAAATTGAAGATGTCCTAATCTTCTATGCCAAATTTCATTAGAGTTTGATACTTCATGATTTAGTGCTTGTTTTTTAGTATTACATAATTTGTATAAACTACCATCTCTAGATCCTATAGGAATAGCATTCTTTATGTTAGATTTTTTAGGCCAGAGTAGAACTTTATCTTCATGGAAGGTGACACGATATCCTTGATGAGCTAGTCCTGAAATAGAGACCAAATTCCTTTTGATACCTGGTACAAAGAGAACATCTTTCAATTGTAATGTAACTCCTGTTCTTAATTGAATTGAGAAGGTCCCAATTCCTTTCACTTGATAGGTAGAATTGTCTCCTATTGTAAATTCTTTAGTTGAGTGGCCTTGAAAGGTTTCGAATTGATCTCTAGAACCAGTTATGTGTTGATATGCTCCATTGTCTATTATCCACATATGTTTGTTCGAGTTTAGTTCGCTTGATAAGGCTAAGAAAATAAGAGGATTCTCTACTTCCTTGACTTCAGCTATGGTTGCTTGAGCTTTCTTTCTTTCTGGGTAGAACCTGTGAGTGTGTCCAAATTTATCACACTTGTAGCATTGAATCTTAGAGAAGTCTTTGCTTTTGTGATTATTTCCTCTCTTCCATTTGAACTTCCTTTTCTGCCCTTTGTTGCTTGTGTTAGCATGTAGTTCTTGAATTTCTCCCCCTTTGTTTGGACCCAATCCTCTTGTGATTAGTCAAGATTCTTCTTGAGTACAATCATTCTTTAGTTGATCAAATTTTGGTAGTGTCAGACGAGCACTAATGCCTTGAATAAAGGATTCCCAACTAGATGGTAATCCCTTAAGTGCTATTCGAGATACCTTCATATCATCTATATTATTCCCAATAGTTGACAATTGGTTTTTTAATTATAAAATCCTCATAAAATAGGATGTGATTGTTTCTCCTTTGTTCATGTAGATATGCATTAATTGCTATTTTAAAGTGAGCAACCTGCTTGCATTATTTATTTCATATGAGTTTTGAATGGTCTTGAACATATCATAAGCTATAGTTAGTTTTGAGATGGTTGGGAGAATGTGATCTTTAACATCATCAATTATGATTTTCTTAGCCTTGTTGTTGTGTCTTTTCCAGGTTGTTTTCTTTGGCTCGTCTTCGGGCATCTTAGTATCTTCTTCTATGTATGCATGTATCCTATATGACTAGCTACATGGATTATCCTAACTTCAAAAGCATCCCGAATAGAGCCTCCCTCCCAGCAAGCTTTTAGAGCTCCGACGAGGTTATAGACTGTAATTTCTCAAATATTGCTCCATTGCTAGTAGGCGTCCATAGCCCTGATGGAGTTACTCGCATGTTCCCCTAGTCAAGCTTTTTGTCGCACTTGGTATGCGTGATATTTCAGTTATATATCATTGCTCTCTTTTGCCTTGAGATGAATATTTGGCATAGCTATTTTATTGTTCTTTCTTTCTTGCCTTGACTTGTAAGTAATGAAACCTACTTGGGTATGACAATTACAATGACGTATGACAATTACAGCGACGCTGAAGTAGAATTTTAGATTTTTCACTAGTCATAGGATCAACTAGGTGTTCAAATGAATTAGAGATTTATTATGTTTGAGATATAGAAATTGATAGATTTTGGGTTAACAAGCCTCAAATAGTGAAATCACTACCCAACCATAAGTAAAGCGTCGTCACAGGGTAATGTTGAAAATGAATGACCTTAGGACCTCAGAGACTTCATGTCTAAATATCTAAGAAAGGAGATGAACTTTGCTTCTCTTAAATGCAAAAAAATGATAAAATTGGACAGTTGCCTTGTTTTATTGATGCTGCTATATGAAAATGCAGAAACTTTGCGAATGTGACTTCTAAATATGATGTGCTTTGAAAGAAACTATATGTGATGCAGTGCTTTGAATAATATGATATGCAACGAGGAAAGTAAAACCTAAACTAACCCAACCCTTAGGTATAATATCGTTTCAAGTGCATGTTGTTCATAGGGTCAGAGAGTGGATCTCCCTCCATGGTAGCCAAATTGTATGCTCCATTGCCTATAACTCTTGTTATGATGAAAGGACCTAGCCAGTTAGGTTCAAACTTTCTTGGCTTTTCTCGTTCTGCTAGATTCCTTTGGTTCTCTTTGAGAACTAGATCTCCCACTTCAAAATTTCTTGGGTGGACTCATTTATTATAACTTCGACTTAGTCTGTTTCGATAACCTTGTAGATGATTGAAAGTTGTTTGTCTCTTTTCATCCAGTGTTTCTAGCTCTTGTAATCTTGCCACCCGATAGTCTTTCTCTGATATGATGTTTTCTAAGGAGCTTCTTAGAGACGGTAGTTCTATTTCAATAGGGAGTATTGCTTCTGTACCATAGACCAAGGAATATGGTGTTGCTCCTGTAGGGGTGCGTACTCCTATTCTATAAGCTCAAAGAGCGGGATTTAACTGGAGATGCCAGTCCCGTCCTGTGTCTGTGACAACTTTTTTAAGGATTTTCAATATTGTCTTATTTGTTGCCTCTACTTGTCCATTGCTTTGTGGATAATATGGTGTTGCAAATCTCTGTTGTATTTGAAATTTGTCACACAACTCTTTCACTTCTTGATTTTTGAATGGACGTCCATTATCTGTCACGAAGCACATTGGAATCTCGTATCTACAGAATGTAATTTAGCATGAATTTTGCAATTTGCTTTCTAGTGGTGTATATAAGAGGAATTGCCTCGACCCATTTGGTAAAGTACTTAGTAGCTATTAAGATGAACTTGTGCCCATTGGAAGAAGTAGGATTGATTTTACCCACTAGATCTAATCCCCATTGTGAAAATGGCCATGGTGATGTAATGGGTTGAAGATCTTGTGCTGGTGCATGAATGAGATCTCCATGCATTTGACATTGCTTGCATTTTTGCACATATTTATAGGCATCTTTTTCCATAGTTGGCCAGTAATAACCTATTCTTAGCAATTTCTTTGACAATGGTGGACCACTTTGATGTGCCCCACAAATTCCATTATGGACTTCCTTTAGAGCGATTTGCGCTTCATTTTCATCAAGACATCGGAGAAGAGTTCCATCGAAGCCCTTTCTATACAATGTATCAGCTATAATAGTGTGTCTAGATGCCTGACGAATAAGAGTCTTCTTTTGATTTCTGGACAGATCCGGTGACATGTACTGAGCGTGTTAATATGCATATATTTCATTGTACCAAGGGGATTCTAGACCCACAATTGCACATACATATTTTGTTGAGGGAGTCTCATATGCCGATATCATTAATTGTTCTATAATAAACTCAAACTGAGTTTCATTAGCAGCCATATTTAGAAGAGATCCTATTGTAGCCAAGACATCTGCTGCCTTGTTTTGTATCCTTGGAATCTGTTCAAAAGTAATTTTGTTGAAGTGCTCTTTGTAATATTCTACCATTTGCTTATAAGGTAGGAGTTTGTCATCTTTCATGTTGTAGTCATCATTGACTTGGTTTACAATCAGTTGTGAATCACCATAGACCTATAATTATTTTATTCTCCACTGTACAGCTGTATGAAGTCCTATGAGGAGAGCTTCATATTCAGTTATATTGTTCGTGCATGGAAAGTTTATCCTAAATGACTTAGGTATAGAATCACCTTGAGGGGTGATTAAAAGAATCCCTACTCCAGATCCATGAGTTGTATATGACCCATCAAAGTATAATTTCCACACTATAAATGCTATCAATGTAAATACTGATTCGTCTGGAAAGTCTATGAGCAACGGGCGACTGTCTTGTAAAGGAGCCTCTGCTAACTGATCTGCTATAATTTGTCCTTTGATGGGCTTTTTGTCTATGTACTCTATATCAAACTCACTCAGGATCATGACCCACTTAGCCAATCTCCCGGTCAATGTTGCTCTACTCAATAGGTATTTGAGTGGATCAAAGCGTGCAACGAGTTGCACCTTATGACTCAGCATGTAATGTCTAAGCTTTTGAGATGCGAATATTATTGCTAAGCATTCTCATTCTATAGGAGTATAATTAAGCTCATAACCGATCACGGTTCTACTTATATAGTAAATAGCTCTTTCTTTTCCTCGTTCATCATGATGTGCCAACAAAGCTCCTAGAGCTAAGTTTATTGCTGATATGTATAGTAACAAAGGTTTTCCTGGAGTAGGTGGTACTAACACTGGTGTGTTTAGAAGATAATCTTTTAGAGCTTGGAAAGCTTCTTGGCATTGTTCTGTCCATTTAAAAGTAACTCCTTTCCTGAGTAGGTGTTGGAATAGATGACATTTATCTACCAGCTGTGTTATGAATCTCCGTATGGATTGCAGTCTTCCTTGTAACCCTCTTAGTTGTTTAAGTGTTGACGAAGGTTGCATATCTATGATTGCTTTGATCTTGGCAGGGTGTACTTCAATTCCTATATTTGACACAATAAACCCTAACAGTTTACCTACTGTTACACCAAACACACACTTCTCCAGTTTTAGCCTAACATTGTACTGCTCCAACCGATCAAATTCATCGACGTCATATGCTTGGGGTCTATGTCTTCTATCCATGTTGTATTATCAGATGCACAAGATTGTATATCTTGGTTATCGGTCTATCAGTTGCGGTGTGACACTGCTCCAAATTTGGGCATGGGAGCATATTTCTATTTCGAGACCTGTTATTCATGTTGATTTGCAGCCTGGTGAACCTTATGCTTTTAGGTACACAACAGGTATCAAACATAGGGGTTCAAGTAACACCTTGTATTGGAGGCATCGATTTGACATTCTACAACATTTTATTTGGAGGCCTTACTTAGATTGCCCCAGTTGGGCGGATGATGTAGTACACTTGCCTTTCTACCGACAATAGAGATATTTGATCGGTAGGACATTCGAGACATAGCAGATCATAGAGATGTATCTCCCAGGTTGGGTACTGAGATAGTTTGGGGAGGTACAGGTTACACCAGTGGTTACTGCATATTTTGCTCGTGTATCTTGCAAGGTATCTAATTGGGGGGTTTGCATTCAGCCACATGTTGCTTCATTTGAGTTTGATGCTCTTCAATTGTTACTCTAGGATTGGGGTAGAGGTTTAATGGATCCAGGGACTACACCAGAGTATGATGCATGGCGGGCTAGACATAGGCCTATTCCACTTACCGATCCCACTGTTCTGATTACAACACAACAGATTCAACATCCAAGACAACATCTGAGGATAGACTGTGGGGAGAGAGTCAGAGGAGCGGAGGGCAGTGGAGGAGCTAAGGGAGGAGATGAGGGAGGTAGAGGAGTTGAGGGAGGAGGAGATGAGGATGTAGACATTAGTGGAGACACCGAGTCTACTAGCAGTGGAGATGATGATGATTCTTTAGAGTCATTGAGCAGTGAGGGTGGTGATGATGATGATGAGATGCCGGAGTTGGAGGACATGCCTGCTATAGAGGGCGGGAGAGGATAGGTGAGTGACAAGGATGATGTTCTGCAGATCCTTAGAGCATGGATTCAAAGTCTGGAGGAGGAGGTCGCCAAATGAGATGTCGAGTGAGAGGCTTACTGCAGGGACTACGATGCATTAGAGGCCGAGAGGGATCGTCTCTAGAGGGAGAGAGACGAGGCAATCAGGAGAGATTAGATCACCATGGATGCATATGATCAGCTATTTGGACCAGCGACTGAGGCACGCAACCAGGCAGTTAGGTATTTTGTTGCTGCACATGAAGCTATTTATTATCGACAGGCTCATGAGAGAGTTATTCCTGAGGGTCAAAGAGAGCCTAGTTTTAGTACCTTCATGGGGAGGAGATCGAGTTGATCTACCTCTAGATGGACTAGCAGTGGAGGAGTCATGGGTCCACCTCGACATCTTGGGGCAGGATCTAGTGGGCAGGACCCACCTGTTGACAGAGGCAGTGTCGATTGAGACACTTTGATCATGTTATCTGAGCCTTCGGGCCTGTTTATTGTATTCATACACATTATCATTTTTGAGTTATATATATATGATATGGAGTTTTTTGGTGGTAATCTATTATGATTTGTTTTCCATGTATGCTTATATGACGCTATGAGTTATATGATGTATATCTATTTGATTCTATATGATTCATGAATGCAATGGTTACTACATGATTTATCAATGATGCTTTATAAATGCGATGAGATCTATATGTATGCATAAATAATGTTTATGAATGCAATTTGTACCATATGTATGCCTATTAGACTGATGTTTATGAATGCAATGGTATCTATATGATCCTTGAATAATGTATATATTTTTTTGTATGATAATGTCAGAACAAATTTTTAACTCGGATGTACCTTGAAGAAATGTTAGTAAGATGAAAGAGAGAATAGATTGATGAAAGAATGATGTCAGAAAGAATATGGTTTAGACAGAAGATGGGAAATCAAAAAACATATGAGATGAGAATGAAATTGAATGAATCACAAACCTGTGTCATTTATTTTATTGCGCAATATATATTCATCACTGAGCCTTATTATTGAACAATGAAGCTTAGCACGTCAGGTTATAAGGAACCAAGATGTAAAGATATCTCATTGAAGAAACAAACACGTAGTAGACAAGGAGTGAACCCCTCCATTCTGGGAAATATACTAGGGGTCAAGGTATGTGTGGCATTCAATAGTTGAATGCTCCTATCACAGACACCCACTAGAGCAATTTACCTAGAACTTCATCGGTTCACACCATAAACAACAAACAAAGAAAAAGATAATGTCCATCATTGCTCCTCTAGTCACTTGTGGACATCCTTGAGTAGCATAGGAACATAATATGTCGCCAAATGATAAAAGATAAAGACTGGCCTAGACAAAATTCAGCATCTATACTGACCGTGTGCCTTCGTTCTCAGTTGCTTGATGTGATGGTTGATAATTGATTTCAGAAAGTTGCGGACCCCATTTAAGACTGACCTGTATGATTTCGAGTGTATCCTCTTCTGTTTAAGACAAGATAATGATCACTTGATATGGATATGATACGATTGATAAGACAGTTTGATTAGTTGATTGCAAATGTTTGACTGGATAGTTGTATCTTTTGTTAACTTCGTGCGACGCGTTTGCTGGATATCTATTAGGGTATTTGTTTCTCACAAGACATTTTATTGAAAGTTTTTTGATTGATTGATTTTTCGATTTTTAGTTCTTTCCCAAGAGCTTTTTCGATGTTTTTGAATTATGTGGATTGATATTTGGATGCTTTTGGATTGATTTTTCAGGACAGTATATGGATGTTTTTGGATTGATTTTTTCAGGACATTTTATGGATGTTTTTGGTATTTTTTAGATTTTTCAGTGTTTTTGGATTTTGAGTTTTTTACTGTTTTTGGATTTTGAGTTTTTCACTGTTTTTGGATTTTGAGTTTTTCACTGTTTTTGGGGATTTTGAGTTTTTCAGTGTTTTTGGATTTTGAGTTTTTCACTGTTTTTTGGTATTTTTTGAAAGACATTATATGATTTTTAGGATTTTTTTAGTTATGCCCCCAGTGTGCAGACTTGTATGACATGATGATATGTAGAATGCATGTAGAGACAATGAATTTTTGACATGATCTATGTTAATGCAATATGCATGATGAAGATGCATTTCCTATTCGAACAAGGTTGATTGTGTTTGTTTAGCCTTTTGTATTACACCAATTGAATTGGAGGTGCAAAACATTTCATAGCTAAGCGATCAATCAATCTTTAGAGGTCCCTTGGAACATCCAAATTAACACACTTAGTGACTAGGATTTACAAATGGAGACACAAAAAAATTCCCCATTGGTTCTTGGAACTTTGATCTTCTTTTGCCCATGTGTGTGCAAATGAGTTAATTCATGCTCTTGTGTTCACTAAAGATCCTTAGTATCCTATATGACTAGCTACATGGATTATCCTAACTTCAAAAGCATCCCGAATAAAGCCTCGCTGCCAGCAAGCTTTTAGAGCTCCGACGAGGTTATAGACTGTAATTTCTCAAATATTGCTCCATTGCCAGTAGGCGTCCATAGCCCTGATGGAGTTACTCGCATGTTCCCCTAGTCAAGCTTTTTGTCGCACTTGGTATGTGTGATATTTCAGTTATATATCATTGCTCTCTTTTGCCTTGAGATGAATATTTGGCATAGCTATTTTATTTTTCTTTCTTTCTTGCCTTGACTTGTAAGTAATGAAACCTACTTGGGTATGACAATTACAACGACGTATGACAATTACAGCGATGCTTAAGTAGAATTTTAGATTTTTCACTAGTCATAGGATCAACTAGGTGTTTCGAATGAATTAGAGATTTATTATGTTTGAGATATAGAAATTGATATATTTTGGGTTAACAAGCCTCAAATAGTGAAATCACTACCCAACCATAAGTAAAGCGTCATCACAGGGTAATGTTGAAAATGAATGACCTTAGGACCTCAGAGACTTCATGTCTAAATATCTAAGAAAGGAGATGAACCTTGCTTCTCTTAAATGCAAACAAATGATAAAATTGGACAGTTGCCTTGTTTTATTGATGCTGCTATATGAAAATGCAGAAACTTTGCAAATGTGACTTCTAAATATGATGTGCTTTGAAAGAAACTATATGTGATGCAGTGCTTTGAATAATATGATACGCAACGTGGAAAGTAAAACCTAAACTAACCCAACCCTTAGGTATAATATCGTTTCAAGTGCATGTTGTTCATAGGGTCAGAGAGTGGATCTCCCTCCATGGTAGCCAAATTGTATGCTCCA
Source organism: Cryptomeria japonica (assembly GCF_030272615.1). Lineage (NCBI taxonomy): Eukaryota > Viridiplantae > Streptophyta > Pinopsida > Cupressales > Cupressaceae > Cryptomeria > Cryptomeria japonica. The sequence goes on along the minus strand of NC_081412.1, from coordinate 124,974,132 downwards.
TTGCCTATAACTCTTGTTATGATGAAAGGACCTAGCCAGTTAGGTTCAAACTTTCTTGGCTTTTCTCGTTCTGCTAGATTCCTTTGGTTCTCTTTGAGAACTAGATCTCCCACTTCAAAATTTCTTGGGTGGACTCGTTTATTATAACTCTGTCTTAGTCTGTTCTGATAACCTTGTAGATGATTGAAAGTTGTTTGTCTCTTTTCATCCAGCGTTTCTAGCTCTTGTAATCTTGCCACTCGATAGTCTTTCTCTGATATGATGTTTTCTAAGGAGCTTCTTAGAGACGGTAGTTCTATTTCAATAGGGAGTATTGCTTCTGTACCATAGACCAAGGAATATGGTGTTGCTCCTGTAGGGGTGCGTACTCCTGTTCTATAAGCCCAAAGAGCGGGATTTAACTGGAGATGCCAGTCCCGTCCTGTGTCTGTGACAACTTTCTTAAGGATTTTCAATATTGTCTTATTTGTTGCCTCTACTTGTCCATTGCTTTGTGGATAATATGGTGTTGCAAATCTCTGTTGTATTTGAAATTTGTCACACAACTCTTTCACTTCTTGATTTTTGAATGGACGTCCATTATCTATCACGAAGCACATTGGAATCTCGTATCTACAGAATGTAATTTAGCATGAATTTTGCAATTTGCTTTCTAGTGGTGTATATAAGAGGAATTGCCTCGACCCATTTGGTAAAGTACTTAGTAGCTATTAAGATGAACTTGTGCCCATTGGAAGAAGTAGGATTGATTTTACCCACTAGATCTAATCCCCATTGTGAAAATGGCCATGGTGATGTAATGGGTTGAAGATCTTGTGCTGGTGCATGAATGAGATCTCCATGCATTTGACATTGCTTGCATTTTTGCACATATTTATAGGCATCTTTTTCCATAGTTGGCCAGTAATAACCTGTTCTTAGAAATTTCTTTGACAATGGTGGACCACTTTGGTGTGCCCCACAAATTCCATTATGGACTTCCTTTAGAGCGATTTGCGCTTCATTTTCATCAAGACATCGGAGAAGAGTTCCATTGAAGCCCTTTCTATACAATGTATCAGCTATAATAGTGTGTCTAGATGCTTGACGAATAAGAGTCTTCTTTTGATTTCTGGACAGATCCGATGACATGTACTGAGCGTGTTAATATTCATATATTTCATTGTACCAAGGGGATTCTGGACCCACAATTGCACATACATATTTTGTTGAGGGAGTCTCATATGCCAGTATCATTAACTGTTCTATAATAAACTCAAACTGAGTTTCATTAGCAGCCATATTTAGAAGAGATCCTATTGTAGCCATGACATCTGCTGCCTTGTTTTGTATCCTTGGAATCTGTTCAAAAGTAATTTTGCTAAAGTGCTCTTTGTAATATTCTACCATTTGCTTATAAGGTAGGAGTTTGTCATCTTTCATGTTGTAGTCATCATTGACTTGGTTTACAATCAGTTGCGAATCACCATAGACCTATAATTCTTTTATTCTCCACTATATAGCTGTACGAAGTCCTATGAGGAGAGCTTCATATTCGGCTATATTGTTCGTGCATGGAAAGTTTATCCTAAATGACTTAGGTATAGAATCACCTTGAGGGGTGATTAAAAGAATCCTTGCTCTAGATCCATGACTTGTATATGACCCATCAAAGTATAATTTCCACACTATAAATGCTGTCAATGTAAATACTGATTCGTCTAGAAAGTCTATGAGCAACGAGCGACTGTCTTGTAAAGGAGCCTTTGCTAACTGATCTACTATAATTTGTCCTTTGATGGCCTTTTTGTCTATGTACTCTATATCAAACTCACTCAAGATCATGACCCACTTAGCCAATCTCCTGGTCAATGTTGCTTTGCTCAATAGGTATTTGAATGGATCAAAGCGTGCAATGAGTTGCACCTTATGACTCAGCATGTAATGTCTAAGCTTTTGAGATGCGAATATTATTGCTAAGCATTCTCATTCTATAGGAGTGTAATTAAGCTCATAACCGATCACGGTTCTACTTATATAGTACATAGCTCTTTCTTTTCCTTGTTCATCATGATGTGCCAACAAAGCTCCTAGAGCTAAGTTTGTTGTTGATATGTATAGTAACAAAGGTTTTCCAGGAGTAGGTGGTACTAACATTGGTGTGTTTAGAAGATAATCTTTCAGAGCTTGGAAAGCTTCTTAGCATTGTTCTGTCCATTTAAAAGTAACTCCTTTCCTGAGTAGGTGTTGGAACAGATGACATTTATCTACCAGCTGTGTTATGAATCTCTGTATGGATTGCAGTCTTCCTTGTAACCCTCTTAGTTGTTTACGTGTTGACGAAGGTTTCATATCTATGATTGCTTTGATCATGGTAGGGTGTACTTCAATTCCTATATTTGCAATAATAAACCCTAACAGTTTACCTACTATTACACCAAACACACACTTCTTCAGTTTTAGCCTGACATTGTACTGCTCCAACCGATCAAATTTCTGTGCAAGGACTGCGAGGTGACCTTCTCTTGTCTATTATTTAGCCAGTAAGTCATCCACATAAGCTTCCATTATTCTGTGGATCATAACATGAAATAGCATTGTCATGGCTCTTTGGTATGTTGCTCCTACGTTTTTGAGACCAAATGGCATCACATTCCAGCAGTATGTTCCCCATGGGCAGGTAAAGGCCGTTTTATGTTGATCTTCTGGTGCAATTTTAATCTGGTTGTATCTTGATAAACCATCTATTAATGATAGCATTTCATTCCCAGCTGTTAAATCAACTATCATATCGATATTGGGTAGTGGGAAATCATCCTTAGGACAAGCTTTATTTAGATCCCAAAAATCAGTACAGATTCTTATGCCTCCTATGGGCTTAGTGACAGGTACTAGGTTAGATATCCGTTCCGCATAGTCAATAGGTTGAATGAAACCTACATCCAATAGCTTTTGGAGTTCTATTTTAACCAGTAATGCAATTTGTGGATGCATTTTTCTCAATTTTTGTTTGTCAGGTTCAACTCTTGGTAGCAAAGTTAAATGATGCAACACTAATTCAGGATCTAAGCCTAGCATATCCATATAGGACCAAGAAAAGTTGATAGGCCGTTGTTTGAAAAAAAGAATGAACCTGTCCTTTTCTTCTTTGTTTAGTGATTTTGCCAGGTGGATGTTATGTACAACCTCTCCTTCTGTTATGTTTACCTCTTCAGTTTCTTCTATAAGCAATGCTGAATTTTCTCTTTCGATAGGGAGGTTACCTAACTCGCTCTTGCCATTATGGTTATTTTTATCTGTATCTTTTGTTGTAGAGGTACTTGCCTCTCCAAAGTATGTTGTCCTATCTAGGTCTACAACAAATCCTACTTTGTGGTCACCTTGTGGAAATCCCTCTTTGACTTTGAGGAATTCTGCAATGGCTTCATCATTTTTGAACCAATCCAGAGTTGGTTTATCTTCTTTCCCCCAATCAATAAAGTGTGAATGCACAAGGGGTAAGTCATTAATCCCTTCTATACTAGATTCTGATAACATGAGGACTTGATTGTTTGATTGACTTGGTGTATTTTCATCTTGTATAGGCTTTATTTGATACCTTAGTATGACACTTGTACGTGGGCTAGAATCATGGAGTGATAAGAACTCATAGTCGCGCGAGTCTGTCTCACTTTCAATGTATGTTTCTGTAAAGCGAAAAAATCGAACCCTAGTCGTTCTCCCCTCCCCAACTCCGAGGAGGGAGAAGGGAGAGTCACTAGGGTTGATGGTTTTCACTTAGGAGGGACTTTACATTCAAAAGAGGGGTTGAAACCCACAAGATCCAATCCCACGCAATGCAAGATTGGATTCTATATGAGTTTCAAGGGTTGTGATAGCAAGGATACCCTCTTTTGTAAAGAATGTAGATGGAAAGATTGAACTAGGAATGCATAGAAAGTGAGAAAGATTCGCTTATAAACTGAGTTAGGGATATAGGATGAAGTTGCGGACCTGGAATTAGCAGTAAAATGTCAATACGGCGCTGTCCTACAAATTTGAGCAAAAGTTGACGGGACGATGGCGCCCGGCGTGCACACGGTCCTCTGAAAAATCCGCGAAACGAAGGGGGATCTGTTCGTCTCTGCACAAGGATTCCAGATCTGCAATTTCAGCCGTGTACCTGCAACCTACACACAGAAAAGCGAAGACGATTGGGGGGTTAGGGATTAGGGGTTTGCCTTTAGGTCAAACCCCAGTTTTGGAATTAACCAAGAAATGAGAAATGCTGTAAATGTAATGTAAAACAAGTACTAATACCTTGTTGTAAGGATGTTTGTATCCTTATATGCGAAGGTATAGATGTTGTTGTTTGTTGTATGTTGTATGTTGTAGCATGTAATGTGTTGTAAGTGATCTCCTCTTCAATGGTTGAATCCTTGTCTTGAATGCAACACTTAGCCTTGAATGGAGACTTAGAATGATCAATTGCTTGAAGGAACGCTTGAATGCTTGAATGCTTGAATGTTTGAATATCGTTTTCACGCTTGTACCATCTATTTTTCATCCATCCAAATGAGAGAGGAAAATGTAGTTTATATACTTGCCAATTAGGGTTAAAAGACTGATTTTCCCAACCTTAGGCCGACCAGGAAAGATAATTTCCAATTTGCAAACAAAAAGACCCGAAGTCCCATAGGAGACCGGGCCCAAAATAGGGCCAGGGACCAGGGCGCTGGGCGCCATGGTCCTGGGGACCAGGGCGCTGGGTGCCCTGGTCCTGAAGGACCAGGGCGCTGGGCGCTCTGGTCCCACCTCCCGGGACAGCAGGGTGCAAAGGAGGTTCAGGCCAGGGTGCTTGAAAAATGCAGTTTTTGGTGTCGTGGACAGGTTTCGGGGTCTCCATTCAGGTTTAGTGTTGCGTCGCCATCGTGAAGACCCAAATGCGGTCGAAATTGCAAGTGTCACAATTTTAGGACGCTACATTTAGCCCCCACTTTAGCGGGAGTATAAGCGTACGCTCATACTTCCGGTAAAGTACAAGGAAACAACATTGAAAAACTTTCACCACGTCAAGGAGGCAAGATACACCAAGCCCCCAGTGGACTAAGGATCTTACGACTTCGATTGACAAGGTAAAAGGGAAGATCACAAGGGAGAACAATGACTGTCAGTAGCAAGGTTCCCTCACCATGAGTCATGCAAGAAAGATATCAAAAAAATTTCAAGGCAAAGCTAAATTTGTCAAGAAATTTTCAAGTATCTTGAAAAGATATGGACGGGATGTATGCCCCCCTACGTTAAAGCGATCGCACACGCCTCACCGGGGGTGATTGCTTTAAGGTAGTGATACATATAAGAAATGAGAAAGGAAAGGAGCACGTTATCACAAGGATTTAGCCCCCAAGTGTGAGATAAGCCCAAGGATAATAGACACAAAACACAAAGCACGAGGTGACTTCGCTTTCCTCGGGGTCAGTATGCTGTATGATTATTCATGTATATCATATGTATGTATGCATAATTGTTCTTCATTCCCCAATCAAGGAAGGTCACCTAGAAGAAGGGAACACATGTGTCTTTTGAGTTAACATGAGAGAGACCAAAGAGATCTCAATGCTTTGCATCGTCCTCAAGTAGACAACACTAAGGACAACAAATAGAAGAATGAGAATAACATATAGAAGAAGTAACAAAAGAAAGAGAGGAGGAGAGAATCTGCTATGCTAATGAAACTAGTCTAGCATGTCATCTACCCCCCAATCTTACTGATCAACGTTTCGGGAAGGCAGGGAACACGCTAGAGGAGGAACATCCAACACAGCAGATGGAGCTATCACAAGATCCAAACAAGGGCTATGTTCATGTTCCAAGCCACGTTGTTCTTGTCTAGGAGCTAGGATAAGTGCTTTAGAAAATTCATTAGATAAATGGTTATCAATATCAACGAGTTCATATTCACTATCAGAAGCAAGATAAGTAACATTTTCATCATGAATAACATTTTCATCTATATCATCATCAAGATTTATAAAAATAGGGTCTTTAACTCGCACAGGATCAAGACCATCATGCATCTTATGTTTAGGAGATTTTGGCTCAATTTCCGGCTGAGGAGAAAATGGAATAATATTAGTTGAAGGTGTTTTTGGGGATTGCAAAGTTTGAGAAGCAGCTTCCTGAGCTCTAAGACGACGCTTTCGTCGGCATTCACGTGCAGAACGATTTCGTCTAGTCTTAGTAGGGAGTTGAGAAGATTGAGGAGGAGGAATGTTCTCATCCTTATCACTTGGGTGTTTAGGTTGTGGTCTCTTAGGTTGAATAATAGGAGAAGAGGAAAGTCTCTTCTCTCCATAAGAGGAAGGAGGAGGAATTGCTCCATATAAGGGAGGAATATTTGGTTTAGGAAGGAGACCAAGTCCATCATGACGAGGAGGGATAGGTCTACTTTTGGGAAGTTTATTAGATATAGGCATAGTCACATCCATAGGGATGGGTTGGGAATCTTCTTGAGGAAAGACATTAGTTTTATCTTTCAAAGGAAGAACTTCCTTCTCAAGAATGATAGGAATGTCAAGTTTGGGTGTTCTAGGTTCACTTAGAGATAGGATCATATCTTTTTTCCACTTTTGATAAGATTTGAAAAGATGATCACTTCGCGGAGGAAGAGATTGGAATTGTTTAGGCCAAAAGTAATCAAGAGGAACGCTAGAAGTTCTTTCAGCTGGTTTAAAGAGACTATGATTGACAGTAACAACTTCACCATTATGGGGAAATTTCAAACACTTGTGAATAGGAGAAGCGATAGCTTTCATGGAAGATAGCCAAGGATAGCCTAGCTTCACACGAAATTGTTCGGATGATGGAATAATAGCAAAGTCCACATCAAGGGTTTTGTTATGGACCTCAATAGGTAATGTAATAGAACCAATTGCAGGAGAAGAAAATGCATCAAATAGTTTCACAACCACATCTGTTTTGTCATAGATAACTTGATTCAATTGCAAAGTAAAAAGAAGTTCTTCAGTAATGACATTAACCATACAAGAAGGATCAATAAGCACTCCACGGCAAGGTGTATTCTTGACTTTTGCAACTATATATAAAGGACCATCAGGTGCCCTGATAGTTTCACTAGAATCAAATGTGATGGAAGGTTCTTTAGGGATTTTCTGTTGCTCTACAAAGTTAATCACATTCGGAGTCATGGACACAAGATCATCAGGTGAGACAGAGGAATCAGTAGTATCAATCGCATTAGAGGTATGAGAAGGTAATGGATCAGTGAAAATTTGAAGATTTTGGTTAGGAGGAGCTATAGATGTATTGCCTTTATCATTCACACCAGAAACAAAGATAGTATTATTATCAATCAAATCTTGAATTTTACCCTTTAAAGCAAAACATTTTTCAGTATCATGCCCAGGTTGACGATGAAATTGACAAAAAGATTTGTTATCGAAATAAGGTGAATTTATCTTTGCAGGATCAATTTGCCTTATAGGAGGAAGAGTAAGCACATTTTGTTCCAATAACTTATTCATAATACTATGCAATGATTCATTCAAAGGAGTAAACTTTCTTTCTTTCTTGAAAAACTTAGAAATAGGAGGCACACCTGATGCTGTATTCACATTGTTGTTGATGATGTTTTCATTGAATTTAATGGACTCTCTGTTCGGTTTAAACTTCCCAAATGGTTGTTGACTACTATCACCCTTATCACTCGGAGTCATAGGATGTGATTGTTCCATTTGACTCACAGTCAGTTGATAATTGTGAAGAGTTGCGCACAACTATTGGAAAGAAGTAAACTCAGAAAACAGGAGTTTTTCTCTAATGTCTTTTTGTAAATTAGAAATAAAGATTCTTTGAATATCATTGTCAGGCACTGGAAAAGAAATTTGAGCATACAAATGCTTATATGTACCAATGAAATCAGTCACTTTTTCTTTAACACCTTGTTTACAATGCATTAAATCAATCAAAGTAACTTTAGGACTTATATTGTTTTGAAATTGTTGAATGAAAGCATTTGCAAGTTGTTCGAAAGAAGTAATAGAATAGGAAGGCAACGAGCAATACCATTGTAGGGCTTTGTCTCTTAATGTTCTAGTAAACAATTTTGCAAGCAACCTTTGGTCATAAGCAAAATCAGTACATATTGTTTGAAAGGTCTTAACATGTGTTAGAGGATCACCCTTACCATTATAAAGCTCCAGATGCGGAATTTCAAAATGTTTAGGGGGAATAGCTCGAACAATGTCAAGAGAAAGTGGGCTCGCAACATCAAATGTGGGCACACTAAACTTAGATTGATTCATAGAGGTAATTTGTTGCTGTAAAGAGGAGACAGTTTGTGCAAGATTATTAATGGTCGCTTCAGTCGAAGAGTTCATATTAGACGTGTTAGATTGTGATGGAGGTGTTATGTTATTGAAAGAAGGTAGAGAGTAAGGTGGTGGGACACTATGATAGTTAGTCATAGGAGATGATTGGAAAGGAGGAACACTACAAGGAGGAATGGAAGGGTTAAATGAATTGCCCCCTTGTGTCATGTTTATTTGTGGAGATATAATAGGAACACTCATTGAAGGAATGAATGAAGAAGTTGGATTGAATGAAGGAAGAGGGTTAATTGAAGAAGAGGGATTGCCCCCATGACTGGTGATCATAGGAGGAATGTCTTGTGTTGAAGTAGTCATTATGTTTGATGTAAAAGTAGGTATACTAGCAACAGGAGTCGTCAAAGGAATAGAATGATTGTCTTGAGTAGGAGGTTGTGTATAACCTAAGGTTTCGGCACAACTTTTCATAGGCATCACATTTGAATCCACAATGTGTGCAATACCACGCAAAATATCAATTCCATTCTTATCACTTTGAAGCATACGTTTTAGACCCTCAATTAAAGGAAGAGCTTGACTATCAGGGTATTCTTGAGACATCCATTATCGAAAATCGTCAAATTGGTTATCCAATTTTGAAAGTTGTTCTACAGAAACCTCATGGAGAGCTTCTTCATTATTAAGAGGATTAGAGGAATTACCCATGTCCTCGTTAAAAAGACCATTCAAATTAGGTTCCATCTCCTCAGTAATTAAACCTTGGAAGGACTTAATTCTCAGGCTTCATCTAACGGGAATAGTGTAAGTAGGGCTTATTGTTGTAAAACTCATGCACTAAAGAAAGAGAGAAGATTTTGAATTTTAGAGGTAGCAAATTTCAGTAAAACCAGCCAATCTTCTAGATTTAAGCTGTTAAATACAATCAGGACAATCTCCCGAAATTTCAGAAAAATGTCCGGGACCGTGGCGCTCGGGGTGCACACGGTCCTCGCAACTTTTTTCGAAATTTGCAGGGATGAAAGTTATGATGATTTTACAGCTAACCTGAAAAAATTGAGTGATTTTACGATCTGTAGATAGGCCAAATTAAAGTTGCAATCTCAAAATTGAACCCTACCAAGATTGTCGAAAAATGCAAAATTTGAATTTTGAAAAAAAAGAGGGAAACTGAAATTTTGAATTTTATGATTTTAGAGGGAATACCAAAAGCAATGCAAGTTTTGAAAATTAACAATTGACTCAATTTCACGCAAAATTCAATTTTGAAAGCGGAAATCAAAGTTGTTGTAATTAAGCACTTAATTTCAAAAATCACAAATTGCAAAAATTTGAATAAATCACTGAAATTTCGAATGAATGCTAACACACTTTTCAGATTTAGGACTGTAAGAAACACAATTTTGACACAAATTTCAATTTCAACAATTTTTGAATGATTAGAAGCCTCAATCCAAGCAATCACTAGACCAACTTTGACTATAATTTTGAAGGTGTTAAAATTGATAAAATCAGCCAAAATTCTGGATTTTAGCAGGAAAATACAGTAAGATCTCGCTCCCGAAATTTCGGAAAAAATGTCGGGGACGATGGCGCTCGGAGTGCACACGGTCCTCGCAACTTTTTTCCAAATTTTCAGGAATGAAAGATATTGTGATTTTATTGCGGAATCCAAAGTTACAGCCGATTTGGAGATGTTTTGATCAGTGAAATTGTCGGACAAAGGTTGAATCAAGAGGGTTTCAAAAATTAGGGTTTTGACTCTTAACCACTTAATTTTCAAAATTAACGCACAAATATGAATTGATAATTTGTAATAGAAGGGCAGATCTGAAACAAGCATCAACAATTAAACATTTCACAAGTTTAATTACTTAAAAAGAAAATTTAGGGTTTTTATGCAATTAACCTCTAAAATTTTGCAAAAGATCAAACATGGAAATGTAATCAAGGAATCCAATTTTTAGATCTAACTATGAATAATCAGAAAGGATGTTCACGTCGGGTTCACCAAAATGTAAAGCGGAAAAATCGAACCCTAGTCATTCTCCCCTCCCCAACTCCGCGGAGGGAGAAGGGAGAGTCACTAGGGTTGATGGTTTTCACTTAGGAGGGACTTTACATTCAAAAGAGGGGTTGAAACCCACAAGATCCAATCCCATGCAATGCAAGATTGGATTCTATATGAGTTTCAAGGGTTGTGATAGCAAGGATACCCTCTTTTGTAAAGAATGTAGATAGAAAGATTGAACTAGGAATGCATAGAAAGTGAGAAAGATTCGCTTATAAACTGAGTTAGGGATATAGGATGAAGTTGCGGACCTGGAATTAGCAGTAAAATGTCGATACGGCACTGTCCTGCAAATTTGAGCAAAAGTTGACGGGACGATGGCGCCCGGCGTGCACACGGTCCTCCGAAAAATCCGCGAAACGAAGGGGGATCTGTTCGTCTCTGCACAAGGATTCCAGATCTGCAATTTCAGCCGCGTACCTGCAACCTACACACAGAAAAGCGAAGATGATTGGGGGGTTAGGGATTAGGGGTTTGCCTTTAGGTCAAACCCCAGTTTTGGAATTAACCAAGAAATGAGAAATGCTGTAAATGTAATGTAAAACAAGTACTAATACCTTGTTGTAAGGATGTTTGTATCCTTATATGCGAAGGTATAGATGTTGTTGTTTGTTGTATGTTGTATTTTGTAGCATGTAATGTGTTGTAAGTGATCTCCTCTTCAATGGTTGAATCCTTGTCTTGACTGCAACACTTAGCCTTGAATGGAGACTTAGAATGATCAATTGCTTGAAGGAACACTTGAATGCTTGAATGCTTGAATGTTTGAATATCGTTTTCACGCTTGTACCATCTATTTTTCATCCATCCAAATGAGAGAGGAAAATGTAGTTTATATACTTGCCAATTAGGGTTAAAAGACTGATTTTCCCGACCTTAGGCCGACCAGGAAAGATAATTTCCAATTTGCAAACAAAAAGACCCGAAGTCCCATAGGAGACCGGGCCCAAAATAGGGCCAGGGACCAGGGCGCTGGGCGCTCTGGTCCCACCTCCCGGGACAGCAGGGTGCAAAGGAGGTTCAGGCCAGGGTGCTTGAAAAATGCAGTTTTTGGTGTCGTGGACAGGTTTCGGGGTCTCCATTCAGGTTTAGTGTTGCATCGCCATCGTGAAGACCCAAATGCAATCGAAATTGCAAGTGTCACAATTTTAGGACGCTACAGTTTCATCATCTAAGGTATCATCACTTATCTCTTCTTGTTCCTACCTCTAAGTCTATTGTATATTGGTCGGTCTTCTTTGCATAGTAGTTACCCTTCTTAAGCCTGGTATAAGTCGTTGCAATATTTCTTCATTTGATTCATTAGGTTGAGGTTGAGTCATTTCCCGTGTCAGAAGTATTTATAATAACTATGGATTAGGTTCATTTGCTAGTGGTAAACCTATGTCTGTTGCAACATTAGCTTGTGTCATTGTGTGAAGAACTATATCATTTTGTGACTCAGTGCTAGGCTCTTGCAGTAGTTGTCTCATTTCTTCCTCATCTGATTCCGTGCTAGGCGATGTGGGTACTTGATTACTTGTTTGAGATGAAGAGGGAAGTACACGTGTGGACAACTCCCTTTGCGGTATGTAGTCTGATGGCTTCATTGGTCTATTTAGTATATCTAGGGTGCGTTGTCTTGCCTCCATGATATGTTGTACATGCTTATACCCTAACCCTTGATTCCTTGGATTGCCATTAGGAAAAATAGGTTCTAGTCTTCCTTTTTTCTATAACCCTAGGCATGTGGTACCATCATATCCATGTCTCTGGAGCATTTTGAATCCATTTCCATACTGATCTAGGGGTATTCTGGGTATTGTCATATGGTCCTCTTCTCTATATATCCAATGGTTGACATCTTCATTCAAGGATTCTTCCTATAAGTCACCCCATCTAATGAAAGAGCACGAGTCTATGTATCTAACAATATCTTTTCCTTTGTCTTGTTTATGTATTGCATTTTGAGGTTTCCCAAAAGACTTAGGAGATAGAGACAATTGTTTTCCACTTGAAGCATTTGAAATAGAATACTCTCCACAACCCATATCTTGTATCTGTAAAGAAGATGTTGTAGGCATATTCTTCTTTGTTTCTATGATTGTTAATGCATCCAGTTGTGTAGTGAGAGGTGTTGCTTGATTAATAGGTACCTAATTATCCACACTTTCTTTCAAGTAATTGCAGTGTTGGAAGGGATTTGGATCACCTTTTATGGTGATTTCAATACCATTATATGGGAGTTTGACACACTGATGGAATGTGGATGGTACTGCTTGCATGGTATGGATCCATGGGCTGCCCAATAACATGTTATATCCTAGTTCTTTGTCCAAGAATTGAAAAGCGACCTCTGTTGTTATAGGCCCCACTTGTACTGGTAGTGTTATAATGCCTTTTGAGGGACGTTCTTCATCATCATATGCCTTGATATTTATCCTCTTGGATCCATCAATGTGAAGTTCAGAATATCCTAGTGCTTTAACCAGCTTTAAAGTACAAATGTTGAGACTGGCTCCTCCATCTATGAGTACTCTTCGGATTCTTCTTTTACGTATGTAAGCTTCTAGATGTAGTGGGTCATTATGGAGCAGTCTGTCACTAGGAATGTCTCGTTCTGTGAATGCAATACGAGTGCCTTGTGCTGAATTCCCTACCATGGACTGGAAGGTATTTTCATCTATATCTTTGTCCACTACTGAATCTTGAAGTGCTTTGTCCAGGGCTTTATGAGTAGGTGAAATACGCAGTAGTTCAAATAGTGATATCTGTGCCAGGGTTTTCTTAAGTTGTTCAACAATATTATAAGTCCCTACTGTTGGTGGTTGGTTTGGTGGTACTCCTTGTAAAGTTACCTTTGATCTGCGAGTAACTACTGCATTGTCTCTATCTCTAGGAGTTATTGTAATTGTAGCCACTGTATCATCTCTTTTTTCAGGAATTGTCGGTATCATTTGTCGTGCTGTCAAGGTTTATGTTAAATCCCTCCTCATAGTTTGCATGTGTATGTTTGACATCCATGATTTGTTCTGTAAGTTCATCTTCAAACCATCCTGAATGAAATGGTTCATTATGCCCCTAGTCTCTGAGACAAATATTTCTATCTTCATTGTATTTCAGTGTCTTTGATAGCGTGCAAATTTGTTTATCATTCTTGTGAGTATCTAGATATTGCTCATCTTGATCAAGTGTTTCTTGTGAATCATTGTTTACTACATCTCCTGAGCTAATGGCATGAATAGTGTAGTCATACGAGACCTTTGTGTAGTTAGCTGTATTATCTTGAGTTCCTGATGTAGTAGCCTTCCCTTTGTCGTGCTTAACAAATGGATCCTTAAAGATTGTGTGATTTGTGTTTGCTGAGGTTTTATCGGTATCGATCGTGATGTCGCCTTAGTCTATCATATCTTGGACCAAGTTTTTCAACTTATAGCAACTCATCATTTTATGACCTTTAGTCTGATGATAATCACATAAATCATTATCATTCCATCATGTGGGTTTGAAAGGACCTGGTTCTTATACTCTTATTTTTGGTAATGTGATCATGTTTGTTCGTATTAACTTTTTGAGCGCTGACTCTATAGGTTCTCCTAGAGGTGTGTAATTCCTTCTTGGAGCATTTACCCTGGGGTACTTTGTGTTCATGTTTTGTGTAGCGTTTACGTTTGTTGAGGCAGTGTTATTCTCCATATGTGGATGTAACGATTGACTTGTACCTTGTAGAGATAAAACCGGTTGAGTTCTATTCACTGTACGGGCATCTACAACATCATCGTTAGTCATATTTTTGTTTTTTGACCAAAATTTGGATTTGTCATTATTGTTGGTGTTGCCATACTTAGGAAGACATTGTTCCGCTAGTCCTTTCTCACATTTTAGAGCTTTTTCCGTGATTTGTTTGAATGTGGTTAAATATGTTGGGAAAAATGGTGTCTCAACTTTGCATTTATGCGAGGTTACTATTTATAGTAAGTTTTCATTTGAGCACGAAATGGTGCGAAACTCTCCCTAAAGCTTCTGGTTGGTTAGATAAGCATTCCGGTAAAGTTGCGTTGCAAGGTCACAGCTAGTTTTGAAGATATTAATGTTTTCGTCTTGGAGGGGTGCAATAAAATATTTAAACTTAATTTTGGGGACTTTAGAGGCTCTAAAACACCCTGAAAAGTGGCCGTAACCGGCGAAGCGGGTTACGAGGTGATAGAGCACTTCGCGAGCTTTCCGGCACTTCAAACGGTTCGTCAATCAAACACCCGGTTCTCAAGTTATGGCCTCCGAAAGTTTGTACTCCTGAAATAGGAAAAATAATTTGTATCAGATACATAAATGAGCTGTAAAGGGAAGCGACACATGTTGATGTGTGCTTTAACATGTCATAGGGCATCTAGAAGGGAGATAAGGTCGGCTACACCTTATTGGGTGGTTTTAGCCCATGGTTTTGTAATACCGTTTGACGGTTTCTTGTATTGTATCTCCTATTTATGAGGTGTGTGAGATAGAGGTTGTGTGTAAGAGTCTTATGGCTATTGAGTTGCCTCTGAATCTCTGATTAGTGGTACTCCTGCGAAGAGCCTGCTCTGCAAGTATTTTGTAATCTGTTTTTGATTGCTGAATAAAATATTGAGCTGCTTTTGGAGGGTGGGGTTTTTCTCCCGAAAGGGTTTTCCCCACGTAAATCATTGTGTTGTGGTATGATTGCTATTATATCTATTTCTATTTTCTGTAACTGTTGTAATGATCTGAAAAAGTTTTGCATTACCCTCCTCTCAAGGTTAGTGTAGGAAGTTGTTTCCGCTACTTAACTTCCTTACAAGTGGTATCAGAGCCTGATCACCTTTGGTTTCAATTGTGGGCAGTTGGGTTTTTTGAACTAATCCAGATTTGAGTGGGAGCTTGTGCAGAAGACACTTTTTGATCTTGTTGCAAGAATATTCAGATGGCGAGTTCGTCAAGGAGAATAGAGGTGGAGAAATTTAATGGAAGTAATTTTGAGATGTGGAAGCTGAAGATGGAAGATCTGCTAATAGATCGAGATCTTTGGGATGTTGTTGATGCGAATGTCCAAAGGCCCTCAGATCCTACTGCGGCAGCTCAGTATGATGTTATGGACCGAAAAGCCAAGGGTCTAATCAGACTGTGCCTGACAGACTCTGTTCTAATCAATGTCCATGAAGAAAACTCTGCAAAGAAGCTATGGACTAAGCTTGGTGAGATGTATCAAGTGAAATCTTTATTAAATCAAATTTTCTTAAGAAAGAAATTGTATTCCTTGAAGATGGAAGAGGGTGGACAAATTGCAGACCACCTGGAAGCATTCAATATGTTGGTGGCTCAATTAGTATCCGTTGGTGTTAAGATGGACGAGGAGGAGAAATGTCAGATCTTGCTTTGTTCTTTGCCTGATTCGTGGGATTCTCTTGTTATGGCTATTGGTAGTACTTCTGTTGTTTTGAAATCTGAAGACGTGGTCGGTGCCCTACTCGGTGAAGAGATGCGAAGGAAGGTATCCATCAGTTCAAAGGAAGCCCTAACTGTTCATGGAAGACCTAAAGAGAAAGGCAAGAAGAATGAGAAGCGTGGCAAGTCCAAATCCAAAGGGAGATCGAAATCTCTTGGAAAGTCCAAAGTCATTTGCTGGAATTGCGGTAAACCGGGTCACATCCGTAAGGACTGCAAAGAAGAAAAGAAGAAGAAGAAAAAGAAAAAGTTCGATTCTGATTCTGAGTCCGACAAGGAAGATGGCGATGCATTTATTGCGGCTTTGGTGACTCATGCAGGTAATGATGCCTGGCTAATTGACTCAGGTGCATCTTTTCATATGACTTCCAATAGAGATTGGTTTTCTGAATATGAAGGATTTAATGGAGGTAAGGTGTACTTGGGTGATGATTCACCTCTAGACATTGTTGGTCGAGGTAAAGTTAGAATCAGGTTTTCTGATGGTAGAATAAAAAGGATTAATGGTGTGTTGCATATCCCTGGATTAAAACGAAACCTGTTATCTGTGAGCAAACTGATAGATGCAGGTGTGCAGGTAGTCTTTTCTGAAGCAGGATGTAAGATGATTAAGGGTGCTATGGTAGTTGCTAGAGGTGTCAGGTTTGGCACTTTGTATAAGCTTGAAGCATACACTATTGAGTGTAATAGCACTTCTGTAAAAAGTAAATCTGCGGATACTTCACTGGAAGATTTGAAGGTTTCACCTTCAGTAGATGGAAATGGTTTTTTGGTACCTAAGGGTGCTCTTTCGTCTGAAGCAAAGTTACCTGCAGAGAAGACTATGTTATGGCACCAGAGACTTGGTCACATTGGAGAAAAGGGTCTAAGGACCTTGAAAAATAAAAACCTTGTTGAAGGTTTGAATGATTGTAATCTTGACTTTGATTTCTGTGAGCATTGCATTTATGGAAAACAAAACCGCGTTCAGTTTTACTCGAGTTCTCATAAAACTTGTGGTGTTTTGGATCTTATCCATTCTGATGTGTTTGGTTCAGTAGATGTCTCTTCGATTGGAAAATCCACATATTATGTTTCATTTATTGATGATTTTAGTAGAAGGACATGGGTATATTTTCTAAAGAGTAAATATGAAGTTTTTAGTCGTTTTAAAGAATTTAAAGCAATGGTTGAGTTGCAGACTGGAAAGAAAATAAAATGTTTGAGAACTGATAATGGCGGTGAGTTTTGCTCTAATGATTTTGATAGATTTTGTAAAGACTGTGGAATTAACAGGAAGATGACAACTCCGTATTCTCCACAGCAGAATGGAGTTGCAGAAAGAATGAACAGGACATTGATGGAGAAGGCTAGGAGTATGTTGAGTGGTGCTGGTCTCGAACAAAAGTTTTGGGCTGAAGCTGTTGCCACTGCTTGCTACCTGATTAATAGGTCTCCTACATCAGCTCTTGTTGATAAAACGCCTATGGAAGCATGGTCAGGTCACAAGCCTTCCTTGAGACATCTTAGAGTTTTTGGTTGCGAGGCATATGCACATGTGCCAAAGGAGAAGCGAACAAAGTTGGAGAACAAGGCTGTGAAATGTATCTTCATCGGGTATAGTTATGGTGTGAAAGGATACAAGCTTTGGGACCCTGTTGCACAAAAGGTAATTCACAGTAGAAGTGTTATTTTTAGAGAAATTAAGTCTCCTTCTGTTACATTGCAGCCAGAACAAACTAAAAAAGAAGATGTGATTCAACTTCCTTCTACACCTGAAAGAGTTGAATCGAGACCCCTAGATAGGCAAGAATTTGAGGAGAGCTCGTCTAGCTCTGAATCTTCAGAAGAGGAGGAAGAACCTCCAACTCAGCTTGTTCGAAGGTCTACAAGACATAGACAACCACCTGAAAGGTATTCACCTGATGATTGGAGATGTATTTTTGCTCTGAATACTAGTGTGGATGAATCGAAATCTGTAGAAGAGGCATTAGGTATGAATGATGCAGAATCCTGGAAGATTGCTATGGAGGAAGAAATGGCAGCTTTGAAAAAGAATGATACATGGGATCTTGTACCATTGCCTGAAGGACGAAAACCTGTTGGTTGTAAATGGGTGTTCAAGAAAAAGATTGGTTCAGATGGAAGCATTGAGAAGTATAAAGCAAGGTTGGTTGCAAAAGGCTACTCTCAGGTTGAGGGTGTTGATTACGGTGAGATATTTTCTCCTGTTGCAAAAATGACGTCCATTAGATTTTTGCTTTCTATTGCTACTGCTTATGATTTAGAGGTTGAGCAAATGGATGTGAAAACTGCTTTCCTTCATGGTGATTTGGAGGAAGATATTTATATGACACAGCCGAAGCACTATGTTGTGAAAGGCAAAAGTAATTTGGTCTGTAAATTGAAGAAATCTTTGTATGGCCTCAAACAAAGTCCTAGGATGTGGTACCAGAAATTTGATACATATGTGTTGAGTTTGGGATTTGAACGTTCTAAATCAGATCACTGTGTTTATTATAAATCTTATGGTGATCATTTCTTATTCATTGCATTGTATTATGATGATATGTTATTCATTGGTAAAGGGAAAGGTATGATTTCAGAACTGAAGTCTCAGCTCGCTGCTAAATTTGAAATGAAAGATCTTGGTGCAGCAAAGCACATTCTTGGGATGGAAATTAGAAGAGATAGGGTGAACAGAAAGCTATGGCTAGGCCAGAGTAAGTATGTGAATTCAGTGTTACAGAGGTTCAACATGCAGAATTGTAGACCATTGAGTGTTCCTTTTACAGTTGGAATGAAACTATTTATTTCAGATTGTCCTACATCCCCATTGGAGATGGAAGACATGAGCAGAGTGCCTTACCAGAGTGCGGTTGGAAGCTTGATGTATGCTATGGTCTGTACTAGACCAGATATTGCCCAAGCAGTGGGAGTACTTTCTAGATATATGTCTAATCCTGGTAGAGTTCATTGGGATGCAGTCAAAAGAGTCTTCAGATATTTGAAGGGTACTTCAGAGTATTCTTTGTGTTATCATGGTAATTCAGTTGGAGACATGACTTCCCTTGATATCCATGGTTATGTGGATTCAGATTGGGCAGGTGATATTGATAGCAGAAGATCCACTAGTGCTTATGTGTTTACTTTGTTTGGTGGTGCAATTAGTTGGATGAGTAAGCGACAGGCTGTGGTTGCTTTATCCACTACTGAAGCAGAGTATATGGCAGCTACTCATGCTTGTAAAGAGGCCATTTGGCTTAAGAGACTGTGTTCAGATATTGGAATAAAACAAGGTACAGTGACAGTTTACTGTGACAGTCAGAGTGCAATTAGCCTAGCTAAGAACCCGACATTTCATGCCCGGACCAAACATAGTGATGTTCAGTATCATTTTGTTAGAGATATGGTCGAAGATGGTAGGGTGAAGCTGGTTAAGGTGGAAAATTTGATGAATGTTGCAGATGCTTTAACTAAGGCTGTGAGCACAGATAAGTTCAGATGGTGTTCAGAGTCTATGGGCCTTATGGCCCCTAGCAATTTATTCATTGTGTTGACATTCCCTTCCGCTCTTGCAAGGTGTTCGACAAGTGGGAGATTTGTTGGGAAAAATGGTGTCTCAACCTTGCATTTATGCAAGGTTACTATTTATAGTAAGTTTTTATTTGAGCACGAAATGGTGCGAAACTCTCCCTAAAGCTTCTGGTTGGTTAGATAAGCATTCCGGTAAAGTTGCGTCGCAAGGTCACAGCTAGTTTTGAAGATATTAATGTTTTCATCTTGGAGGGGTGCAATAAAATATTTAAACTTAATTTTGGGGACTTTAGAGTCTCTGAAACACCCTAAAAAGTGGCCGTAACCGGCGAAGCGGGTTACGAGGTGATAGAGCACTTCGCGAGCTTTCCGGCGCTTCAAACGGTTCGTCAATCGGACACTCGGTTCTCAAGTTATGGCCTCCGGAAGTTTGTACTCCTGAAATAGGAAAAATAATTTGTATCGGATACATAAATGAGCTGTAAAGGGAAGCGACACATGTTGATGTGTGCTTTAACATGTCATAGGGCGTCTAGAAGGGAGATAAGGTCGGCTACACCTTATTGGGTGGTTTTAGCCCATGGTTTTGTAATACCATTTGACGGTTTCTTGTATTGTATCTCCTATTTATGAGGTGTGTGAGATAGAGGTTGTGTGTAAGAGTCTTATGGCTATTGAGTTGCCTCTGAATCTCTGATTAGTGGTACTCCTGCGAAGAGCCTGCTCTGCAAGTATGTTGTAATCTATTTTTGATTGCTGAATAAAATATTGAGCTGCTTTTGGAGGGTGGGGTTTTTCTCCCGAAAGGGTTTTCCCCACGTAAATCATTGTGTTGTGGTATGATTGCTATTATATCTATTTCTATTTTCTGTAACCGTTGTAATGATCTGAAAAAGTTTTGCATTACCCTCCTCTCAAGGTTAGTGTAGGAAGTTGTTTCCGCTACTTAACTTCCTTACAAAATATTGCATTTGTATCGGATATTAATCTTAGGGATCAAGTTTTCTGTGAGCATATCCACTTGCTCTGTTTCTAGAATAATTGTTTTACACCTCCTATAAAGAGCCCTCCATCGTTGTATGAAGGATGAAAATGTTTCATACTCGTATTGTTTCATGACACACAAGTCCATTAAAGTAACCGGGGTTTCAATGTTATGCGAAAAATTTGCAATAAAGTGTTCAACCAATTCTCCCCATGATGTGATGGTCGGTGGTAAATGTGAAAAACACTGTAAGGCTGGGCCCCCTAGACTTTTAGGAAACAGTCTCATTAAGTAAGTGTCCTCTGTTGCAACTTCTATGCATACCGTAAAAATTCTCTGATGTGGTCTCTAGGATCACCTTTCCCTCAGTATCTGTCAAATTTTAGCGTTTCAAAATGTTGTGGGAAAGGTGACATGTACAATGTGTGATCAAAAGGATAAGGACGTAAGTCCTGCAGTGTGTAGCTCTTTTTATCATTGCCGGTTTGCATAGTAGTTACTTGTTGTTGCAAATTGTGTAACTATTGTGTTAGAATATCGGTTTGGGTCAAAGGTACACCTTATGTCTGTGTATGTCCCACAAAAGGATTTGTGGTAGCATAACTAGGAGGTTGTTGGAAGGTACCATGATTGCAATTTCTCATGTTGTACGTTCCACTAGGTATTGTGAAATAGTTGATATGTGAACCTATGTTAGGCTGAGTTGTAGTTGTTGTATTTGCATAACCTAGATTTGCATTTTGGCGACTATATGTCGATCCTATAGAATAAGAAACCAGAGGTTGGATTGCACTTGTTGTATGAGGAATCTATGTTTGAATAGGTACTGAGACACTTGATATTATTGGTATGGTCTATGTTGGTGTGCTGACATTTATTATTGAGGATAGTGCACTTGATTGAGAATTTGCATTTGTACTAACATTTGTTTGCATATGTGCATTATGAGGAAAACTGGAAGTCGTTGCTTGCATTTGTGTTATATGCGGTTTTTGACTATTATCTTGACCTAAAGTATTTCCTGGTGGTAAGATCTTTGTGACATCAAAATCCTCAGGTAATTAGCCCCATTTTGTAATAACAATGAGAGATATTTGTCCCTATCACTATGTAGAAGTGTATCTAAGATCATAAGGACATGTGGATCTTGTTGAGCTGACTTAATTTATTCTCGTGTTAAATGTTGTTGTAGTTCATGTAATGTAGACACAGCCTAAGAACCTGATTGTTGACTACTCGATATGTCCATATTCCAAGTTGGGTTTACTGACAAGTCGTTATTCGGGTCCATTGTACCTTTTGCCTTTTGTGACCTTGTGACGGGCATTTAAGACTTCTATATGAGGGTGGTTTTAGAACCTTACGTAAGATGACAACTAATGCTAGACTCTAGACTTAGGAATGAGGTATGCAAGACTAGACTAGACTCTTTATTGGGGATTTTGACACGAGACTTGTTGAATATTTCAGGATTTTTGTAGTGCAAGTTTTTCCTAGTCTTCTCTTAGACGTTCTGCAATAATTTCTCTATCAATCCTATAGGAAATTTTATACTCGTAATCGACTCCTATATACTGGGGTGCATTTCTCCTTGAGTCCCAGGCTATGTTAGCTATACCTTTAATTATTTCTTGTTGACCGTCGTTTGGCACTAGATTAGGTTGCTTGAAGGGGAGAAAACCATCACCAGAGAGACCCATTAAGACACATGCTATGAGTTTGTAGGATGATTATGAAAATGATGATGAACTAAGACAGACGTATATGAGGTCTAGTCAAGGACGTATATTAGGATGATAATGAGGATGTAAATAAGGACTATGCAAGGACTTAGGAGGTAAATGAGAACTATAATAAGGACATAAATGAGGACTATGAAAGGACTTAGGATGATGGTAAGGACGTAAATGAAGACTATGTAAGGACTTAGGATGATGGTAAGGACATAAATGAATACTATGCAAGGAATTAGGACGATGGTAAGGACGAAAATGAGGACTATGCAAGGACTTAGGACGAAAGTAAGGATGTAAATGAGGACTATGCAAGGATTTCCTATGGTCACAAGTGTATAAATATTTTAGTTTTGAGTTTCAAAAAATGGACTTGGTTTTTAGTAATCTATGTATAGGACAAGTTTCGTGGTTTTTTCAAGTCTGAGAACAATTGGTTGGAGGTAAATATAGCTGTTTGACTGGTTTTTCAAATAATCTCAGAGAATTCAGAGATATGCAGGATAGGGCTTGAAATAGCCCAAGTGACTGACTCAATACTGGTCTGATACAATGATACATATAAAGACACAGAAGACAAGCTTAGGCTGGAAAGTGGACACCATTCAATGAGGCCCCCACAGCAAAATACCAAAACAAGACGGACAGATAGAGAGTCTGGCAGCATTGGCTCCACTCCACGACACACACTTCTCAAACATGCTAGTCTCTCTTACCCTGAATATCCAAAGATCTTATCACTGAGGGATTTCTGTCTCATAATGCAAGGTACATGAGGGGTATCTATGGGGTATGATCCGCACTCCCAAAATCACTGAATGTAGGATTTTGGCGTACTAAGTTGGTTCTTATTGTAAAATTTTGAGGGATCCCAATCCAATGACAGATTCTTAGAGCAAGCCACTTAAGACTTTAGTTGAGCTTATCAGTGCAGGAAAGGCCCCCACATACGTCGAATTCATTCGACACTCTAGCCGCCTGACTAGTATGTTTATATAGCTGCTCGAAAAATCTGCTCGAGAGTATGCTGGGAGAGATGATATCCTCAATGCATCCCAATTCAAAGTACCTCTGTGGGGTGATGAAATGCCCAGTCAAAGATAGCCCTCTCTACGTGGAATAAAATAAAATTGAGTGTCGTTGTCACCTCCTTCCTTTCTCCCAAAACCTCGAAGGCAGGTGGAAAGTTAGTTAATGCAACAGTAGGTCCACCCCAAACATGATAAAAGTTCTTTTCCTTAAGAAAATCAAATGTGATTTAATCTATACGCAACCTGATTCATGTTCATTTTAAGGCCCAAATTGAGGTAGTGAATACGCATATGCATGTCAATTTTAAACACCAAACTAAAATGTGAAGGCATGCATGTCAATTTTAACCATTGTTGATTTTAAGCCCAAATCGAAGTGTTATACATGCATGTCAATTTTAACCAATGTTATTTTTAAGCACCAGACTGAAGTGTTATGCATGCATGTCCATTTTAACCATTGTTGATTTTAAGCACCAAAAGATGAAGTGTGAGAACATGAGTGCAATTGATATGATACTAATTTGATTCTTTTTGTAAATTTGCCATAGGTTGCAAACAGATGATTAGCAGTAAAATTAAATCAACAGAAAATAGAGAATCCAAAATTGATGGAAATGAATGCGTGATGATACCTGCGCGATTGCATGAACCTTCATAGGCGATTGCGTAATTCTGTCAGGCCGAATGCGTGATCCCGACAGAGTGAATGCGTGATACTAACAGGTCGATTGTGTGATGATAACAAGGCGATTGCATGACACATAGGCAGATAACACAAAAAATAAAAATTGAAACTAAACTTGATCAGAAACCTGCAAAACAGATTGTGAGGCCCTAGCTAGATCTCTCATCATCCATTCAATGTTAATTAAATCATATTTCACCCGATATGAGAGAACTAAGCTGTTATATCTATCGATGGCTGGTTGGTCTTCCCAATCTTGTATCTGCTTTTCTTCTTTGAGAATTCTCTGATAGCGTCTAGCTTGCCTTCTTTTTGTTCCTTTGTCCTTCTGGCACCTGAAATCCTGAATTGTACCTTACGTGCCATAAACTGTTATAACAAAAACATGGAATAAAAATAATTTCTTTCCAGATTTACTTAATTTCATGCAGAATTAATCATATCAGAGAACAAAAAGGATATAAGAGTAAAAACAATAGAACACCAATTTTCCCAGCGAATGCGTAATAATAATAGGGTGATTGCGTGATATTGAAAGGGCGATTGCGTGATCCTGACAAGGTGATCGCGTGACCCTGAAAGGTTGATTGCGTGACCCCGAAAGGTCAATTGCATAGTCCTGTCTATGCGATTGCGTGATGATGCGACCGCGAATGCATGATGAAAAGATCTTTTTCCAAAATCCGTGCAACCTGCAAAAAAAGAGAAATAATCCGTACAATCTGCAAAAATAACACAAAAAACAAAGAAGGTTAATTAGTTGTTGCTCACGTCGGGTTCACCAAAATGTCGCATGTAAAATTCATCTTATTCAAATATATCAATTAGAAGCAAAGGGAAATCACAAATCCCTATCTAATCAAAGAATTCTAACAAACAGACACTTTCCTCGCTTAACTACTAATGATAACGAAAGGCAAGTTGAGGTACATGAATACTATACCTAGTTGGTCTTGAAAGAAAGTTATAGTCATTTATGAAGAGTCAATGATTCCCTTTTTGGTTATTATATGGTCACGATGGATAAAATTTGATATAATAAGAGGGTGTCTGATCACACATGGGAAATATTTAATCCATATGGATGCTTGTTTCTTCAGTTTCCAACTTTTACCTATATTAGGGTTGGATATTTCAATAGTGAGCCCTTCATGCTCCCTAGATATCCTTCTGACAAGATTGTGCTGATGGAGCTTGCTCGTCAGATGAATGTAGTACATGAGTCCCAATTTGATTCTCATAATTCAGGTTTGAAATTCTCTATCTCTATTGGGAGATATTATATCAATTCTATTTTCAAGGCTAGAGCCATGGAGGATGAGATGATAAGAGTCACTATGAGATTCTTCAAAGTCAGGAATGATTTTGACTATAGGGGTATGAGAAAGAAACTGAATAAGGCCTACATGCATGTTCATTGGATCGAAGATGTTTGGGGTGATTGTAGATCCGAGCATGATATAAGGAAACTTGATTATTGTCGCTTGACAGTTGAGCAAATTGAGAACTTTGGTATTGCTGATGTTCTTGATGATCTGGAAGAGGATGGTGATATCTTGGATCCTTTATATGAAAAGAACAAGGTTTGTTCTACTCCCTTACCTCTTATTCAATGATTGCAAAAGGAGTGTATTTCTATTAGAGCATGTTTTCAGAGTATTCTCACAAATACTAATATTTGGTTATCTTTGCATGGTGTTCCCCTAAAACCTTTCTCTATTATTTCTGATGATGACACTACTAGCCCAATGGGAAAGAGATCTAAGATAAGAGCCAAGAACAAACAGGATGTTGTGGTTCCAACTAAAGATCCTAAATTGAAATTCACAGTTGGATCCAAGAAAGGTAAATCTCAGGGATAGTCTTCAAGTTCTAATGTTTAGGAGATATCAAAATTGGATGCACCAAATGATTAGGAGGAGGGTGAACTTCCCGATGAAGAGTTAGTTAATGAATAAGAGGGTGATTAGGAACAAGATGAGTTGAATGTAGAAGAGTTGCCACAAGCAAATGAACCTTTACTCTAGGTATCTTCTCCTACATCTACATTACAAGTTCCTGTCTCTACTTCTGATCCCGTGCCTTCGATATTTGCAAATGTTATTTCATCAAGTATTATTCATGTATCTTCCATAAGTGCCAGTGAGTCATCCCTAGACACGCCCCATGATAATATTGAGAATGTTTTTTTGGATTTTCCCATGTTGTCTGGAGTGTCTACATCTATATTAGATGATTTTGATAATTTATCAATGAACCGACTCCTAGGTCAAATGAATCTTCATTAGAAAATCCCACCAATGTGATCACCATAGCCTCTCCTTTTGTGACTACAACTGTTTAGGATTCTATCAATCCTTCCTAGGATGCGGTAGTTAGTGGGGAAGATGATTTTGCCTTGCCACCTTGGTTGTTTTCTAATGCCTCGAAAAGGAAGAAGCAAGTTGTTTCCCCTGAAGATTTTGATTTCAGTTAACTTGTTCTTGTCAATTCCAAAACTACCAAGAAGGCTAAGACTCTGTCAAGAGTTAAGATCGATAAGGATAAGAACAAATATGCTGAGGTTGCTAGTCCTCCCCAAGGTGAAATTATTGGTCAAGTACATGATACTGATTATACTATTAAGAGGATTGAGTTGGGAAAACAAACTCATGATTCTACTTCAGGAGATGCAATATTGGCTTTGGAAGCTCTTGTTGCCAGATATGATTAAGAAAAGGTTAAGAAAGATCAACTCAAAGCAAGGATTGAGCAACTCACTTCGATCTTGATCAAGGTAAATAAGTCTTCTGAGACTGTTGAACTAATAACTTCTTCCTTGGATGAGTAGGTTGTTGAAAGAGCTGAGCAAGTGACATCTCCTAGTAGAGCTGTGGAAGAATGGATGGATCATATTTTGAGTCAAGGCACACCACTCATAGGTTCAACTAGTACCATCGTCAATAACCTTGATACCGTCAGGACAGAGATAGATAGCACTATAGACGTCTTTTCCCAGGAGCTTGAAACACAAGAAGGAGACTTTGAGGCTTGGTTGAAATTTCAAGATTATGATCCTGATGCACTCATACAGAATAATGTTATTCCTTCACAATGCATGTATGTGGAGCAGTGAGAAGCCTTAGAACACAAAATGAACATTCTTGAGCGTCTAGTCAAGTATATGTGGAAGGATTTAAAGGAATGTGTTGACAAGAAGGAAGGGATTGTTACAAAGGTTTCAAAAATCCCATGTGTGTTCCTTGATCAGGATGGGAAAGTGCTACCAATAGATGAGATCATTAAAGAATTCAGTTTACTTGTAACTACTTAAGTTGACAGAGAGGATTTCTCTTTGTCCTCTATTGATAAATTGGTTGATCTTCAATTTGTCTTGGATTTCTTAGATACTATTCTAAGGAAGCATAAGAAATGTTGTACTGATTTAGAGGATTCCATTAGTAGAGTCAAGATCATCACCGGTAATACACAGGGACCTAATGGAATTTAGTTGAAGCATGCTTTTCATAAGTTTGAGGAATTTCAAAAGAAGAATTCTACCTAAGGAAAGTGACACTTAGTAATTTTCATGATTCTCCAGTGGCTTTTTGTTTTATCCAACGACACTTCAAGTATCTTTTTGTAATTTCTCTTGTACACCTGTTGAGTGCACAAGTCCTAAGTCAAATCGAACTCTTCTTTTGACGTATTCATAAAATTAGTTATATTTTCTTATTTTCATGATGCACCCCTCTTCTATATATATGAGGGTTTTTATCATAGTAAGGATCTTTTTCCATCTTTGTTTTATGAAACAAAAATCTGCCCAAGTGAAGAAAAAATTGAGACTTTGTGTTCTTTTTGTGAATTTACAATTTAATCAAGAAGGATTGAAGCTTGGCATTCAAACTTTGTTTTGAATTCAATATTTGCGTGATATTGATGTTCTTATGTCATTTAGTATCATATGCTCTCAATTGATTAAATTTGGTAAAAGTTATTGGTGATATATATTGAATAAATTTGGATTTTTACAAGTAATCTTTGAGTTACTTTGAAGATTCAATAATTGGAACCTGGTTAAGATAATATTGCTTCAAGTCTTTGTGCTTTTGCAAATTATCCCTCAAGTTAAATTTGAAAAGATAGAAAGTGAAGTCTTTGTGTTGTGCAGACTATCTAGTTAGAGTAGAATATCTTTGAATATATCTATCAATATTTGAGCTAATGATATATTTGGGTTATAGTGGTTGATAGGAGTTATAACACATAAAGATAATCTTTGAGTTTTTAACTATGTGAGTTCCCGTCCCTAGGTCATTTTCAAATTAGGAAAGTAACGAGAGACTTTCTTCTTTCATGGATACTTTACTTTCCAAAATAATTAGTTTAAGTATTACTGCAAGTTTTCAAGTTATTTAAATTAAGGGAAAAGTTTGTTCTTAAAATATAATTAGATGGAACTGGTTATGAAAAAAGAGAACTAAGTTGTTGTAGTACCTTTGATTAGTGTAAAGTTAGCAGGTAGAAGAAAGTAGAATAATTGCAGTAGAAATGGGGAGCCTTTCCTTATAATTAAGAGGGAGTGTATCTTGCATTCTGAGGAATATTATCCTGAGTGCTATCATGAAACACTCTTTTTGTAACCCTTTACAAGTTTACAAATTTTCCTGTCAATAAAGACAAAAGGAGTTATCGTCACATATTGAATTGTTAACCTAAGAAGAGAAAAGTAAAAATCATTGATGAAGTTGATTATTATGACTTCATGGTGTAGAAAAGGAAGATAATGAGAGCCAAACTAATGGACCTAATAGAGTTTGAAGAAGGTATGGCTTTACTAAGCAAGGAGATTACCATTTTTTACAAATACGATGATCCAAATCAACTTGCAAGTGCCAACCCAATCAATCCAATTGGGAGACCAAGAAGCATTATTATTAGCTCTACATCTTCCTCATATCTACAAATAACAAATATGGTATCCATAAAAGCCAAGTCAATTATATAAGCAATAAGTGTGTAGCACAAATAAATGTAGGAATTTGTATCCCAACTAGCAACAATATTGTTTTCTTCTCCACCATATGTTGGAACATCATTGATGGTAGACATAGTGGGACAAATGCCTCAATTTGCTAGCAATAAAGATTAGGATGTCGCTATAGCTAAGATAATGAAAGAAAGAGAAAAAGGTAGACAAATTAATAAAGGAGTACCAAGAGAAAAATATGAAGGTTGCATCAACTTCACTCCACCCATAGTCTCTATGGAAGAAGAAGAACAAGAGATATAATTTATTGATCCTAAGGCACAAGATAGTCTGCATAATGCAAAAGTGTATAAGAAAATAGAAAAAATTATTGAGATGATAGTTGACATGTATAGTTAATAAAATAAGGTGAAGTTCTAGCTGTTAATATTTATTAGGACAAGGTGACATTAACCTTGCAATCCTATGACATTCAGATGCCTCCATGTTGCTTAGAAAGTGATCTCTTGGACATGTGAGAAAATTATTAAATATTTATACATAATGGCTAATTGTAATTATATTTTCAAGAGGTGAATATGAAAAGGTGATAAAGATAAATTAAAATGGATAAAATAATCTCTTTCCCACAACCATATTGATACATAATGGTCATGCATAAGTTGCCCAAATCTGGGAAGAGAAAAGTTGTCCACTTAAGTATTTGAACAGATGTGGAGAGTCGCAAAGTAATTAGAATGTCAATAGTCTAAGTGGAATTGGATTTGGTGCCGAAGAAGGAATCACTTGAAGAGTTTTATTATTTCATTATGTCTATTGTCTATTCATTCCCCAAGGCGTTGGTTTTTCACAAGTGGTTTTGGCCCCTTATTTTGGGAAAACAATTGTAGTTTTTCCTCTCTCATTTGGCTATAAATTGGAGCCAAGGCATAGTTGTTTTATTGTAGTTTATTTAAGGTTTTCAATTAGTTTCAGGGTTAGTTGGAGAAGTGAAGTGTATTATTGTCATAGTCTCTCTTTTGAAGATTAACAATATACTTGCCCTTGTTCTTTGGTAGATTTTTTCTCGAAAGTGTTTCTCCACATAAATCTGGTGTCTCTTTTGGTATGGTTGATTTTTATTTATGCTGAATGGTGCAACGACATGTTTATTTTGATTTGGTAATATTTTCATATTTGTAATCACATAAGAAAGTTATTATTGCAAGATTTCATCACCTTGTTTCTCAACAATATTGAACAAGAGAAAGGATAGAAAACTAACATAGTCACTATTGAGTTTGTCAAAGACCAACCTCAAATTAATGATATTCCTTTTGAGATAGTGGAAGGCCAATATAATCATGACAAGGAAAGGATCCAAAAGTAGTAACCTTTATTGAATGAGGAACTATGCGTGGAAAATATAGAAACTCTTGTAATGGATACACCCTTATGGTAATATAAACAAGATAGGGAAGAAAAATAGGCTCTCATACAAGAGGTTAAGGACACAAATAGACCAATGAACCAAGAAATGCCCATTATATAAGAAGTTCCATGGATGAAGAAGTTGAAGCGAAACAAGAACTTCGACAAGAAGAGGAGATTGATGATGAAAATATAGTAGTCTTAGTTAATTATAAACAACTCACAATTGAAGATAAGCAAGAAGTTGATCTACCTAGGTCATAGTTAGAAAAGGTAAAATAAATACCACAAGGTCAAGAATCGATAGGGGATATAGCTAATGGGCTAACTAGACAACTACAACCACCAATGCAAATTCAACTAGTTCCTTTAGAATTTAAGAATCTAATGAATAACTAGACACTCCCAAACCGAAAGGAAGTTCGATAAGATTAGATATGCTTTAAAAAGAGACATATATATGGAAAACAACATTAAGATTTCCACTCCTATGAGAGAAAAGAACAAGGATGAGGTTATTATAAAGGATTATTATATTACAACAAGACATCTTGAGAAAACTTCCAAAGAGAAAGATATAGTAGATATGAGAGAAGAAACATTGAAGTAACTATTGCTAGGTTGATGAAAGACAAGAAAAAGAATAAATAACTAAGAGAATAGATAACATAGTCAGATAAATTCATCAAAGGACTAACCCGGACTAAAAGAGTCATGATATAGTTACCTCGTAATCTTGTTAACATATTGAAAGAATGGGTTGATTCCATGGACAACATAAAAAATAAGGCAAATTTGTTAGATAACTAGATTGATACTTTGAATAAGGATAAATGTTGGAATATATAAAGAATTTACACAATGGGAGAGATGTGCAAAGAATTTAAAGGAGAATTGTGAAGAAAAAATGACTCAAAATGATATGGAACTTAAAAGAATGATAGCCATCCAAAAACTAGATAATGGATGTTTGCTTAAACAAAAAATAGCCTTGGGTGAGGATATTCCAAGACTAAAGGAATGGGAATCACAATTGAGTACAGAGAAAGATGGAGTGAAAGAATGTCTAGATAAAATGGATTGTATATCCAACACAATGGAAGAACTTAAAGATAAGGGCATCACAATGATAGACACCCTTACTCAAGACTACACCAAAATCAATAACTTAAGTGTTGATGATTCAAATGCTAAAAAGTTTAAAGGTAATTTTGAGGAAATAATGAAGGGTCCTCTTACTCATATAGATAGGGACTTTATGAATGATTTAATTAGATTGAGGAATATCATTAATAAGTATTATAGAGAAAATAAGATTAAGAATACAAAGATTAAAAAAAAGGCAATTGAAATACATGCACATCAATAAGATAGTTCTATATATCATCCTACATAATATATTCCCGTTTCATAAGAACAAACATATAAGGATTGAAAAGGATTGGAGTATTGGGAAATGTTTCGAGACAAAGGCTAGTTTACCAACACTATCCCCAATTGAAGTTTACAAAGTCCTCATTACTACTGAAGGGTGAATAACACCTTTATGAAATTGGTAAGGACAATGGAAGTGGATAAGGCAAAAAGAAATTCTGGTGAAGCTTAGGATATAACCAACTACTATGGAAGTTGGTACATTCAATTTTAAAATTTTTCATATACATTAGAGTGGAGGGATTATTGGTCATCCCTATATGCTAGCTAGGTATCCTGTCGATAAATTTGTGTGAACAAAATTTTCTTTGAAAATAGTAAAATTCTATGAGGTATTCTATAACGTGCATAGAAAAGGCAATGTTAAGTTCCCATTCATATAGGATTGTAAGTGTGTAATTCATTGATAAATGCTAAGGAAGCATAGAATGACTTGTTGCCTTTACATTTAATTTGAATTGGAAAGGCCATCCTATAACCCATCAATGAGGGCACATAATTACATTAACAAGAAGATTATGCACCAATTGCATATTGAGGACTTTTGGACTGACTTTTTAGATGATCGGGTTCAAGTAAGAGAATGGACATACCCAAGATTCACTCTGGGGTAGATGAGGAAACTAGAATCACATAATGTCCCACTACAAATCAAGGAATATGATGAAAAAATTCTTAAAATAGTGTACAATTTACAAGGAATTGCAAATCGATCAATACAGGACCTCAACTAGGTAGAACTAGAGATAAATTCATTAAATGATATAATAAAACCAACCATTGATGGTAGCCAGGAATGAGTGGACAATTATGTTAGATCCTTAAAGACAAGGATTTTCCATCATCTATTCAACTATTGTTGAGAAAAGAAAATTGAAAACCATTGAAGAACCTACTTATGATGACTTTATGGTGTAGAAGTGGAAGATAATGGAAACTACACTAGTGGACCCGGTAGCATTAGAAGAACATACTAAATTCCTAAGAAGGGAGATTATTGTTATTTCCCAATATGATGAACCAAATCATATTGCAAGAGCCAACCCAATCAATATATTTGGGAGAGCAAGAAGCATCACTATTGGCTTTACATCTTCCTTGTCTCTACTAGTAGTAGAGATGGTATCAATTACAACCCATTAAATAGTACATGCAATAAGTGTGCATGACAAAATCAATATGACAATTTGTACCCCAATCGACAACAATATTGTTTGTTTCTCTTCCATTTGTTGGAATATTATTAATGGTAGACATAGCAAGACAAATGTCTCAATTAGTCAGTAGTGAAAAACATATGATGTGACTATAGCTAAGATACTAGAAGAAAGATAAAAGCTAAGCAAATTAATAAAGGAGTATCTGTTGGAAACAACAATTAAGGAAAACTGAGAGGTGGGGGGGGGGGTGAATAAGTTTTCACTGGATCTATAAAATTAACCACAAAATAGATCTGATAAACTACAACAATAACAAAGATAAGCAGATAAATAGCACAACACACAACACCAATATTTTGACGTGGAAAACCTGGTTAAGGGAAAAACCACGGTGGGAACCTACCCACAATAAGATGATACTTTGCAGTAGTATGTGAAAATATTACAATGGGGAATGAACATGCATTCAAGCACACTACCTAGAGCTCACTGCTCAAAAGATAATGACCTGGGGAAGGCTACAAACCTCAGGGAAGTCTCATTGACTTACAACAAGATTCAGGCTACAATCCAGAAGAAATAAACTGAAAGAATACCATCTCCAAACACTTGATTATAGTTCCGGTTAAGCACAATTGTTTTCTCTGCAACACCAATCTCTGCTCAATATAACACACTGAAAGATGAATTCTTATTCATAGATATACCACTCTCTGATAATGCAGACACAACCTCGACACCAAAATTACATGACAATATCACCTATTTATACAATTCATCAGCCTTGACAACAAGGTCAACTAAACCCTCAACTCACAATTACAAAATTACAGGACATGATACAAAGATCTACCACCAAAATAATATAATGATTTACATGACATAACATGGACCTAATTCAAATTCCCAAACACTCAACACCACCGGTAATCACGTCAAGATCAACCGCAACACGCTACACCACCAGGAAAATTGCATAACACGAAGAATATCACCGGTTCAACAAAATCACTAAAAACTCACAAAACGATCAATGCGAATCATCGAAACAAAAAGGAACTACTTAGGAAACACCAGGAATCACTTTAGAAACATCAGCAACATCTACACCAACACCACTTATCAAATCTTCATCGATCAACATCTGAACCTCAAGAATACTCAAACAACAACAATTGTCACGAAGAAAAGATAACTTGCGGAGAACCAAATCATAAACCATCTGAAATGAAGATACACAAGACCATCCCAAACAATCTCCCAAAATCTCAGATCAAGATCTGATCACACCGAAATATACTAGAGGAAATACTGAACTCTGCAAAGCACTGATTAGAAAAAACAAACTGCAAAATCGGATCATCTGATATAATCAATTAAGCTTCCCGGATCACGAAAAAAATTAAAAAAGAATATAATGATACTATAAATACTCCATACACTAAACCATAATCCCAATGAACCAATCTGCAATCACCAAAGTAGGAATATGTCGACATCAATGACAACAACACATAGTAGCAGCAACAATGTCTAACAGTATCAAGAACAAAAGATGAAGGCTACATCAAATACACCTCCACCCATAGTCTCTAAAAAAGAAGAAGAGAAAGAGGTAGACTTTATTGGTCTTGAGCCATCACAAAGTTCACATAATGTAAAAGTGCCTAAGAATGTAGAAGATGCAGGAGTTGATTGGTGACTCCTCAATAGCCCTATAATCCTTGAAAGACTAAAGCACTTCCACAAGATAGAATGAAATGAGTAGATTTCTAATAAGGATACATAAAATGATTAAATGAATATGAAATATACAATGAAAATTATTTCTCATAAAATAATGTGTGATGTGGTACAAACAACTAACATGACACAAACATTAAATTCCTAATGCAAATATTAAATATTTGGGTAACTAAAACTAAATGAGGTGAACATGACCGCATTATAACTATCTTCTAGAATGCACATAGGACCTAAGTTAACTTAACATGTGAATGTGTCCCCTTACTATAAAAATACAAGGTACAATACCTTAACTTGGTACAAGACACACTAACACATTTGGGATCATTTTTCGACGAACTATCGTTGTAATTCCGACATATTATTGTCGTAGATTCGAAAAAATGGCGAAAAGATTTTTGTCGCTCAAATTTCATCGGGTTATTCGACAGACAGATGTTCGTTAGAATTCTGATGCCTTCTTTGTTGGAAGTTGACACATAATGTGGTGGTCTTATTTGTTGGAATTCTAACAAATTCGCCAATCTTCTGACAAACCATGCATTGGGTTTTTCATTGGAATTCCGACAAAAAAGGGCATTATGCTCTGATGAGAATGGTGCACCTATAATGAAATTTTTCATCACAGGTACAACATTCCTGTCAGAGCATAGTGCCCTTTTTTGTTAGAATTTTGACAACAAATGCAAGGAAGCTCTGATGGGTTTGGTGCACCTGCAACGAAATGTTTTGTCGCAGGTACATCATTCTTGTCAAAACATAGTGTCCTTTTTTGTCATAATTTTGACAACAAATGCAAGGAATCTCTGACGAGAGTGTTATATTTCATCGTAGATACAACACTCTCATCGGGGCCTATGTTGGGCATGTTCATCAAAATTCCGGTGAACATGCTATATTTAAAAAATAAATAAAAAATTGCCATCAGGGAATATAAAGCATTGCAAATATGGAATATGATTTGATAAGATTTCTCAAATATTGAACTACCCCTATATAACTCCTTACCTCAATGAATAATTAACTATGGTAAACTATATATTCTAACAATATATAAAATCAACAATCCCATATATTCTAACAATATACAAACACAACCAAGAGAGACTATTTGAGTAATGAAGACCTTGATAAAGCATGGATATGAGAGTGAGATGCAGAGATTACAATCATAGCAACACACTAAGATTATAAATATCTCAAACCACAAAGTGACCTCTCATAGTCCATAAGTAAAGATGTTCATATTCAAGGATTGGATCAAAAAAAATTCTAGCAATTTAATGACATAGAGTAGAAGCAGTTAACAACTTTACCCAAGTAGGGATTTGATCCAATTCCAAAAGGGCCAAAGGTAGTTACAATGATTTAGGGTTAAAGGGGTATAAGGTTTAGATGAATGATAACATGATAGTATCATAGCAACAATATGAATAAATCTTTGATAGTCCCAAAGTCTTATAGACCTACAATACATAGTCAAAATAGTAACATCATTTAAACAAAAGGACAATTCAAAGTTATATAGACTATCAAGAGTATCGATCACAATAAAATGCAACCATTGCCACAAAATGTCAAAGATCAAGCTACATTGATAGTTTAAAGCCTCAACATAGAACAAAGATAAGCATTAAAGCAATTAAGAGGTGTATGAGCAACTATGGTAGTTAGGAAAGAAAAAACAAAAGACAATGTATAGCATCACAGAATCCAGTCATATGATAAAGGCATTAGGGACAAATTTCAACGTCAATGAAGAAAATTCCTTATCAAGGGACAATGATATTCATAATATTGAAAGTAGTCACTAGGATGAAAAGGTGACCCTTGGAGTTACCAACTGAGTTGAACATCTAGTGAACATGATAGTTGAACATCTAGTGAACATGATGGAACCAGTTCCTAAACAAGATAGACTGAAACCTAAGATTGGACCTAATATCACCTTTACCCAAAGTGGTAACTCAAAGCATACACTTGATGGACCAATATACATTACTGCTATAACTAATGACAAACCCACATGTAGGGTGCTTATTGATCCACTACGTATGGTTAATATGAATACAAAAAAATATCTTTTCACATATGCATTATATCGAGACAATTATGATAAATCCAAAGTCTTGATTAAGGTGCATGATGGTTTCACTTGTCCCACCATTGGCTCCATCACCCTCAATTTATAGTTGAATTTAAAAGCTTAGATTTTCCTTTTATCGTTATTTCTACCTTAGACCAATTTCATGTGAAGTCGGCTCATTTTTTAAGGCACTGCCCTATGTAGTCTATTAAAATGTTGAAGTTCTCAGTTCAAGGACAAGTGTAAACTATATTTCATAGTGGGTTCTAGCCCTTGTTTAGACAACAATTTGGTGTATTTGATGACTCCTAATTTCTAATATTTGATCTCAAAATTAGACAACTATTTGGTGTATTTGGTGACTGCCCTTTTAAAAAGTTAAATGAATATTTGCCTATGTAATCAACAATATGAATATAAACAACAAAATCTATTTTCTATAATTAGCAATATGAATATAAACAACAAAATCTTAATCAAGGACCTTACCTTTGATGGTCTCCACTAAGTAACTTCTTGTGCTGTTGTTTATGTTGGCTCTATTGGACCCTGTAATTAAAATTCAATACATATTATTCAATAAGATTAACAATGGAGCATAATGAAATATTGAAAAGTAAGTTACCTTATTGAGCTTCTCTTTATTTCAATAATAGTTTAATATTCTCTACTTAACAGGGCCAACCACGTGAAGGTGGTAGCTCTTTTGGCCCTCCCCCCCTTAACATCACTCTAAATTCCCCATTAACATATAACATTCATTCATTCTTTCATTGATGCAGGAGCATCCCCGGTTCATAGCAATCTTGCATCAACCAAAAACATTTTCTTTTCTGTTTGCAGTTTTAGTTTTCCTTTATGTGTGTCCCATTTTTGGCACACCAGCTTCCTATGGAGTTGGATTCTTCTTGAAGACTTGATCACCCTGCTTTCTTTCTAACCACATCTCATTTGGATCACTTTCCGACAAGATATTGGTACCAGTTTCCTTGACAGTTTCTTGTTACTGGATTGTTCCATTGTTACCGGTTGCCTGAGACCTATTTTGGTGATCTATTGGAACTCATTCCGATGCTTGCGGAGCCTTGGACATTGATCTCGATGTTTCTTGACATGTGGCCGAGCTTCTATATTTCATCCTTTGGATTTTCTAGTGGCCAACCTCATTCATTTCTGCATGTTAGGGTTTTGATCCTTTTGGGCTGACCTGATCCTTTGGAACGATATATATATATATATATATATATAATCATGCTTTAGAAATCAATCAATCAACTCGGAGAATAAAGGAGAATCAAATAGATAGTGCTTAGAAGATAGATCTTTCGATTCAAGGTCCCGGTGAGACCTAATCTACCAGGCCGGTGTTCGGTATGTTGTAACCCAGTTGTTACTAGTTGGATGTAATTAAATTTTCATGCAATAAAACAATTTGTTCTACATTTGCCTCCATCATATCTGTGTGTTTCCATTGTGCTAACTCTTGCTAACCGGTTTGGACTGATCTCTTTGAGGTCCCTCCTCGCCAGTGACTGCTTCAAGTGGTATTAGAGCGAAGTTCATTTCGGAGGTTGCGTATCTTGAATCTTATTGTAGGGTGGCAGATTGCGTATCCGACCTGCAATTGCAGAAGACTAGCGTGGTCGATGGCATGAAGAGGAACTAGGAATGGTGGAGCACATGGGAATGCAGACCCTGCTATAATGGAGATGTTGTGGGGAATAGCAGCCTGGTTAGAAGCCATGGAGACAACCCAGAGAAGAGGCCAACATGTTGAGGAAGTGAGCAAAGATGAAGGAGAAGAATCCCCGGTAGAAAAAGTAAACCTACCGGTAGTTGATCCGGAGGAGGAAAGGTTTTTAAGGGTTTTGAGTAGGGCGAACACTAAACCTGACTTTACCCCAACAGAATATGATGGGGAGTTAGATTCAGATGAATTGTTGGATTGGATCTCGGAGACGGAGAAATATTTTGACTTTGAAAAACACTGCAAAAGAGAGGAAGGTGAAGTATGCCTGTACCCGGTTGAAGGGTCATGCATCTCTTTGGTGGGAGCACTTGCAAGTTGATAGTCAAAGAAGAGGTAAAGAAAAGATTAAGACATGGGATAGGATGTTTTCTAAGTTAAAATCAAAGTTTGTCTCGACAAATTATCAAGTAGATCTATTCCAAAAGTTGTAGAACCCGAGACAGAAGGAATCTAGTGTTAAGGAGTACACCAAAACATATTACATGTTGAACATCAGATCCAGACATGTTGATGATGATATTGATCAAATTTCAAGATGTTTGAATGGATTGCGGATGTCTATACAAGATGAACTTAGTATGATCAAATTAGAGAGTGTTGAAGAGGCTTATCAGTATGTAATAAAGGCTGAAGAGAAATTGAATAAAAGGCATGAGCAGAGATAGAGAGGTAGAGGTGAAAGGTTTATCAGAGGAAGATTTCAAGGAGGAAGAGGATACATTGGAGGAAGAGGAACCGGTATGGATTAGAACAAGGAAAAGGAAGTAAGCAAAGCAGGTAATTCATAGCAAAAGGATGATAGAAATTTATACCGGAGGAGAGAACCAGATGGTTACCAGAATGAGAACTTTGGAAGACCAGACAAAAGGACATTCAGAGGAACCTATTTTAAATGTGGAAGAGAAGGACACCATGCATTTAAATGTAAGAAGTCAGAGACTACCCGAAGAGCGACAATGATGGAAGAGAACCCCACCGGATCAAAGAATAAACCGGAAGATGGCGAACTATTGATGATGAGGAGAGCGTTGTGTCATACCAGAGAAGATAAAGATCCCTTATAGAGTCAAAGCAATAGCATATTTCAGTGCGAAATTGAATGATGCCCGGAAGAGATATTCAGTCTATGATCAAGAATTTTATGCCATAATTCAAGCCTTGAAGAAATGGAGACATTACTTGCTGCCTAAGGAGTTTGTGTTGTATACAGATCATCAAGATTTGCAATATTTGAGCAGTCAGAGTAAGTTGAATCAGAGACATATGAGATGGGTAGAGTTCTTGCAAAGTTACACCTTTGTGTTGAAACATAGAAGTGGAAAATCTAACAAAGTTGGCGATGCATTGAGTAGGAGAAGGAATTTCCTGATAGAGATAAGAGTGACAATATTAGGTTTTAAGGATTTGAAGACCTTGTATGATGAAGACCCGGATTTTGCAGAACCTTGGAAAGCCTATAGAGAACCGGTTATGGTTGATAGGAGCAAATGGTTGGATTACTTCATTCAAGATGGGATGTTATTTAAGGGAGTTCAGTTGTGCATACCTAAAAGTTCCATGAGAGAGAACCTAATAAAAGAGAAGCATAGTGGAGGTTTAGTTGGACACTTTGGCAGGGATAAAATAGTTGCATTAGTAAGTGAGCAGTACTTTTGGCCCCAAATTCATAAGAATGTTAAGAGATATATGTAGAGTTGTAGAGTTTGTCAAGTTGCAAAAGGTAGTAGTCAGAATGTGGGATTGTATAAACCTTTGATAGTACTGGTAAGACCTTGGGAGGATATAAGTATGGATTTTGTACTTGGCTTACCTAAAACACTGAGGGGGAATGATTCTATATTTGTGGTAGTGGATGAATTTTGGTAGTGGATAAATTTTCAAAGATGGCTCATTTCATACCCTGTAAGAAGATATCAGATGCATTGCATATAATAGACCTATTTTTCAAGGAAGTGGTAAGATTGCATGGATTACCTAAGAGCATAGTTTCAGATAGAGACACTAAGTTTGTTGGCTATTTTTGGAGAACACTTTGGAAGAAGATGAAGACAGATTTGAAGTTCAGTTCTACTTTTCATCCACAGACTGATGGATACACATAAGTAGTTAACCAGAGTTTGGGAAACTTGTTGAGATGTTTAGTAGGAGATAAAACCAGAAGTTGGGATTTGATCCTTGCACAAGCAGAGTTTGCTTATAACAATTCAGTAAATAGAAGTACTGGAAAAACACCTTTCAAGATTGTCACCAGAGTGCATCCTAAAGGTATAGCAGAATTGAGAGACATTAGTAGTGAAGACCGGAAGACTTCAGAAGCAGAAGAATTTATAGATCACATGGCAACATTACACATTCAGGTTAAACAACATTTGGAAGATATGAATAAAAAATACAAGGAGAAGGCAGATGAGAAGAGGAGACATAAGGAATTTGAGGTTGGCAATGAAGTGATGGTCTATTTGAGAAAAGAGAGATTTCTGGTTAGAATGTATAATAAGTTGTAGATGAAGAAGTTTGGACCCTATAAGATCTTGAGAAAGTTCAGTTCTCGAAATGCATATGAAGTGGAGCAACCAGATAGTCTAAGTATTTCACCTATATTAAACATTGTAGATCTTCATGAGTACCATGAACCAGAATTTAGTGAGGACAGTATTGCAGAGTTTGAGAAACAATTTCCCTGGAAGGAACCAGATTAGATTGAAGAGATTTTGGATAGTAGGATCAGGCGTAGTACCCGAAGTAGTTAGTACAAAGAATACCTTGTGAAGTGGAAGAACAAACTAGTGGAAGACTCATCTTGGATTTCTCAGGCAGAGGTAGACTGCCTTGGTTTTCCTCTGAGCCCAAAAAAGTGAGAGGTTCAGTTTCTTTTAACCTTGGATGTCTGATGCAGGAGCATCCCCGGTTCATAGCAATCTTGCATCAACCAAAAATATTTTCTTTTATGTTTGCAGTTTTCCTTTCTGTGTGTCCTAGTTTTGGCACACCGGCTTCCTGTGGAGTTGGATTCTTCTTGAAGAATTGATCACCCTGCTTTCTTTCTAACCGTATCTCATTTGGATCACTTTCTGACAAGATATCATTATCGGTTTCCTTGACAGTTTCTTGTTTCCAGATTGTTCCATTGTTATCGGTTTCCTGATACCTATTCTGGTGATCTACCGGAACCCATTCTGATGCTTGTGGAGCCTTGGATGTTGATCTAGATGTTTCTTGATGTGTGGCCAACCTTCTTCATTTCATCCTTTAGATTTTTTGGAGGCCGACCTCATTCATTTTTGCACGTTAGGGTTTTGATCCTTTTGGGCTGACCTAATCCTTTGGATCGATATATATATTTGTAACCATGCTTTAGAAATCAATCAATCAACTCAGAGAATAAAGGAGAATCAAATAGATAGTGCTTAGAAGATAGATATTTCGATTCAAGGTCTCGGTGAGACCTAATCTACTAGGCCAGTGTGCCAGTATGTTGTAACCATTAGTTCTGCATTTGCCTCCATCATATCTATGTGTTTCCGTTGTGTTAACTCTTGCTGACCGGTTTGGACTGATCTCTTCGAGGTCCCTCCTCATTGGTGACTGCTTCATTCATCCATTGATAAAACATAACATTCATTCATTATCACATAACATTCATTCACACATAACATTCATTAACACGTAACATTCATCAAAATTCATTAACACATATCATTTATTAACATTCATTAACACATAAAACTCACTCATTAACAAATAATACGATTACAATCATTTATTTTTTTAATTTTTTTTGAAGCTAAGTAAACACTAAGTGGAGCATCATTTTCTTCATCATTTCCCCCCTCTTTAGTTATTGTGCCCTCTGCTCGTGATCTTAATGTATGCCTAGTCCTATACTCACGACGAGGACGCCCAGACAAAGGGGGCTCCGCTGCAATAACAAAGAATTGGGTTGATTTCATAAGATTTTTTATTATTGTTACAAGTATTTCATTAATTAAAAGAACATTACAGGGGTGCTATTTACCTGATGGGGCCACATCATTTTCTTGATCATTTTGTCTAGCCTCATCCTCAACATGCTGAACACCCTCTAAATCCTCTAGAATTGAAACACATGAAAGGTTATATTAATCAATACACCAATTGCAATTAAATTCATTTAAAGGAATAAGAGTGGTCCTCTTTACCCGATGGGGGCACATCACGTTCCTTATGTTGGCTACCCTTATCATGCTCCACTTGTTCACCATGCTCTACATGCTCTAAAATAAAAACAAAAAAAGTTACATTAATTACTACACCAATTTCAATTAAAGATGTTTAATTGTATTAATAATTAAATTAAAAAATTCGTATAGCACATGAATACCCACAGTACCGAGATGCACACCACAACCTTCATCATGTGCAGGTTGTGTTCCACCCTTAGCAGGTTACATTCCAATGCCATGCACATTATTATCATTGCTTGCTTATTTAAAACAAATATAGTCACTTTATGTTGGAAATTAACATCGAATATATTATTGCTCAAGTATTCAATTTTAAATAATTTTCATTTAGCTTATTTACCTGTGTGACAGATGCATCAAAATCTTGTGTTTGTCCACTCAATTCTCTTAGGCGTTCAACCACGACACCATAGCCTTGCTGGAAGGCAATTTTCATGTCATCTTCTATGGGCGCTCTATTGAATTCAGAGCCCTGCATTTTTTATTAATATCATGAATTTTGCTTCTATTGTTTGATTAAAAAACTTTGCCTATAATTTATTATTTCGATGCGATATTTCATTTATTGGTACTTACAATTCGTGCGACAACTTTCTTATAACCACTAGAGCCAAGTTTGTGTTGCCCGTGTTTTTCTAGTCTTGCCTTAGTTGCCTTCGATGTGTCGAACAACCTATGAAAAGTTTGAAATATGTTAGATTATGTATACAGAGTAATTAGTACATACTTACATTGTTAATAGTATCACATACCTTCCTTCGCCTGGTGGTGTGTGTCCTTTTCTCTTTTTAGCTTTCTCCTTTCCATTTGAAGCTAGGTCCTTCCACTCCCTCTTTGGAATCATGGGGGGGATGCTCGTAATTTCTATTCTTCTCTAAATGTGTCCTATATTGGTCCTTCACATACTTTAGATATGTGCCATCTTTTTGAAGGACCTTGGTTTTGTTGAATGTGTCATTTCTGAACAACACAACCAAACGGTTTATGAGTTCATCTGTTAATTATTGATTTTGGACATTCCACCATGTAAAAAATCATGGGATCATTAGTCCAAAATGAGTGATCAATAAGTAAATTACAATTGGACTATATATAATAATTATTTTAATGTACTTGGAACCTTCTTTATCCTTATGGGAAAAGAATCATCAGTCACCACAAATGTGATCGGCAACGTTCCTGTAGTAGTAATTTAGGAAGATCTAGGAAATGCTGCTAAAATATCACCACTAGTGGCCTCTCCATCCCCAGGTGCATGTCCTGTTGCACAGGTCGGTGTAGTACTCGATGACTACATGTTGCATGTTTTCGACATTCCATTCGACAATATAGGTGTCGATGATGAGGTTGAATGAGGTGGTGAATGCACAGGAACATGGACAACACCTAAAGATTAATACATTAAATATACAATACATTAAATATAAGAGCAATAACACCTTAATAGAAGGACAGGAACATGGTCATCACCTGAACTACCTAGAGTACCCTGATCATGGCCACCAGCTTCATGAGGATGCAAAAATTCATGTAAAAACAACACGTACATATTTTAGTCCATGACATAAAAGAGTATAAAATATAAACCATGAATGAACTTATGTTATAATTAAATATTTGATGATTGCTTTCTTGCAAGTTTTGTGCTCTCTCTGTCAATTGTTTCACCCTCTCTTGTATCTCATAATTTTGAGGGACTATGAATAACAATTTAAGAATTTCTTTATTATTATTTTTTTGCTTCTTTCTTATCATTTTAGCAGGGTTTGTGGAATATGCAATGTCATCATCACACAATAGTGAGTCCACCTCTGTATCGATGTTCTCAGCTACTATAGGTGCCTTTCCCCGAACATCCGTCTGTGAGAAGAATATTAGTAACATTATCAAAATTAATCCAAAACCTAAAGAAAAGAACATAATAATATAACATTTTGCTTGCATCTACATCCTGGTTTGTGCTATGTGTCAGATTAATGTCGCACTGTGACAAAAATTAAATATAAAAAAAATTACCGAAATGAAACCAATAGACTTACCAAAAAAACTTAATAATAAAATGGTATATTGGAGTCATTAATTGGAGGTTGGTTTAAATGGTATATATAAGTGTGTCTACTTGAATTTTATCATCAGAATACTACCTGCAGCATGTTAGTTTCACAAAATACAAAGGAAATACTATAGGAAATCCAAACTCAACCAATGAAACTACATGAAATGAATATTAAAATAAAAACCATATTATTACCTTCATGATTTAAGTCTCATTGTGTCCTAACTCCACTATTCTTGGTTGCAGATGATTTGCTCTCAGACAAGCACTGATAGCTTCCAAGATGGCATATGAAGAATGGACTGATAACTGATAGTTAACTGATACTATGATATGCAATGC
This sequence comes from Cryptomeria japonica, assembly GCF_030272615.1. Lineage (NCBI taxonomy): Eukaryota > Viridiplantae > Streptophyta > Pinopsida > Cupressales > Cupressaceae > Cryptomeria > Cryptomeria japonica. The sequence continues at coordinate 124,929,187 of NC_081412.1, read as the reverse complement.
AAATGATTTAAAGCTAAATGATTATGCTAAATTGATAATTGCTTCAAGATAAAAACTCACAGATGCATAAGTTTTTGCTCAAATTGTTAACTTGAAGACTAACTCTTTCTCAACTCAAACTCCCACATTTATAGACTTTGAGAGGATAAGATGATGTGTCCTGGATCAACGGTCATGATCAGATCTGCAAATTTGGATGGCCGTGAGCAAAGGTGAAGGTTGAGAGAATTAATTGTGATTTATCCTTCAATTTAAATAATCTTTATTATTTAAATAAATTAATTCTTAATTTCTATCTCTAATAATCTAATCATTAACCCTCTTTTGAATATTAATTAAATATTTATTATTTAATTAATTATGATTTAATTCCTTTAATTTAAATAATCTTTATTATTTAATTAAATTCATTTCTAAATAATTAAATAGTTTCTTTAAATTATTTAATTAACCAATTAATTCCTCTAATTTCTAATTCCAATTTCCCAAATTTTAATTTCATTTCATTTAAGTAATTCTTCTAATTTCATTTAATTCTTCTATTTTCTTCTAATTTAAAATACATGTGCATGATTTCAAAGAACAAATTGAAAATCAAAGTCAAGTTCTAAATATATTCAAATAACAATTTGAATTTAAAATAAATTCAATATTTGAATTAAAATATCATGCAAAGATTAAATTGAGAATCAAAGTTAAAGTGCAAGCACATGCTAAATTAATTAATTCAATCAATTAATTAATTGATTCAATTATCTCTTCAATATCTATTTCTATCTTTTAGTTAGCTTTTTCTAAATAAAGCTCTCAATCAACTTTCGTTCAGTTAATTATCTCCTCTTTATTTCCTCCAATCATTCTTTTTTATCTTTCAATCAGCTTTTTCTCAATCAGTTGACTCAATTAATCTATTCAATCTATTATGTTTCACCTCCAATTCAACAGTTCAACTATCAATCAACATCTAAGCTTGCCTGAGTTGCACCTCTTGATCAATCCGTTCCACATATCAATCAATTCTCTCCAATAATCTATAAATTATGACATTTTATGGCACGTAAGGTACAATTCAAAATTCTAGGTGCCAGGAGGACAAAGGAGCAAAGAAGACAAGCCAAAAGCTATCAACAAATCCTTAAGGTAGAAAAGAAGATACAATATTTAGAGGATCAACTAGCCATCGATAGATACAATAGCCTATTTATCTCTTATAGAGTGAAATATGATTTGCTTAATATAGAATGGATGATGAGAGATCTTGCTAGGGCATCACAATCTGTTTTTTAGGTTCCTAATCAGAATTAGCTTTCTTTTTTATTTTTTTGTTGTGTCTGTCTGTGGATCACACAATCGGTCTATTAGGATCATGCAATTGCTCTGTTAAGATCACACAATCCCTCTGTCAGAATTACACAATCTCTTTGTCAGAAATACACAATCGATCATACAGGATCACACAATCGATCATACAAGATCACACAATCGATCAAGTATCATTACACATTCGTGTCTTTCTTAATTTAGCTTTCTATTTTCTTTGGGTTTTATTGGGTTACTGATTATCTGTCTACAGCCTGTGGTGAATTTATAGAGAGGATTCGATTATTATTGAAACATAAATACTCATGGTCTCACACTTCAGTTTTGGGCTTAAAATTAACAATCGTTAAAATGGACATGCATGTATCACACTTTAGTTTTGCGCTTAAAATAAACAATGGTTAAAATGGACATGCATGTATCACACTTTAGTTTTGGGCTTAAAATAAACAATGGTTAAAATTGACATGCATGCATTCATATTTCAATTTGGTGTTTTAAAATTGACATGCACATGTGTATCTAACACCTAAATTTGGGTTTTTAAAATGAATGTGAATTAGGTTGCTCAATAGATTAACTCACATTTCTTTTTTTTAAGGGAAAGAACTTTTATTGTGTTTGGGGTGGACCTACTATTGCATTAACTACCTTTCCACCCGCCTTTGGGGTCTTGGGAGAAAGGGAGAAGGTGACAACAACACCCAAATTTATTTTATTTCAAGTAGTGAGGGGTATCTTTGACTGGAGATTTTATCACCCCATAGAGGTACTTCAAATTGGGATGCGTTGGGGATATCATCTCTCCCAACGTACTCTCGAGTGGGTTTTTTGATCCGCTATATAAATATACTCGTCAGGTGGCTAGAGTGTTGAGTGAATTCGACGTATGTGGGGGCTTTCCCTGTATTGATAAGCTCAATTAAAGTCTTAAGTGGCTTGCTCTGAGAATCCATTGTTGGATCAGGAACCCTCAAAATTTTACAATAAGAACCAACTTAGTAGCCCAAATCCTACATTCAGTGATTTCGGGAGTGTGGATCGTACCCCATAGATTCCCTTCATGTACCTTGCATTATGAGACAAAAATCCCTTGGTGATAAGATCTTCGGATCTTCGGGGTAAGAGAGACTAGCATGCCCGAGAAGTGTGTGTCGTGGAGTGGAGCCAGTGCCGCCAGACTCTCTAGTTGTTCATCTTGTTTTGGTATTTCGTAAGGGCCTCATTTGAATGGTTTCCAATTTCCAGCCTAAGATTGTCTTCTGTGATTTTATATGTATCGTTGTGTCAGACTAGTATTGAGTCAGTATTGGGCAATTTCAGGCCCTACCCTACGTATCTCTGAATTCTCAGAGTTTGTTTGAAAATAAGTTCAGTCAGATATACCTACCTCCAAACAACTGTTCTCAGACTTGGAAAACAACAAAATTGTCCTACACACATAATTACTGGAAACAAAGTCCATCTTGAAACGTCAGATAGTCCTGCAAACTCAATTTTCTTTTTACATACTTGTGACCATAGGCAGTCCTTGCATAGTCCTCATTTACATCCTTAGTCCTTGCTTAGTCCTCATTTACGTCCTTATTATTGTCCTTAGTCCTTGAATAAGTCCTTGCATAGTCCTCATTTATGTCCTTTATCCTTGCATAGTCCTTATTTATGTCCTTATTATCATCCTTAGTCCTTGCATAGTCCTCATTTACATCCTTATTATTGTCCTTAGTCCTTGCATAGTCCTCATTTACATCCTATTGTCCTTAGTCCTTGCATATTTACGTCCTTAGTCCTTGCACAGTCCTCATTTACGTCCTTATTATCGTCCTTAAAAGTTGCATAATCTCTATTTACGTCCTCATTATCATCCTCATATACGTCCTTAGATTAAGTCCTTGTCTAGACCTCATATATGTCTATCTTATTCCATCATCATTTGCATAATCATCCTAGAAAGTCATAGCATGTGTCTTGATGGGTCTCTCAGGTGATGGTTTTCTCCCCTTCAAGCAACCTAATCTAGTGCTAAACGATGGTCAACGAGAAATCATTGACGGTTTAGGTAACTTGGCCTGGCAATTGAAGAGATACACATGTCATTATATAGGAGTCGAGTACGAACTAAATATAGAGTATAAAATTGCCCGTAGAATTGATAGAGAAATTGAGGAAGAATGTCTAAGAGAAGAGCTTGAAAAACTTGCGTTACATGAATCTCAAAATGCTCAACAAGTCTCATGTCAAAATCCTCAATAGAGAGTCTGGTGTAGTGTTGCATATTCTATATTTAGGTCTAGAGTCTTGCATTAGTGTCATCTTGCATTAGGTTCTAAACTGTCCTTATATAAAAGTCTTAAATGCCCGTCACATGGTTACAAAAGGCAAAAAGTAAAATGGACCCAAACATCGACTTGTCAGTAAATCCAACTTGGAACATGGACATATCAACTAGTCAACAGTCGAATTCTCTGATGAATACTAAGAGGGGGGGGTGAATTAGTATACCAAAAAATATTGAACTCAAACTCTTAAACAATTTAGCAGTTAACCGGTATAACAGATTTACTAACAAACCAGTTAAGACAAATGCAAACCAAACAACAAATAAAGCATTCACCCACAAGAGCACAATCACCATAACACAAGATGTTTGACGTGGAAACCCAAATGGAAAAAAACCACGGTGAGCAGAAAACTCACAAGTAACTATCTGCAGAATAGAAACCAGACCGGTTAAGGTCATACAATGTTCTTCACCAGAACAGATCCTGTTAGGATTCTAGATCTCTGTTAGGAGATAAGTCCTGTTAAAGACTACCTTGTGAGAGGATTTCAGATCCATAGTTGTGAACTACCTTGTTAGAGGATTTACAAAGGCTTTGCTAAGCCTGCCCGGTTAAGGCTTTCAGACTTGTCGAAGATGTGAGTAATCAACAAGTGAGTGATCTAGCTAATAGCACAATATGCTTGGTTAGATCCTTGATAGCTCACTGTTAATGCATTTCAGCATTAGTTCAGTCTTCAATATCTCCACACTCTAATTATTCACACAGACCTTTCTCTTCTATGATCGCACATACAAAAACCCTCAACAACTCATACATAAACCCTAGACATGATGTCCTTATAAAGGAGTCTGTTTTCATGTTGGTCCAGTAGGATTGGATTACAAGTTCCTAGGTTCAGTGTATCTAGACACATTTGGTAACACGACACAAAATCACCGCCAAAGTGTCGGTGAAAGATAACTCATCATAGAAATATCGGTTGGTAACTCATCATAGTGTAATACTGGTTGGTAACTCATCACAGAGTAATACCGGTTCATACATTTTACCGATTACCGGTTGTCAAAATGAAGACTGGGAAAAATGTTAACTACCACTTTGTTCCTTCATACCGCTTTGGATCCTTGTACCGCTTGAGGTCTTCATATTGCTTGGGTCTTCATACCGCTTGGGTCTTCAGTCAATCTGAGACCGGTAAACATCGTCTGCAAAACACCGATAGTCTAAAGACTATAATACATAATACCGGTTGGAACAATTACCGGTTGAGCATAACTCATACATCAAGAAAGTGTACATAAAGCAAGTGTGTGTCCATCAATGACAATCACAACATCATAAAAAATGCCAACAATCTCCCCCTTTGGCATTGATGGCAACAATTAGGAAAATTTTGACATCTAAGTGTTTTACAACAAAAATTGCCATAATCAAAATTACTCCCCCTAAGCATATACACTATCCCTTTTGCAGAAATGACAATGTATACTACTTCCTTAAAAAAGGTAACATGAAAGTATACATAACATTCACCAAAATTTTAAGTACTACTCCCCCTTTGCCAACAATGACAAAGCAACGCAGAATAACTCCTGTTTGTCATTATCATTAAAGGTGAGTAAAAGTTTATGATAATAATGAGTGAAACTTATCAAAAACATATTTAAAATCCTGCATAGAGCTCTTCATGGCTAATGACCATGACTCAAGTAAGGAGGTAGCAACCTCACTTTCTGTCTGAATCTGAGAGATCTGTTCTTCCATGGCATCAATTGTGCTCATCTCTTGAGTTACTGTTAAAGCTTCTAGATTGAGAAAGCACTTCTGAAAAATTTGCAGTCTGGGTAATAAAACCAGTTGAAGCTCCTGCAAATCTCTTGTCCGGTTGCTAATCTCCAATTCTATCCTGGCAGACTGAAGCTGATACCGGTGAACAATATTCCCATATGTAGTGAAAGAATCATACAATTTCTTAAAGTTGCTTATGCATGCTTGCAAATCAGATTGCAGTTTATCCTTTTGTGCAAGCACATCATCACAAAATAGATGGGGTTGGCTTATTTTTCTTAACAGTAGTTTTCCCTCATCCATAGCATCTCTTATATCCTTCTACCGTTTCTGAAGTTGAGACCGGAGCTCATTCAGTTTCTTCACTAAGGTAGTGTTTAGTGCCTTTTGATGCTTCTTCTGTGCATTAGCTTCAACAACTTCTTCCAGGCATTGTACCTGGTCCTCTACAACTATACATAGAAGTTTTAGTTTGGCCAGAGAGGAATCAGTACCGGGGAGGTTGGTACCTAGAATCAAACTATTAAGGGTGTCAATCGCAGTTTGAATGACATCCTGCTCCTTTTTCCTCTTCAATGTTTCCAGTCTTTCTTGTGCTAGCTTTATGCTTTCTAGCAGCTCCGATTCATCTGCATATTGGAGGTCAATAGGACTGGTGATGTTAGCCAGTTTGGCTTGACCACCGGTTGCCTTTGGATTCTCTGCTTGTTTGTTATTTTCTGCTTCCTTCTTCTCTTTCGCTCTTTTCTTTTCCTCTTCTTTCTCCTTTTGCTCCTCTTCATGCTTTTTCTTCTCTTCCTCCTTTCTTTCTTCTTCTCCCACTTCTCTTCTTGTTTCTTCTTCTCCTCGTCTTTTCACTTCTCCTCTTCTTTCTTTTCCTCCTCTTCTCCTCTTCTTTCCTCTTCTCTTCATCTTGTTCCCTCTTCTCTTCATCTTGTTTCCTCTTCTCTTCCTCTTTCTTTTTCTCTTCCTCTTTCTCTGCTTTCTCTTTGTCAGCCTTTTCCTTGTCCAGCTTCTACTTTTCTGCTTTTGCTTTATCCTATTTCTCCTTCTCTGTGTCCGGAGTGACATCTTCACCATCTAGTGCGTCCACATCAATAGTGTCAACCTGTTTTGTAGCTTGTTCTCCTTCACCATCAAATACCTCATCCGGTTTGGCTGAGGATGGGTTAGGGTCTTGTTTGGCCTTCTTGTTGGCCTTAGACACTTGATGCAACCAGACAACAACTTTGGCATGCAGATGAGTGTCCTCTACTTCAAAGTTTCTACCTTCTAGCAACCCGAGTCTTCTTCTTCTCATGAAGAAGAGACCTTTATACGTGTCCATTATCTCAAATAATTTAGAATTGGAGGCTTCAGGAAAGTATTGAGAAAATACTTTCTCCCTTATTTCCTGTTCTTTCTCTATGGCAATGCGCCATTTGTTGTCCAAAGAATTGTATAAAGAATCAGGTGTCACCGATCTAATTTCAAATGGCGAAAGGTCATTCATATAGAGATATTTTATCATCTCCTGTTCTACTTCTTCCTTCTTAGTATCAGAAAAATCATCAAAATATTCTTTCAAGTCATCAAGCACCTTTCTCTTAATATTCTTTAGGGTCCTTTGACAATGTGTCAGAGGCTTGTAAGAAGAGATGTCTATATTTAGCGGTGTTTTTGATGCAGGTGCAGTACCAGTAGACTTATCCTTCTTGGTTGATTGCCTGGTTTTCTTCAGCTGCACTTCTGGTTCAGTATCCTTTGACTCCAGAGAGCTGTTCTTGGTCTTCCGCTTCCTTTCAAATACTTTAGCGGGTGCAACTTCCGGTTTCTTCCTGGCAGGTGATCGCTTGGTCACTTTTGGGCTAGCTGAGGTAACTGGTGCTGATACCGATGGCACTACCTTTCCTTTTTTCATTGAAGGTTCTTCAACTGGTGTTACCCTTTCCAAGTAGGTGCCGGTTCACTTTTTCTTTGCGTTTAAATGAGAGACAATCAGGGTAGAGGTATACCCATCCAACATGTCATACATTACTTCATACCCCATAGGTTCTACTTCTTCCTGTCTTGGTTTTACTGCTTCCATTATGCATTCATCTACTTTTATGGTAAAGCAGATGTCCTCTTCATATTTCTTAACAATGTCTCCAGACATCCTCATCCTCTGGCTCATCTTCCGCTTGAATTCACCAAAGCATTTATTCAAGACCTCAGGATATCCGGTTCCCACCGCTTGAAGACTTTCCCTCGCTTGAAGACTTTCCCTAATTTGTTTGGTGATTGGTTGGTCAGCAGACCATTGAATATCACCGACTCCTGGGAAATAGCCTTGGAAGTAGAAAAATAGGCCAACCAAAAGTTGTCCAAATTTGAATCTTAAGGCACTGTCCTATTTGATGGACTTCAAGTTTAATAGAAGTTGTTTATGCATACAGGTACATAGATCAAATGAGGCGCACTCCTTGATCATTCTGTAGGCGGCATTCACCGCAACAACAAAGACAGAGTTTATTTTGCTGGCATAAAACGTCCGGTATCCAATCACCATGCAAGCATACTTGACCAAATCATCTTTGATGGTGTTGATGGCCATTCCCTGTTGGTCGCTTAGAGAACCGACGAACTTAGTCATTTCATTCTTGATGACCTTCCTTAGGGCTGGCACCTCACCATTGTTGCAGAAATCGGTGACGACATGAATTGCTTCAGGTGTAATGTCATGTGTCCTCTCAAGATACATCTTGTCACCATGCACTCTGCTCAGGATGATGCAAATGTGCTCTTCTGTGAACTCTTCAAGAAAGTAAACCGCATTGTGAAGTTTCTTCCTCTCTAGGATGTTGTATTCCGGTTTGATCTTCTTGTCATCCTCACGAAACAGACATAACTGGGAATGAATCACTAGGGATCCCAGGTCTTCTAATTTGTAGTTGTACCTTGAAATATCTCTTTCGACAATGAATCCGACAGGTATTTGGGACAGGGCATTATATTACATTTTTCTTTGAATGAATTCAATTGAGTCCATAGGTACACTAGAACTGGAGTGCGATGCAGAAGCCATGATTAACTGATAAACAAGAATTTCGAGAAATACCTTCAGAATTTCAAAATTTAGGGTTTGCTAATGCAGCTTCACAACACACCACTTCAGTTGCTAGATTACCGCTTGGTGTTCTTCACTTGATTGATTGAAAATATCTCTGGATTCTTCTGCAAGGTTTGAAATCTCTTTGAATCACAAGTCGAATCGCCTTTTGTCGTTCTGCACTTGAAAAATTCTTTGCTCGAAAACTGATAAGTGAAAATGACATTGAAAAATATCTTTTAAATAAATTATCACCTACCATAATAAATGCATCACCGTTAGGGCATAAACCCTAATTTTGCCTTTTACCACTTCTAGCCTTTTGTTGATTGATAGGTAACATATACCGGTTTGGGTCTTTACCGATATAAATCAGGGGTTTGAAACATTTCACCGATTTGCTCCCCCTAAGCTTTTCTGAAGCTCAGTTTGCCAGTTCAGAGACTTCCTCACTAGGTGCATAAATCGGTTCATCCTGTGACACTTCTTCGGATTTCTTTTTCCAAGTTTTATTCATTCCCACTTGAACGGTTTCAACATCAATCTTCCCTTCTATAGTGACCGGTTTATCATCCGATAGGTTCTTTCTTATTCTATAGGTTCTAGCAGTGTGTCCCGGTTTGTTGCAATGATAGCATACCATTCCAGGTGTTCTCCATGCTTCATTATTCATACTACCATTCTTTCTTCTGCATGTTGCAGTAGTGTGACTGCTACCATGGCAGACTAAACAAGTTGCTCTCCAACCATTTTCCACTTGATAGCTACCTGACCGATGGTCATAGGTATTATACCGGTTAGGATTCCGGTTCACAGAGGGTTCCAGAACAACTCCTTGAGTTCTAGGAGGATATCTCCTAGTGCTGTACATAACAGACCTGCATTCAAATTCTCTATGCACAAATTTGTTGCATGCATAACAGTTTCCATTGAATCCATTGGATCTAGGCTTATTATTTAGAAAATAAGGAAAATTATTGTAAGCCTTATTTCTACACACATTAACAGTATGTCCTTCCTTGAGACAATTAAAGCAAACATGTTTAAACTTTTTCTTAGCTTTATCCTTTGATGTTGGTTGCTTCTTTGATGCTGCATCTTTTGTTCCAGAGGTTTGACCTTCCTCATAACCAGAGAAACCAAGTCCAGTGGTATTCTTTACCGGTTTTGCCGATTCAAGTTTTTGCTCTAGTTTAGCAGCACTCTGATTGAATTTGGCAAGTATCTCCTTTGACTCAGTGAGTTCTTTGGAAATAGCAGCATTGGATTCCTTCAAGGTTGCATTCTCAGAAATAGCCATGTTTAATTCACCTTGCATTTCTTCTTTTTCCACTTTACTCTCTTGGAGATGAGCGGTAAGGGCACTGATTTCTTGCTTCAGCTTGGAGATCTCATGATCTTTTTCTTTTACCAGATCTTCAGCTTTCCTTCGGTTCTCAAGCTCTTGACACATTCTGATAGTGAGTCCTTCCAGTTCCCTTCTCAGGTTGGCATTAGATTCATTCAGTTTTTCAACTTCTTCCACTAGGGCCTCCATGTCTTCTTCATCAGAAGAACTATTTTTAGTAAGCTCCATCAGTTTCTCAGCATGCTCTCTTCTTTTTGCCAGAGAGGCTTTATATTTGACTTTGAGTTCATCATAGGCTTTCTCAGTCTAAGTGAGTTGATGAGTAAGTTCTCTCACAGTGTATTCCCCCATATCTCCTTCCAAGTGGTTAGACTTATAGAAAGGTTGGCTCTGATACCAATTGATGAATACTAAGAGGGGGGGGGGGTGAATTAGTATACCAAAAAATACTGAACTCAAACTCTTAAACAATTTAGCAGTTAACCGATATAACAGATTTACTAACAAACCGGTTAAGACAAATGCAAACCAAACAACAAATAAAGCATTCACCCACAAGAGCAAAATCACCATAACACAAGATGTTTGACGTGGAAAACCAAATGGGAAAAACCACGGTGAGCAGAAAACTCACAAGCAACTATCTGCAGAATAGAAACCAGACCGGTTAAGGTCATACAATGTTCTTCACCAGAACAAATCCTGTTAGGAATCTAGATCTCTGTTAGGAGATAAGTCCTATTAAAGACTACCTTGTGAGAGGATTTCAGTTCCACAGTTGTGAACTACCTTGTTAGAGGATTTACAAAGGCTTTGCTAAGCCTACCTGGTTAAGGGTTTCAGACTTGTCGAAGATGTGAGTAATCAACAAGTGAGTGATCTAGCTAATAGCACAATATGCTTGGTTAGATCCTTGATAGTTCACTGTTAATGCATTTCAACATTACTTCAGTCTTCAATATATCCACACTCTAATTCTTCACACAAAACTTTCTCTTCTATGATCGCACATACAAAAACCCTCAACAACTCATACATAAACCCTGGACATGATGTCCTTATAAAGGATTCTGTTTTCATGTCGGTCCAATAAGATTGGATTACAAGTTCCTAGGTTAAGTGTATCTAGACACATTTGGTAACACGACACAAAATCACTGCCAAAGTGTCAGTGGAAGATAACTCATCATAGAAATACCGATTGGTAACTCATCACAGTGTAATACCGGTTGGTAACTCATCACAGAGTAATACTGGTTCATACATTTTACCGATTACCGGTTGTCAAAATGAAGACTGGAAAAAATGTTAACTACCGCTTTGTTCCTTCATACCGCGTTGGATCCTCGAACCACTTGAGGTATTCATACCGCTTGGGTCTTCATACCGCTTGGGTCTTCAGTTAATCTAAGACTGGTAAACATCTTCTGCATAACACCGATAGTCTAAAGATTATAAAACATAATACCGGTTGGAACAATTACCAGTTGAGCATAACTCATACATCAAGAAAGTGTACACAAAGCAAGTGTGTGTCCATCAACGACAATTACAACATCATCAAAAATGCCAACATTCTCAGGAAATGCCCACAATACATGAACTACAACAATCACGAAGAGATTGAATCAGCTCAACATGACCCACATGTCCTTATGATCTTAGACACTCTTATACATAATGATAGGGACAAGTATCTCTCATTGTTATTACAAAATGGGGCCGAATTACCTGAAGATTTTGATATCACAACAATATTACCACTTGGAAATACTCTAGGTCAAAATAGCAGTCATATACCGCATATGACACAAACGCAAGTGATGACCTCAAGTTTTCCTCAGAATACATCAACATCATATATACAAATAAATGACATTTCAAACGCGAATTCTCAAACAAGAGCATCATCCTCAACAATAAACGTCAGGGCACCAACATAGGCTATACCGATGATGTCAAGTGTCTTAGCACCTATTCAAACACAAGTTCCTCATACAAAAAGTGCAACCCAACCACCAGTGTCCTATACTATAGGATCCACATACAATCATCATAATGCAAAGCTAGGTTCTCGTAATACAATGAGTACAACTCAGTCAAACATGGGTTCACATATCACTTATTTCACAGTACCTAGTGGAACTCATAACACGCAAAATTATAATTATGGTACCTTTCAACCTCCTAGTTATACTACCATGAATCCTTTTGTGGGAAATATACATGCGCAAAGTGTGCCTCTGACTCAAAAGGAATATTCTGTCCCAACAAGTACAAAATCTACAACAACAGATGACAACTATGCAAACCGGTTATGATAAAAAGAGCTACACAATGCAGGACTTACATCCTTATCCTTTTCATCACACATTATACATGCCGCCTTTTCCACCATATTTTGAAACACCAAAATTTGATAGATATCGAGGGAAAGGTGAACCTAGAGATCACATGAGAGAGCTTTTTATGACATGTATAGGGGTTGCAACTGAAGACACTTATCTAATGAAACTGTTTCCTAAAAGTCTGGGAGGCTCAGCCTTGGAGTGGTTTTCACATTTACCACCAACTATCAGATCATGGGGTGAATTAGCTGAACACTTCATTACTAACTTCTCGCATAACATTGAAACCCGAGTCACTTTGATGGACTTATGTGCTGCAAAACGATATGAGAATGAAACATTCACATCCTTCATACAAAGATGGAGAGCTCTCTATAGGAAGTGCAAAACTAATATTCCAGAAACAAAGCAAGTTGACATGTTCACAAAAAACTTAATTCATAAAATCAAGTACCCGATACAAATGCAATGTTTGACCACATTTAAACAAATCACTGAAAAATCCCTAAAGTGTGAGAAAGGACTAGTAGAACAAGGTCTCATAAAATATGACAGTAACAACAACAATGATAAATCCAAATTTTGGTCGAAAAACAAAAATGTGACCAATGATGGTGTTATAGACATCCGTACAGTGAACAAAACTCAACCAATTTTGTCTTTGCAAGGTCCAAGTCAATGATTTAGTCTGCACACAAAGAATAACATTGTATCGACAAATGTAAATGCTGTGCAAACTATGAACACAAAATTTCCAAGGGTAAATGCTCCAAGAAGGAATTACACACCTCTAGGGGAACCTATTGAATCCGCGTTAAAATAATTGATACAAACAAACATGATCTTTTTGCTAGAAGTAAGAGTAAATGAACCAGGTCCTTTCAAACCTACATGGTGGAATGATAGTGATTTCTGTGATTATCATCGTACTAAAGGTCACAAAACTGCAAGTTGCTATAAACTAAAAAACTTAGTCCAAGACATGATTGATCAAGGTGACATCACAATTGACACAAACAAAATGTCAGCAAACATGAATCATACCATCTTTAAGGATCCATTTGTCAAACATGACAAAGGGAAGGCATCTACATCAGGAACACAAGATAATACAACTGTAATGCCCGCCAAAATACCCTAAAGAAGCTAAACAATAATACACAAATGGAGATAATTTTTTTTCTTAATTAACATCTAATAACTACTAATGCAACATATAACATCTCCATCTATTTAAATTCATTAACCAATTAACCAATATGAACACACATCATTGCTCATTTCATCAAATAACGCAAGTGGAAATAACACAACATCAATAATCTTTCTCTAGGGTACTTTAACATCATTACTTAATTCATTTCCACAATAACATACTACACACACGATAGGTATATTTCACCTTCATTTATGCATCATATTCTAATTCTTTAACCATGAGATATGCAACCTACAACATTACTTATTCCTCATGATATGCATAATTTCCTTTCTACCAATGCATCTATATGAATCATTCCTATATACTAGATCCAATTAACATCTTCGAACATATTCACTTATTAATCTACGAATATTCCTCTTTCAAGTTTATTTAACATTCTAACTAACCTCTAAACATTCCATGAAATAATACAACTAATCCATAAAGCAATTCCATTCTATTCCAACTATAATCCACTTATTTCCATGATTCATAAGATCACATCTCTAGAATAGTACAATTACTATATCCCTAAATTCCAATTTCCAACTACAATTCATCTTACAAATATAAGTACATTAAATACATTATGAGCATAGCTCTTTCTACTACAAGATTCCATCTACTATTTACAAAAAAATTACATTACATACATTCCATATTATCCATTACATAAATCTGCTACAAGGTACATCCATAGTATATCATGAAGAAGAATCCACATCCACGCAAGCAGAATCCAAGAGAACATCCCAATGGCTAAAAAACACCAACCTCCCAATAATGTGGAACCAATGGAACCACCCCCATGCTAGGAGATGACACAAGGTCCCAACACATACTCTAAACCTAAGCTGGCACCTATAACCAATGAGACTAACCACACATGGACTCTCAAGCAATTACTCACACAACAACAAGAATGAACTCCCAAAGGCATAAAACTCATCAAAACATAAATGCATCCAATAAGCATAATCATAAATCATAAAGGGAAACACATGTAGGAGTGGAGTGTCATCACATGCCATCCTCATAACATACTAACATAATAACACAAGGCACTAGCCTGATGGACATGTGGAGCCATCTCAACCTATGAGAGACTAAGGGAGATTAGCTTACCATATTCACGACCTTCTCATGCTTATCCTAAAACATCCTCCATAGGACTAAGTCATGAGGCACAATCACTTTATCATCTTATTAATTAGTCTAACTACCCAACCCATCAATTATTAGGTTATCACTTATTTACAAATCATGAAAATCTCCAATGTGCCCTGGTGGTCTAGACTTCATGCATCCTTACAAGGAACCTCATGCAAGCCTATCTCTCGTGACCCCGATCATCACAAGGAAGCCCACTCCTCCTAACATGGCCCAACAATAGATCACAAGAGGCTCTACCAACATAATTACATGAAAATAATATTCAATGCAGCCAACAACTTCCACACATACTCTTACAACATAAACAAGGCTACAACAACGTCAATATAGCAAAATGAGCCTCTTGGCTAGCAATAAACAAAAGCATATCAAGCCATCAAATAAAAGATAACATCACAACAAGGCCTACTCACTTGCTGGTCCAAAACAACATAGCAATCATCTCAATCATCCATGGCCTATCCACATGGAAGAGAGTCTAAAATTTTCACAATGCATAGAGAAACAAATATACTCAAAACCATCAAAATGCATCAAAATTGGTCAAACCCAAAACTGGGAAATATTAACAGACCTCAAATAAAGCCTCTGGTACAAAAATCAATTCGGGAAAATACCTCAAAATGACCAAAAACTGAGAAAATACAAAACACAGACATGTTAGTGCTTTTGCCCTCCAGGACAACGCTTTTGCCAAAAAGAACAACGCTTATGCTTTCCAGAATCGCGCATATGCATATTAAAATAGCGCTTATGTTTCCAGATTTATGCTTATGCTTTCTGTGACAATGCTTATGCTGCACAAATGTAATACAGAACAATGCTAATGCAATACAAAACAACGCTTTTGCATAATAAGACATCGGTTTTGCATAAACAATGCTTTTGCACAAAACTTACGAAAAACTTAGAAAACTTTCGAGTAAAATAATAAAATCTAGACTTTACAAAAGGGCTCGAAAAACATATGAAAAGAGACGCCCAGAAACAAGGAATACGTAGGTATAAACACAATAAAATATCTCAAACTATAGACCAAGATTTAGTCAAATATCTTCATGGCATAAAACATAGAGAACTTCTGCAAAACTCACAGAAAATCAAATGAAGACAGTCCCAAACAATCACAACTGAGGACTCATAGAGGGAAAACCAATCCACTCTCATACAAAAAAGGATTAACCAAGGATCTTCACAACCATTTTCACAGAGCCGTGAAATGCCATACACAGGAAAACCAAAAACATATTTTCCAGCAACTATACAAAACCCAAATAATATAAAGTTCCTCCCCAAATATTAACCTTCAACAATATTAAAAACTATAGAATAAATAATATTTCAACCCAGACCCAAAACATTGCAGACACAATGCATACACAGAGAAGCCATTGAAAACCAAAATGCAAAGTGAAGAACTCTAACCCGCAACTTTGAAGTAATGGATTGAAGCTGAAGAAGAGCTCCCACAAGCCAAACCAAATCCAATCCAAGCTCTAGCCAAAACCAAGAGAGAAGAAAACCAGAACCAAGGAAGAAGCTTGATGGAAAAATTTCCAGAGATGAGCCAACCAACCCAAAAAACCTCACGGGAAAGAAAATAAAAAGCAACAATAATCCAAAAACCCTAGACTCAATCTCAACCAATCAAAATATTCCATTTTGGAGTATATTTTACCAACCCACCATATAATATAATTTATTCACCCATTTTGAATTTGACCAATGAGAGTGAAGGGTAGGTAAAGTAAATAAAATATACTTATCCAGCTAAGTGGGATTGTTTTATTTTTTTATTTAATTTAATGTGTTCATACACCCCACTTAGGAATAAAAGTCAAACTATTAAATAAATATAAGCTGTAAATAAATAATCCAAAAGCTAATAAAATAAATTAAAGAACCAAATAAATATCAAACCATAGAAGGTCAAATAAATAATTAAATAATCAAATACCATTAAAGATTAAATCACAAATATTAAATAAATATTAAACAACAATAAGGCTTATCAAATATTAAATAATCATAAAATCAATAAACGTTAATTATCAAATAAATATAAATATCAAATAATTAAATATTCAAAACTTATAAATTAAATACATTGAAATAAACTTTACCAAATATAAAATTACACATCAAGAGCCACATAATTACTCTAACAAAATCAAGTAAATCAACCAAACTCATAATACCAAAAGACCAAGCTTACTAACTGACATGGCGAATTAAGCCAAGACACTGACTACTCACAGTGAACAACTTAGACCTAGAGTATGTGTGGGGAACCCATGCCATCTCCGAACCACATAAGCCATTGGAACTAAAGACATGCTCAGACCTGTGAAGTCAGGTGGAGTCGATGTCTAGCACCTGCAAAATCCCGCAACCACAAAACTACAATACCACATATACATATACACATATAGAACAAGCAAGTGATAGAGAATCACGACGACACATCCCGCTCGCAATGAGTGATGTGGAATCGTCTCTATTACGAAGACAGTCAAACAATGGTCAAACACATCTCATAAACATCTCATCATATGTAATCATAAAGTAGGGTTAGCGTAATCATAATCATCATCAAAACCATGATAAATCTAATCTATCAATAATCCATCACATAGCGAGCATATAAAATCCATTGAGTACATATATCATCAAATCACATGATCAATCATGATAGTACCAACATCCATATAGATAATCAAAATAGCATATGTCCAATAGTGTCTAACATCAATCATAAGTCATTGAAGCACATGAGTAATCATCATCCAAATCATCAAAATATAGTCTAGATAATTCTATCAAGCATAATATTAAAGTCAACTCTAGTCAAAATAAGTCAAATCAAGGGTGGACACTACAACAACTAACTACACAAAAGTCTCATATGACTACACGATTCATGCCATTAGCTCTGGAGATGTAGTAAATGATGATTCACAAGAAGCACTTGATAATGATGAGCAATATCAAGAGACTTACAACGATGATAACTAAATTTGCATGCTGTCAAAAGCACCAAAATATGATGAAGACAAGAATCTCTGTCTTATGGACTGGGGGCATGAAGACCCGTTTCATTCAGGATGGTTTGAAGATGAACTTATAGCACATATCATGGATGTTAGACTTGCACATGAGGACTATAGGGAAGCATATGACATAAACCTTGATAACACAACATATGTTACAAACAGTTCCTTCACAAGAGATGATATAGTGGCTACAGTCATGATAACTCCCAGAGACAGAAACTGTGTAGTAGTTACTCGCAAATCTAAAGTAACTTTACAAGGAGTACCATCAAACCCACCACCAGCAGTAGGGACTTATAATGTTCTTGAGCAACTCAAGAAAACCTCGGCATAGATATCACTCTTTGAACTGTTGCGTATATCACCAACTCATAAAGCTATTCTAGACAAAGCACTTCAAGATTCAGTAGTGGACAAAAATATAAATGAAAATGCCTTCCAATCCATGGTGGGGAATTTGGCACATGGTACCCGCATTGCATTCACAGAACATGATATTCCTAGTGATAGACTTCTCCATAATGACCCGCTACATATAGAAGCTTACATACATAAGAGAAGAATCAAAAGAGTCCTTATAGATGGAGGAGTTGGTCTCAACATTTGTACATTAAAGCTGGTTAAGGCATTGGGATATTCTAAGCTTCATATTGATTCTTCAAAGAGAATAAACATCAAAACATATGATGATGAAGAGCATCCCTCAAAAGGTATAGTTACACTACGGTGCAAATAGGAACTATAACAACATAGGTTACTTTCCAAGTGTTGGACAAAGAACTAGGGTACAACATGTTATTGGGTTGTCCATGGATTCACACCATGCAAGTTGTACCATCAACATTTCATCAATGTGTCAAATTCTCATACAATGACATTGAAATCATCATAAAGGGTGATCCAAATAGATTCCAACACTGTAATCACATAAACACAAGTGTAGTTAGCCATGTACCAATTAATCAAGCAACACCACTCACTACACAAATGGAGTCATTAACAATCACAGAAACACATAAGAATGTGCCTACAACATATTCTTTGTAGATAAATGATATTGGTTGTGGAGAATAGGCTATTTCAAGTACCTCAAATGGAAAACAATTATCTTTGTCTCCTAGGTTTTTTGGGAAACCTCAAAATGAAATAATGAAACAAGACAAAGGAAAATAAATATTCAGATACTCAGATTCATGCTCTTTCATTAGGTGGGGAGATTTACAAGAAGAATCTCTGAATGAAGATGTCAATCACTGGATATACAAAGAAGAAGATGACATGACAATACCCAGGTTACCTTTAGATCAATATGACAATGAATTCAAGATGCTATAAAAACATGGGTATGATGGTACCACAGGCTTGGGATTACAAAAGAAAGGAAGATTAGAACCCATTCTACCAAATGACAATCCAAAGAATCAAGGGTTAGGATATAAACATGTACTAAATATAATGGAAGTAAGACAACGTACATTGGATATATTGAACAGACCAAAGCTACCTTTAGAGTACATATCTCAAAGTCAGTTGTCAAAATGAATGTTTCCCTCTTCATCTCAAACAAGAAAGAAAGTACCAACATCGCCTAGTGCAAAATCAGATGGTGAAGATATGAGACAACTTCTACAAGAACCTAGCACCGAGTCACCAATCAATTCAATATCTAACACATCCACACAAGCAAATATGGTAACAGACACATGCTTAGCACCAATAAATGAGCCTAATCCTTGGTTGTTGTCAATACTTCTGCCAAGGGAAGCAACTCAAGCTCCACCCAATGAATCAGACAAAGAAAGACTACAATGACTTATACCAGGTTTAAGAAGGGTAACTCCCATACAAAGGAAGTCTGCCGATCTACAACAAAATCAGATACAAGAACAAGAGGAGATAAGTGATACAACCTCAGAAGCTGAAACGTATATAGAAAGTAAGACAGATTCTCACAACTATGAATTTTTATCTAATGATGATTCTAGCCCATGAACAATTGACATGATAAGGTATCACAAATCGCTTATAGATGATGAAAATATACCAGGTCCCTCAAATAACCATGTATGCATGTTATTAGAATATGTTACAATAGAAGGGAGTAATGAATTACCCCTTGTACACTCACATTTGATTGATTGGGGATGAGAAGGAAAACCAACTCTAGATTGGTTTGAACGATGAATCTATTGCAGAATTCCTTTGTGTTAGAGAAGGATTTCTACAAGGTGATCACAAGGCAGGATTTGTTGTAGACCTGGATAGAACAACATACTTTGGAGAGGCAAGTGCCTCTGTAACAGAAGATATGGATCAAAGTGACCACAATGGAAAGAGTGAGTTATATAACCTCCCTATTGTAAAAGAGAATTCAACATTACTCATGGAAGAAACTGAAGAAGTAAATGCAACATAAGTATAAGTTGTACATAATATCCACTTAGCAAAATCATTGAACCAAGAAGAAAAGGACAAATTTATATAGTTTTTCAAACAAGGTCCTGTCAATTTCACTTGGTCCTATGCAGATATGCTAGGCTTAGATCTAGAATTGGTGTTACATCATTTACCCTTGCTACCAGGAATTAAACCATACAAACAAAAGCTAAGAAAGATGCATCCACAAATTGCATTACTGGTCAAAATAGAACTCCAAAAGTTGTTGGATGTGGGATTCATTTGATCTATTGACTATGCAGAATGGATATCCAACCTAGTATCTGTTACTAAGCCCACTAGGGGCATAAGAATCTGTATCGAATTCCGAGATCTAAACAAAGTGTGTCCTAAGGATGATTTCCCATTACCCAACATAGACATGATAGTTGACTTAACTACTGGGAATGAAATGCTTTCATTAATGGATGGTTTCTCGGGATACAACCAGATTAGGATTGCACTAGAAGATCAACACAAGATGACATTTACCTGTCCATGGGGAACATATTGCTAGAACGTCATGCCGTTTGGTTTTAAGAATGCAGGAGAAACATATCAAAGGGCTATGATGACATTATTTCATGACATGCTCCACAATATCATGGAAGATTATGTGGATGATCTAGTAGTTAAATCACAAACAAGAAAAGGTCACCTTGAAGTCCTTGCAAAGATATTTGGTCGATTAGAGTAGTACAATGTCAAGCTAAACCCCCAAAAGTGTGTGTTTGGTGTAACAGAAGGAAATTTTTTAGGGTTTATTGTGTCTAACAGAGGAATTGAAGTAGATCCTACAAAGTTCAAATCAATCATGGATATGCAACCTCCATCAACACTTAAGCAGTTAAGAGGGTTACAAGGAAGACTACAGTCCATAAGGAGATTCATAGCACAACTAGTAGATAAATGTCATCCATTCCAATATTTACTCAGAAAAGGAGTTACCTTCAAATAGACAGAACAATGCCAAGAAGGTTTCCAAGCTTAAAAATATTATCTTCTAAAAACTCCAGTGTTAGTTCCACCTAGTCCAGGAAAATCCCTATTACTATATATATTAGCAAAAAACTCATCTTTAGGAGCCTTGTTGGCACATCATGATGATCAAGGAAAAGAAATAGAAATCTACTATATAAATAGAACCTTAATTGGATATGAGCTTAATTACACTCCTATAGAGCGAGCATGTCTAGCAGTGATTTTTGCATCTTAAAAACTTAGACATTATATGTTGAGTCACAAAGTACAACTCATTGCACGCTTTGATCCACTCAAATATTTGTTAAGCAAAGCAACATTGACTGGAAGATTGGCTAAGTGGGTCATGATTTTAAGTGAGTTTGATATAGAATATGTGGACAAAAAGGCAATCAAAGGGTAGATTATAGCAGATCAGTTCGCAGAGGCTCCCTTACAAGATAGTCACCCGCTACTAATAGACTTTCCTGACGAATCTGTGTTTACATTGACAACATCTATCATGTGGAAATTATAATTTGATGAGTCCTATACAAATCATGGGGCTGGAGCTGGAATTCTTTTCATCACTTGTCAAGGTGATTCTATCCCTAAGTCATTCAGAATAAATTTTCCCTATATGAACAATATAGTTGAATATGAAGCTCTCATCATAGAACTTCGTATCACTGTACATGGGAGGATAAAATAATTACAAGTCTACGGTGACTCACAAATGATTGGAAATCAAGTCAATGATGACTACAACACAAAGGATGATAAACTGCTGCCTTATAAACAAATGGTAGAATATTACAAAGAACATTTCAACAACATCACTTTTGAATAGATTCCAAGGATGTAAAATAAGGTAGTCGACGCCATGACTACAGTAGGGTCTCTACTAAATATGCCTACTAATGAAACTTAGTTTGAGTTTATTGTAGAATAATTGATGATACCGACATATGAGATTACCTCATCAGAGTATGCATGTGCAATTGTGGGTCCAAAATCCTTGTGGTATAATGAGATATACACATACTTACATACTCAGTATATGTCTCCTGATTTGTCTAGAAATCAAAAGAAAACTCTTATTCATTAGGTGTCCAGACACACTATTATTGCTGACACATTGTATATAAAGGGCTTTGATGGAACCCTTCTCCAATGTCTTGATGAAAGAGAAAAACAAATTTCCCTAAAGGAGATACATGATGGAATTTGTGGGGTGCATCAAAGTGGCCCGCCACTATCAAAGAAATTGTTAAGAACATGATACTATTGGCCAACTATAGAAAAGGATGCAAATAAATATGTACAAAAATGTAAACAATATCAAATGCATGGAGACCTCATTCATGCATCGACACAAGATCTTCAACCTATTACATCACCATGGCTATTTTCACAATGGGGGTTAGATCTAGCTGGTAAAGTCAATCCTACTTCTTCCAATGGGCACAAATTCTTCTTAACAGCTACAAAGTATTTTACTAAATGGGTTGAGGCAATTCCCCTTACATACACCACTGGTAAGCAAATAACAAAGTTCATGCTTAATTATATAATCTGCTAGTATGGGATTCCAATGTGCATAGTGACAGACAATGGACGTCCATTCAAAAATCAATAAATGAGAGAATTGTGTGAAAAATTTCAAATACAACAAAGATTTACAACACCATATTATCCACAAAGCAATGGACAAGCAGAGGTAATAAACAAGACAATATTGAAGATCCTTAAGAAAGTTGTCACTGACACAAGACGAGACTATCATCTCTAGTTGAATCCCGCTCTTTGGGTTTACAGAACAAGAGTACGCACCCCTATAGGAGCAACACCATATTCCTTGGTCTATGGTACAGAAGCAATACTACCTATTGAAATAGAACTACCGTCTTTAAGAGTCTCCTTAAAAAACATCATATTAGAGGAAGACTATTGGGTTGCAAGATTACAAGAGCTGGAAACACTCGATCAAAATAGGCAAACTACTTTCAATCACTTACAAGGTTACTAGAATAGATTGAGAAGGAGTTACAATAAACGAGTACGCTCAAGGAATTTTGAAGTGGGAGATCTAGTTCTCAAGGAGAACCAAAGGAACCTAGTGGAACGAGAAAAACCAGGGAAGTTTGAACCTAAATGGCTAGGTCCTTTTATCATAACAAGGGTTATAGGAAATGGAGCATACCATTTGGCTACCATGGAGGGAGATCCACTCCCTGACCCTATGAACAACATGCACCTTAAACGATATTATATCTAAGGGCTAGGTTAGTTTAGGTTTTATTTCCGCATTGCATATCATTTTTTTTAAATAACTACATCACATATAGTTTCCTTTTCAAATCCATCGCCTTCACAAAATTCTGTATTAGCATATAGAAGCATCAACAAAACAAGGCAACTGTCCAAGTTTATCATTTGTTTGCATTCAAGAAAAACAAGGGTCATCTCCTTTCTTAGATATTTAGACATGAAGTCTTTGAGGTCCTAAGGTCATTCATTTTCAATATCACCCTGTGATGATGGTTTACTTATGGTTGGGTAGTGATTTCACTATTTGAGACTTGTTAACCCAAAATCTATCAATTGATATATCTTAAACACATTAACAAATATCTAATTTATTCTAGATACCTATTTGATCATATGACTAGTGAAAAATCTAAAATTCTACTTCAGGGCCGCTGTAATTGTCACACCCAAGTAGGTTTCATTGCTTACAAGTCAAGGCAATAAAATAAAAAAGAGAAAATGCTATGCCAAATATCCATCACAAGGCAAAAGAGAAATGATATATAACTGAAATCTCACACATACATAGTGCGACAAAAAGATTGACTATGGGTACATGTGAGTAACTCCATCAAGGATATGGACACCTACTGGCAATGGAGCAATATTTGAGAAATTACAGTCTATAACCTTGTCGGAGCTCTAAAATATTGCTGGCAGCGAGGCTCAATTTGGGATGCTTTTGAAGTTAGAATAATCCATGTAGCTAGTCATATAGGATGCTAAGGATCTTTAGTGAACACAAGAGCATGAATTAACTCATTTGCACACACATGGGAAAAAGAAGATCAAAGTTTCAAGAACCAATGGGGAAGTTTTCCACGTCTCCATTTGTAAATCCTAGTCACTAAGTGTGTTAATTTGGATGTTCCAAGGGACCTTAAGGATCGATTGACCGCTTATCTATGAAATGTTTTGTACCTCCAATTCAATTGGTGTATTATGAAATGCTAAACAAACACACTCATCCTTGTTCGAATAATAAATGCATCTTCATCATGCATATTGCATTAACGTAGGTCATGTCAAAAATTCATTATCTCCGCATGCATTCTGCAGATCATTATGTCATACAGGTCTACACATTGGGGGCATAACTGAAAAAATCCTAAAAATTATATAATGTCTTGAAAAAATCAATCAAAAACATTTGTATATGATCTGCAAAATCCAAAAACATTGGTAAAACATCAAAATCCAATAAACATTCTTATATAATCCACAAAATCCAAAAACATTCAGAAAAGGTCTTGAAGAAACTCAATCAAAAATGTCCATATAATGTCTTGAAAAACTCAATCAAAAACATCCAAATAATGTCTGGAAAAAATCAACCAAAAACATTCAAATATAATCCACAAAATCCAAAAAGAACAAAAAATCAATCAAAAAAAACTTTCAATAAAATGTCTCGCAAGAAACAAATACCCTACCAGATATCCAGCAAATGCTTTGCATGAAGTTAATAAAGGATACGACTATCCAGTCAAACATCTGCAATCAATTGATCAAACTGTCTTATCAATCGTAACATATCCATATCAAGTGATCATTATCTTATCTTAAATAGAAGAGGATACACTTGAAATCAGACAGGCCAGTCTTAAACGGGGTCTGCAACTTTATGAGATTAGACATTATCAACTAGCACATCAAACAATCAAAACAAAGGCACAAGGTCAGTATAGCTGCTGAATTTTGGTTCGGGTCAGTCTTTATCTTTTATCATTTGGTGACAAATTGTGTTCCTATGCTACTCAAGGATATCCACAAGTGACTAGAGGAGCCAGGATGGGCATTATCTTTTTCGTTGTTTGCTGTTTGTGGTGTGAACCAATTAAGTTCTAGGGAAATAGTTCCAGTGGGTGTCTGTGTTGGTACGTTCATTTGACAAATATCTCATGCAAAATATCATGGATAGTTATGCTTGTGACTATCCCACATACCTCGACCCTTGGCATTATTCTCATAATGGAGGGTTCACTCCTTGTCTGCTACATATTTGTTTCTTCAGTGAGATATCTTTACATCTTGGTTCCTTATAGCCTGATGTGCTAAGCTTCATTGTTCAATAATAAGGCTCAATGATGAATATATATTGCTCAATAAATAATGACACAGGTTCATGAATCATTCATTCTCATTTCATCTCATTTGCTTATTGCTAGTTTGCCAATTCTTTTCTCATCATCTCTTTCTAAATCATTTTATATCAACTAATTCTCATCTTTCATTCTATTTTCATTCTAAGGTTCATTCTCTCATATTCTATCTCAATATCATCTTCACATCACCTATCTCTATCTCTAATCAACTAACCATTCTTCCATCTTTCATCTCACATTCTTCTTTTTTTGAGAGATCATTTATGTCTTTAATGCGCAAACAATCTCTCGAGGGGGCATTACACCCTAAGTGTCGCCGGGGCATACAGGGGCAAATTTTTTTTCATTTTTTTGAAATAATGTCGTTCTGAATTTGTCTCAAAGAGGGGAAAATGTAGACACCTAAAATATCTCGTTGATCATGTACTAATTATTCCTCCAATTAGTTAAATTAATCTTATTCTTCTAATTTCATATTTCCTCATCATCTTACTAATTATTCCAATTTCAATTTTATCATCGTTTAATCATTTAAACCATTTTCTAATGTTAATTAAATATTTATTATTTAATTAATTGTGATTTATCCTTCAATTTAAATAATCTTTATTATTTAAATAAATTAATTCTTATTTTCTATCTTCAATATCTATTTCTATCTTTTAGTTAGCTTTTTCTAAATAAAGCTCTTAATCAACTTTCGATCAGTTAACTATCTCCTCCTCTTTATTTCCTCCAATCATTCTTTTTCATCTTTGAGTCAACTTTTTCTCAATCAGTTGACTCAATTAACTATTCAATCTATTATGTTTCACCTCCAATTCAACAGTTCAACTATCAATCAACATGTGAGCTTACTTGAGTTCCACCTCTTGATCAATCTGTTCCACCTATCAATCAATCCTCTCCAATAATCTATAAATTGAGCATTCAATCTCCAATTTCTTTGAATCACGAACTTCGAATCTTTGTGTCATTTGCAAGTTGCTAGCGCGATATCTAAGAGCCACCATACCACAAAGAGGAGAAGAGCAATGTAAGCTATACATAGTCTTGGAATAGGGGGATTGATTGATTTTAATTATATTCCTATTTCCTTCTTTCTGTGTTATTTCATTATCTATTTGTTTGAATTCTAATTAGGATAGGGATTCGTGATTTTTCATTTCTAGTTTACTTTACATTAGGTGAATTTTTACACGCGATAGTGGCTAATAAATTTTTTATTTATTTTAATTTTGTTGAATTAATTTAGCCACATGATGGATGAGTTGGCAAAGGAAAGATGAAGTGGAGATGGAAGGTGAGTTGGAAATGAATTAAATAATTTAGAAATTATTTAATATTTGAGACTATAGGATAGAAGAACAATCATTAAATATTAGATATTTAAATGATTAGAGGAATAATTAAATATTAGATATTTAATTAACTGATTAGAAGAATAATTAAATATTAGATATTTAATTAATTGATTAGAAGAAAAGGATGAATGAATTAATCAATAAAATATTTTAATTAAATTAATTAATAGAAAGACATGAAATGAATTAAATAAATTAATAGAAAGACATGAAATGAATTAAATAAATAAATATTTTCAAATTAACTATTTAATAGAAGAATAATTATTAAATAAATATAAAATATTTATTTAATCGCTCATAGCAATTTTTATGTGTATACATTTTGCCCCTCTTTGAAATGATGTCGAGACAACATTGTTTCAAAGATTAAATCAAGTCTCAATGGTGTGCCTGATGGAGATAAAAATCCTGATTGTGTGCCCCCTCGGGAGATTGTTGAAAATTTTGGATCGAGCGATTGATCTCACGATAATTGAAAAGGTCGTTCAATTAAATTCATTTGTGAAAAATAAATAAAATTGCCCCACTCAAAAGCATCAATTACCCTTCCAAATGGTAATTATAAAATTAACCAAAGTTAATTTTAATCTCATTTGCATCCTTGTCAGCTTGTGGAGTGAAAATAATTGTCTTGGTGAGGTGGCAAAATGGTGATTCCGTTCGAGAACCATTGATTTGAGAGATTTCGACGATATCAACGACCTCCTGACTATGGTTATCTGGTATGTACCTTATTCCAAGCTTGCTTTCAACTTTCTGTACTAATTTCCTTTCTTTTCGGTACGTTTTAGGTTGTTTTTGAATTTTCCGATTTTTGACTGTTCATGTTAGTGCTTTTGCTTTTTTGGTTTGCGCTTTTGCTTTGTATGTTAATGCTTTTGTTAAGTTAGGGCATATGAATGTTTGGTTACCACTTTTTCTCGGTATGTTAGCGTTTTTGTAGAATTCACGCTTTCGTTTTATGTGTTCACGCAAATGTGAAAAAGGTTAGCGCTTTTGATTGATATAGCACTTTTGACTTACTGGTTAGCGCATTTGTTGAAAAGGTTAGTGCTTTTATTTGGCTTAGCACCTGTGTTTAATAGAATAGTGCTTTTGTTAAAAAGGTTAGCTCTTTTATTTTAAATGAATTTGTTTGATTTTGTTCATGTTAAAATTCATTTTGATGATTTGATTTAGGCATTTTGATGCACAAATGTGTTTGATAGGTAGTCAATTGATGTCTTGATTGATAGAAATTTTGATAATGTTAATTGATAGGATAACGATTGATTTGATTTGATTTGATTTGATTGCTAGATTGATAGATTAGCTTTAAGAAACTGATTTAATTTCTAATGAAGAGCATAACAGAGTTTGATTGAACTCATTGATTGATAGAAAACCATGATTGATAGTTTTGGGTTGATTTGATAGCTTGATTTGCTTCATTGAAAAGATTTATCAATTGTTGATGTGATAGATTAGTGATCTCTTTGATTTGATAGATAGATGATTGATGATTGATAGAGATAAAATTCTCTTGTTAAACCATTTGTTATACATGCCCGTGGATTACACCATTTGTTATACATGCCTGATATTACCCATAATAGGGCATTGCTGACTGCCTTAGTAGAGAGATGGCATAGCGAGCATAACACTTTCCACCTTCCCACTGGTGAGATTAGCATGACACTCAAGGATGTCTACAAGATTCTCCACATCCTCATGACTGGTGAGTTAGTCCAATATGATTTTTAGGATCGTAGAGGGATAGAGGGTTGCAGAGCCGTATTTGGTGATGAGAGCATTTCCATAGGAGAGATCCGATGGGAGGACATGTGTTGGAATTATGGAGGAATTGATCATGTGTTGCATTGATGTTTTGTCATTGATGTCAACACTAGCTGTCATGGTTGGTTACCGACACTAGTTGTTATCGACAGACAGATTTTGATTACTGGCAGAAGAGACTATCTGTTGGACACTTCCATCATGTTTGGATCAATGGAGTATGTTTTATTTTATGTGTTACATGCTTCTGGTGCATGTTTTGGTCAGTTGGTATTGACTTGGTGATCCGATGCTGTCATACACTCTTGTAAACCCATACTGACATTGGTTTAAGGTTTAACCGACATAGCTTTTATTGAGAATTCTTGATATGATGCATAAGTGGTGTTGGTGTGGCTTCTAGATGGATTTCAAGATGCTAAAGATGTTCTTTGATCATTCTTCAACTGCTTGAAGACATTGCTTTGGCCTGGTGGACCCAAAATTAGTCCGGTACCTATCTAGGTTATGGACCGGTACCATGTTAATGTGTACTCTAAATGTTATCAGGATGTTTTATGGATTGGTTATTATTGTTTTGGTCTTAAGATGACATGGCATATCATTGTAATATGGATTTATGTAATGATATTATTGTAATATCTTTTAGGTGGCCGATCTAATTGGTTTAGGCCTTAGGGTTGGTATAAATTGATGTAAGATCTCATTGTAGATCATTTGGAATATGTATTGTGGTCATGAAATGTAATATCATATGCGAAGGAGATTTGGTCAGTCATAGGTGATTGAATTGAGTTTAAGGAAGAGGTCAAAGGCCTTCGATATTGAGCTTAACCGGGACTGTAATCAGGCATGGTAGATGCTATCTCTGGCAGTTCACTTTACTAGATTATTGTCCAATTATCTTGAGGTGGTTATAACCTCTTTGTAGTCAGCGAGACTCTTTTGTAATGAGCAGTACTCTCTAGGCAGTGTGCCTTCCTGCATGTGCAAGCCCCTTATTGTATCACATACTTTCTGCAGAAGTATCATCTGACTGTGGGTAGGCTTCCCATCGTGGTTTTTTCCTTTCTGGGTTTTCCACATACAAATCATGGTGTCATGTGGTATGGTTGCATTGTGTTGATTATTTTTTTTATTGTTAAGTTGCATTGCTTACCGGTATCTATTTTTGCCATTCCGGTACTTAATGTTTATATGTTCTAGTTTAAGGTTGTAAAGTGGATTAATTGATATAGTCTGTTAACAACTGATTCACCCCCCCTCTTAGTTGTTCACCAATTATCCTAACAATTGGTATCAAAGCCTTGGTCCTCGTTTGCAGAAGCTTAACCGCTTGAGGTAGATCCTATGGTAGCTAATACTTATAATCCATCGACAACTATTTTCAAAAGAGAAACTCCTACGCTTGATGGAGCAAATTATGGGATATAGAAAATCCGAATGGAGACTCATATTAGATGTATCGGCAAGGATATTTGGGAGATCACTGAGAAAAGATACACACCTTATGATCCAACATCTGGCAATCCTGCTCCTGCTGACCTGGACAAGAATATTGAAAATGAATGCAGAGCTAGAGAAGCCCTCTTGTGCACACTGACTGATTAGCAAATCATGGGATTACCTGATAAGTCATCAGAAAAGGTTATGTGGGATAAATTGAAAACTTTGAATGAAGATGATCCTACTATGCTAAACTTGATGGTTACCGGGTAAGGTATGAAAACTTGAAGATGGAAGATAATGAATGAATTGCTGTATTTATGGAAAGAGTAAATAAGATTATCATGGGAATTCAATGTTGTGGAGGATCTCTGAGTGAAGATGAAATAGTTTCCAAAGTCTTGAGAGCCCTTCCACCGACTTACAAGATGAAGGCAACTGCAATTAATGAGCTAAGAACAATGACAAACACTTCAGTGAACATAGACATTCTGATTGGGAAATTATTTGCTTTTGAGCTTGAAGAATTTGGACCCTTTAGAGCTGCAAAATCTGAACCTGCTTTTCATGCATCGACATCTATCGGCATGAGTGATTGGAAAGCATTATATGCAAAGGAATTGGAAGATATGAGGAAAGAGGATGATGAATTTGAGCAAGTTGAAGCCTTATAACTAGAAGAGTACCTAAAGGACCGACATGAAGTAAGTATGAAGGAAAAGCACCTTTTAAATATTTTGCATGTAATTAGTCATTTTGCATCTAGATGTCCTGAAAGGAATGCAAGATTTGAAGAGAGAGTTAAGAAAACATTTAAGCCTAATCAGAACAAATATAGATTCAAGAAAAGTAAACAATTCTACATAGAGGATAAGGAAGGAGTAAGTGATGACTCTGAGGATGAATCGGCAATAGACTCTGCTAGTGGATCCGACAATGGAAAGGAATGGGTGTTCTATGCTTTAAAGGAAGATGAACCGGCACCGGCTTGAGATAATGAAGAAAAGCCCCTAGAAGCAAAAGTTGAAGACAAGGATGAATGGGTAATTGATAGTGGATGCTCACATCATATGACTGAAGATAAAAAAAATTCTGTCCCTGCAAGAATACAATGGTGGTCAAGTCAGATTTGGAGATGACAAAGCATGTATGATCAAAGGTAGATGTGTTATTTCTTTGGATGACAAGCATAACACTGATAATGTCTATTATGTAGAAGGTTTAAAGCATAATATTTTGAGTGTTGGTCAACTAGTGGACAAGAGTTTCCAACTTCAATTTAAAGATAGAAAATACAAAATCATTAACAAGATTGGTTTAGAGATTGCAACCGGTATTCAGACTGGAGGTAATATCTTTCACTTGAACACTGGTAATAAAAAATGTTTTATTGCTCATATTGATTAGAGTTGGTTATGGCATAAAAGGTTGTTTCATGTTAATTTTGATTGTATTGTTAAGATGAGTTCAACAAAGGCAGTTAGAGATATACCTAAGATTATGAAGCCTCATAATCCGGTATGTAAGGAATGTGAATTGGGAAAGCATGTTAGAACTTATTTTAAGAGCATATATGATAAATCTAATTATGTACTTGATTTGATTCACACTGATTTATGTGGTCCAACAAGGACTAGAAGCTTTCAAGGTGATAGTATTTCATGTTGATAATTGATGACTATTCTAGAATGATGTGGGTGACTTTTCTTAGGGAGAAGTCTGAAGCTTTTGAGAAATTCAAGATCTTTAAAGCTAAGGTAGAAACAAAAACTGGATTAAAAATGAAATGTCTAAGATCAGATCAAGGAGGTGAGTTCACTTCTCAGGAATTTAACAGTTATTGTGAGACAAATGGAATTAGGAGACAATTATCTGCACCTAGGACTCCTCAGCAGAATGGAGTTGTGGAAAGAAAGAACAAAACCATTTTGGATGCAGTAACAACTGATGATGGAAGCCAAATTGCCTCACACCTACTAGAGAGAAGCAGTGAGTACAACAGTCTACACATTCAACAAAGTTCACATCAAAGGTGAAATCAGTAAGACCCCTTATGAACTATGGTTTGGACATACACCTACTATTAAATATTTCAGATTTTTTGGAGTAAATGTTATATCAAAAGGGATGATTCAATTAGAAAGTTTGATCCTAGATGTGATGAAGGGATATTTCTTGGTTATTCAATTCAAAGCAAAGCATATAGATGTTATAACAAAAGATTGCACAAAATTGTGGAGAGCGCAAATGTGAAAGTGGATGAGCAATACATAAATCAATCTATATCCTATGACAGGGAATCGATAGTGGAAATGATCATAACTGAACTGATAATGCCTCAATCGGTACAAGACATTGAGATAGTTACTCCAGCACAATTAGAAAATTCAACTGTGACTGATGATCAGATCAGTGAACCTGAAGTCCAGAAGACACCAAGGTATGTAAGATTAAATCATTCTGAAGATCAAATCATTGGAGATAGGAACAAGGGAGTTATGACAAGAAGGAGACTTGCAAATGAAGAGGTATGTCTTATTTCTCAAATTGAACCAGCATCTGTTATTGAAGCTTGTAAAGATAAACATTGGTTAAAGGCTATGGAAGATGAATTAGATCAGATAGAGAAGAATGAGACTTGGACATTAGTTCCCTGACCTAAAAATAAGAATGTTATTGGAACTAAATGGGTTTTTAGGAATAAAATAAATGAGGATGGTCATGTTGTAAGAAACAAGGTTAGACTAGTTTGTAAAGGATATTCTCAAATGGAAGGAATTGATTATGGTGAAACATTTGCTCCTGCAGCTAGAATTGAAGCTTTTAGACTATTTCTTGCCTATGTAGCTTATAAGAACTATAAGGTCTATCAAATGGATGTCAAATGCACATTTTTTAAATTGTGAACTTAAGGAAGAGGTATACATTGAGCAGCCCGATGGATTTTCACTGATAGATGATGAAGATATGGTTTGCAAATTAAAGAAAGCTTTATATGGATTGAAACAAGCTCCTAGAGGTTGGTATGCAAGGTTGGATAAATATCTTTTGAAGCTTGGTTTTACTAAAGGCAGTGCTGATAGTAATTTATACTATAAGATCACTGATGATGATATTCTGATTATTGAAGTATTTGTTGATGATATCATTTTTGGAGGTGAAGATAAATTGTGCATGGAATTTTCTAATAATATGCAGAATGAATTTGAAATGTCCATGATTGGTGAGATGAGATTTTTCTTAGGTTTGCAGATTACTCAAACTGACAAAGGCATTTTTATCTATCAAACTAAGTATCTGAGGGAATTGTTGAAGAAGTTTGGTATGGATAATTCCAAACCGGTAAGTACTCCTATGGTGACAAGTGAGAAATTATCTATCAAAGACACATCTACACTGGTAAATTCAACAAGGTATAAGTCTATGATTGGTGGCTTGTTATATCTAACTTAGACTAGACCAGATATTATGAATGCAGTAAGTATTGTTTCAAGGTATCAAAGTAATCCTAAAGAAAATCATGAATGTGCAGTAAAGAGGATATTATGTTATTTGCAAGGAACACAAAATATGGATTATGGTATTGTAGAGATGATGACTTCACTTTATGTGCATATACAGATTCAGATTGGGCAGGTGATACTGATGACAGGAAGAGCACTTCTGGTGGAGATTTCTTTCTTGGAAAGAAATTGGTTTCATGGATCAGCAAAAAATAGTCATGCATTTCTTTATCTACTGCATAATCTGAATATGTTGCAGCAACAACCAATTGCACTCAAGTCTTGTGGATGAAGCAAATGTTGAAGGATATCAAGGTAAATTGTAGTGAACCGGTAGTTATCTATTGTGATAACTCTGCAGCTATTGACATGTCTAAGAATCCGGTATTTCACTCTAAGACTAAACACATATCAATAAAGTATAACTTTCTGAAGGACAAGGTAGAAGAAAAGGAAGTCAAATTGGTTTATGTGAACACTAAAGAATAGATTACAGATATATTCACTAAACTGTTGTCTAAGGAATCATTTGAGTATTTGAGAGATAGGTTAGGGGTTTTTGCCCCTCCGACAAAGACTTGATTGATGCGGTTTGGCACTAGTCTGACATGCATTATCAGAGATACTATTCATTTTGGTACTGATGTGTGGTGCTACTACTCAGGGGGAGTAGTCAGCTTTGAGAATCAAATATATTTTTGCTTCGATATTTTTGTCATATTTCTGGCATTGATGTCAAAGGGGGAGAGATAGTGATGTGAAAAATAAATTCAGAACTTTAGAGAGATATTATTCATAGGGGGAGAGTTATTGATATTTAGGAGATTATTGGTTGTCTTCCATAGGGGGAGACTTGTTTGGCATTTCTTGGTACTTAGATGTTTTTCACATCTAGTGTTGCCATCAATGCCAAAGGGGGAGATTGTTGGCATTATGGAGGAATTGATTATGTGTTGCATTGATGTTTTTTCATTGATGTTAACACTAGCTGTTATGGTTGGTTACCAGCACTAGCTGTTACCAACAGACAGGTTTTAGTTACCGACAGAAGAGACTATCTGTTGGACACTTCCGACATGTTTGGATCAATGGAGTATGCTTGATTTTATGTGTTACATGCTTCTGGTGCATGTTTTGGTCAATTGGTATTGACTTGGTGATCCAATGCTATCATACACTCTTGTAAACCCGTACCGACATTGGTTGAAGGTTTAACTGACATAGTTTTTACTGAGAATTCTTGACAGGATGCATAAGTGGTGTTGGTGTGGCTTTTAGATGGATTTCAGGATGCTGAAGATGTTCTTTGATCATGCTTCAACTGCTTGAAGACATTTCTTCAGCGTGGTGGACCCATAATAGGTTTGGTACCTATCTAGGTTAAGGACCGGTATCATGTTAACGTTCACTCTACACGTTATCGAGATGTTTCAGGATGTTTTATGGATTGGTTATTATTGTTTTGGTCTTAAGTCGACATGACATATCATTGTAATATTGATTTATGTAATGATCTTATTGTAATATCTTTTAGGTGGTCAACCTAATTGGTTTAGGCCTTAGGGTTAGTATAAATTGATGTAAGATCTCATTGTAGATCACGTGGAATATGTATCATGGTCATGAAATGTAATATCATATGCGAAGGAGATTTGGTTGATCATAGGTGATCAAATTGAGTTTAAGGAAGAGGCACATATAGATCAACTTAGAGCATATGTATAGACACTCATGACAGAGAGACATGATGATTAAGAGACAACAGGATACTCAGGGTCTTCTTGATCATATTCAGCAGGTTGGATCTGACACTCTCTTAGTTGATACCATCAGAGCACTATTTTGGGCCGGGAACGAGACAAAACATTGACGATGATTATATGAGGATTTAGTTGCAGAGAGCTAGAGGGTAGGTAGCTATCATACCACTGTGAGGATGGATACTAGTAGTGGTGGAGTCATGGGACCTCCTCAGAGGGGTGGTGATCATGTGGGATAGGCATTTGGAGGATCTTCTTGCCCACAGCCACAGAGGCAGACATAGTTAGGTGGTAGTGGCATAGGACAACCTTGACTCGATTTATTTTGATGAGGCACTTGTATTTTTGATCTGACATCATTGTATACTTGAATTTTTTATTGTTTTATGATGATCTATATGCAGACATAGACTCTATATGATGATATTTGGTTTATGCATTTTACTCTATGTGATGATGATCTATATGCATTGATTACATGGATGATGTTATGATGATCTTTTCTTTTCTTTTCATGATGATGATGCTCTATATGATGATGCAATGAAAAATGCTTTTTATTTTTTTTATTTTGATGATCGTGGATGTAAATGAAAATGATTACTAACTTAAATGATATGCTTTACTTAAATTATGCAAATGCAATGATCTATATGGGAATGCTTCTAATGATTTTGAAATACAAATGATCGATATGAAATGTTTTTTTTAATTCTTTTTTATTCTTTTCTTCTTATATGTAATGCTTATAATGATTATGAATCTAGGTGCAAAGATGCAACTAAATGATCTTAATGGATAGAAAGAAGTACAATGATAATGATCCTAATGCAAATAATAATGATATAATACACATGATCAATGAAATGCAAACTAATGCAATGATTGAAATGCAACTAAATGAAATGAATGGTGATTGAAATGATTCTAAAGATGAATGCACCTACGATGATCAAATGCAATTTTGTTTTGTTTTTCCAAATATACTCAATCTTTATTTATGACCGTTCATCTCTGAATGGAATGATATTCTTATAATGCAACTAACAATGAGTGCTTATAATGCAGATGATTTAATGAGCTAATCTAAAAATGATCTAAAATGATATGTCCATTCTTCATATGTTATCTTGTAACAATGCTTGATTTCATCATTGAGCTTTAAAATTTTGTAAGAAATACAAGCGACTTGACATAATGATTCAAGCCGACCTGAGTATTTCTTACATGGATTTTGATATAGCAAGTTTATACAAGCAACTTGATATAATGAATCAAGTTGACCTGAGTATTTCTTGTAGAACAGACAAGGATTACCCTTTCATGCATGACTCAGAACGTCCTCCTTGATCTTTTACCGATCATATCCTTAAACAAGTACATACCTTAATAAGAGATAAACCACAAACAACAAGCAAAGAAAATAATCATGCCCCATCATAGCTTCTCTAGTCATGGACATCCTTGAGTCACATAAAGTACATGATTAGCAATAAAATCAAGATATAAACATTGAGTCTTGTATGTCATTCAGATGGTCTTATGGTCATTAATTGATATAATCATCTTGATGAATGATCATTGATAATCCTTTATTACTTGCTGGTTGATTGTTTGTTTTTTGAGTTTCACGATTCAGTTGTTATAAAATGTCGTGATCTTCGTTTGTTGCCTTGGTATCTATTTCAAAACCTTAACTGTTTTGTTTTTTTCTAAGTTTTCCGAATGTTTTTGGATTTTCAAAGATTCAAAATATCACCTTAGCAAAAGGAATTAGGATTTTTCTCCCAGTGAAAACAAAACTTTATTATGGATGTACGAATTGATCAAGATCCAAACCATGGTGGGATACACATGCAGATATGGTTGATTCTGATAAAAACTAAGATAGTGACTATGATAAGTATGTCAAAGATCGATAACTGTTGGTAAGCTGCATATTTTCTGCTAATGGTTCAAAGCAATGGATGCAAAAGATGAAATGGATGAGCTAGGATAGATGGAAGTGATAGATGTGACAAAATGAAGTGGATAGGTGCGCAAAGCGATCTCATAGATGGAGGGAATCACTTTTTAGATAGCACCTATTTACCAGGTTTTCACTATCTAAATTTATTGCATTTTTTCCATATTTTGATTTTTTTCTGTTTTCACTCTTTTATGCATTTTTAGGGATTTTCCACTTTTCTGATTTTTACTGATTTCTTCAGAACTTTATATGCTTTTTATTGATTTTTTCCATGACTTTATATCTCAAGCATAGAATTTCCTGAGATGGATGGAATTTATAGGTTCATCAAACCAATCACCTTCAGGAGTAGATAACTTGGATGCTCCTGAGCTATATGCTGCTACTATGACAAAAGGACCTAACCAATTTGGTTCAAATTTACCCTTCTTTTCTCAGTCTTGCTGATTTCTTGGATTCTCCCTTAGAACTATATCTCCCATCTAAAAAATGCGTGGCTTGACTCTGTGATTATAACTTCTTGCCATTCTCTGTTGATATGCCTTCAAATGATATATTTTATTTTGACAGTGTTCCTGAATCAGCTCAAGTTCTTGAAGTCTAGTGACTCGTTCTTCTTCTTCTGGTATAAGACCTTTCAAGGAAAATCGTAGAGAAGGTATCTCTACTTCTATTGGTAATATTTATTTTGACCCATAAAATAAGAAATATGGAGTTTCCCCCATTGGTGTGCGGATGCTGGTTCTGTATGCCCAAAGAGTAGGAGTTAGCTGAATGTGCTAGTCTTTTCCAACTTCACTAACTGTTTTCTTCAAGATTTTCAAGATAGTCTTGTTTGATGCCTCAGCTTGACCATTTCCTTATGGATAATATGGTGTAGAAAACCTATGTTGGATATGGAATCGCTCACATAGTTCCTTCACATCTTGATTCTTAAATGGTTGTTCATTATCAGTGATAGTGGTCATAGGAACTCCATAGCGACATATTATATAATTCAAGATGAATTGTAATGCTCGCCGAAATACCCTAGCAAAATTAAACTACTAACACAATATTGGAGATACTTTTTTTATTTATTAACATCTATTAACAACCAATGTGTCGCATAACATCTCCATCTAATTACATTCATTAACCAATAACCATTATGAACATACATCATTACATTAATTACGCAAGTGGAAATAACATAACATCATTAATCTTTCCCTAGGGTACTTCAACGCCATTACTTAATTTACCACCATAATGACATCCTACTCACATGATAAACACATTCCATCTTAATTTAATGCATCATATTCATTTCCTCACCATGAGATATGCAACCTACCAAATTATCTATCCATCATGATTTCATGCCATTCTACCATTTTACTACATATTACATTCCTTTCTTAAAAATGCAAGACAACCCCATATTCCTACATTCATTTTATGCACAAAATCTTAATGTGTTTTAGCCCATCATTTCCTATCTACATGATCTTATCCTTTTCCATGATAATGCAATCCTATTGCACGGGTATTATCCATCCTTACTAATCCATTTAAACACACTTCAATCGCATCTAATACTAACATGATCTCACTCCATCTATTATGAATATCTACTCATAATGTATAAACTATAATTCATTCTTCAATCCACATGATAAACTGATTCCCTTATTTCTTTACTTAATCATGAGCAAGCACAACATCACACTATTCCTTCAATCATAAAGTTCATTTTCTAACTTACAAACATATAAGTATATAAATCCATTACTTTCAATATAAGTACATGGCATACATCATATACAAGTCATTTACTATCTATCTAGCATGATATACATTCCATTACTATGCAAATCAATCCATTTCCTATTATCTTCATTCTAAAGCCTCAATACCTTTTAATCCATTTACATTAAAATTATCACATGGACATATATGTCTCCTCTTTCATGATTTACCTATTAGCAACATGATCTATTCACATTTCTAATTCCTTCATAACATCGTAGTTTTCACATATCACCAAAAGCAAATCCATGAATCCAATAGAAACAGTTTCCTTTTCTAATCCAACTACACATACAACCACTTTCCTAACATGATCATTTCATTTGACAATAACCACAATGCATAACACAAGAATCCTAATATTTTCCTTCCTTAATCCTTTTTCATTCTCTGCATACTTTTCCTAATTTCCAAAGTGTACACATAGAGACATCATTATCTAAACCTTATCCATATTATCTAACATCCTCAATACTGACATTTTAGATTATTCCATTTCTTAGGGTTCGTTCACATATTAAATCACAATCTAAAGAATAACCATAAAATTCCTTTCCAACCAATACAAGAAGATCATATTATAAATCTCATCTATTTCAATTGTAACTCCATTGCCAAAATTGGGTACGTGAAATCATTCCCTTCATTTAACAAGAACATGTCCATACATCTCATTGCCACATTTATAAATCATGAAATATCGTAACTACCATTCATGAACTACTTACGAATATATTTACATAACAAAACTTCAAGAACATAGCTCTTCCTTTTATATGATTCCATACACCATATACAAGATAATACATACATGCATTTCATCATATTCATTACATAAATCTACTACAGGGTACATCCATATTCCATGAAGAAGGAGAATCCACATCCACGAACATCCCAATGGCTAAAAAGCACCAACCACCTGATCATGTGGAACCAAAGGAACTGCCCCCCATTCTAGGAGATGACACAAGTCCCAACACACACTCTAAACCTAAGCTGACACCTATAACCAAAGAAACTAACCACACAAGGACTCTCATACAAGAGCTCACACAATACAACAACAATAAACCCCTAGGGGCGTATAACTCATCAAGACATTAATGCGTCCAATAAGGCATAATCTTACATCATCAAAGGGGAACACATGTAGGAGTGGAGTGTCATCACATGCCATCCTCATACCATAATAACATAAGGCACTAGCTTGATGGACATGTGGAGCCATCTCAACCTATGTGAGACTAAGGGAGATTAGCTTACCGTCTTCACGACCTTCTCATGCTTATTCTAAAACATCCTCCCTAGGACTAAGTCATGAGGCTCAAATCAATTAATTATCTTATTAATGAATCTAGCTACCCAGCCCATTAATTATCAGTTTATCAGTTATTTACAAATCATGGTAAACTCCCAATGTGCCCTGACGGTCTAGACTTCATGCATCCTTACAAGGAACCTCATGCAAGCTTATCTCTCAGGACCCCGGTCATCACATGGAAGCCCACTCCCCCCTAACATGGCCCAAACAAAAACTACAATAAGAGGCTTATAATATCAATTAAATGTAAAATCATAATCATCATACAACAATTCATATATATGGTCATCCAAAGGTCATAAAACCAAATAAACAATAAGAGCCTCATAGCATAAAAATGCATCAATAAGATAAGCAAATCTACTCATTAAATGAAATAAATATCAACAACAAGGCACATCAACTTGTTGGACTGAGCATAATAAATAACTCTCTCTACCATGGCTTCTCAACATGATAGAGGCATAAATCCATCATAAAGATCATATAGAAGCAAAACCATAAAAGATTCATCAAATCTATCAATTGTACAATCTGGAAAATCATCAATAAACATCCGAAAAACCTCTGGTACAAACAAATGACTGAGAGAAACAAATTAAAATAAGTAAAATACTGGAAAACTCCAAATACACAGTCATAGTGTTTTAGTCATAACTTAAAAAATTAGATCGCAAATTTCACGATTTTTATACAAAATTTAGACGACTTCAAGACGAAGAAACCCAATAAATTTAGTGAAAACTGTTACAAGCTAGGGTTGCCATTGCACCAAAAGATTGATTTGTCAATGCCCGATACAACCATTAGACTTATAGAATCCACAAGAGGCTGTTAAACCATGTCGCGAATCCCCATGAGGGATGCTGGCCCACTGCCAACAATCCCCCTCCCAGCGTCATGTTAGGCCCAATATGGAAAGCTAATGTACTGAGAGGGGAGGGGTGAATCAGTACTTCAAAAATTTTCTTCAAGAATAACTTTACTGTTAAGTATAAACCCAAAACAACTGTAACATAATATAATGCTAAAACAAATAAATGACAATCATACATGATTCACTCCATAACACATATATTTTGGTTACGCAGAAACTCTTGGTTAGAGAGAAAAACTACGGTGGAGATGGCACCCACAACTTCACTACTGCAATAATAAAGGTTGCTCGGCTAGAGCTACATGTTTAGCTATTTCTGATAGCTTACCCTGTTAGGAGTATCAAGATCTTTAGATCTACCTTACTAAAGGATTTTACAACACTTATTCTAAATGCTGCACCAGGTTAAAGGCTTTACAATTTATAGACTTTGTTAGAGTCTTTTACCCTATTAAAGGTTTCTCTTACAACTCAAAATATTACAATCAAATTCTTACAAAATATCTGCAACTTTACATCTGGAATGTTATAGCAGATTCTATGTGCTCAAAATGATATTACCTTGCTTATAGCATACCTTGGTAATCCATAAATTAACTCGGTAAACCCTTCTGTTTACTCTGTTCCTTGACTGTTCTCTGAAATCCTTCTCGGTGACCTTTGTGTCTCTGATAGTCACAATACTCAGTGCTTCCTTATCTATTACACATGTCTTGCTTCATACACTCATGTCTGATCCTTAATTCA
Source organism: Cryptomeria japonica (assembly GCF_030272615.1). Taxonomy (NCBI): domain Eukaryota; kingdom Viridiplantae; phylum Streptophyta; class Pinopsida; order Cupressales; family Cupressaceae; genus Cryptomeria; species Cryptomeria japonica. Next base: position 124,887,227 of record NC_081412.1, on the reverse strand, counting down.
TCCTGTATAAATAGATCTCTTATGTCGGTGATCAGGTTCATGCTTCGATCTTACAAACATGATTTATCGAATGAATAACCATACAAAATATTTCATTCGATAGATGACCTTAAAATAATACAAAATCTATAAGTGCAATTTCTAATGAGATAATGATTCTATGTTCCTCGATCTTGTAACACGTTTCCATATGTGTCTAGGTTCAATGAATCTGGTAACACATTTCACTCGATGTATATCAACTCGGTGTATTATTTTTGCTGCTCGGTAGTCATAGAACATTACTCGGTAGACTGCTCGGTGTATACTAAGCTCTGAGACTACTTTCTTCTATAACTGACTGGTCTGTGCTTACCGACTGAATATTTTGGTAGTAATAACCAACTAGAGTATATAGAATGATTATGGATATAAAACTAATGGAAACTTAGTAAGTAGTAATAATCTCCCCTTTTGACATTAGGTGAGATGTTTGACAAAACTACTTTCAAAGTCATAACTCAAAAAATCTATATACTTACAAAATTTGACTAAACTGACAGTATATACATTTGTCAATGAAATAGTATATTTAGATATACTCCCCTTATCAATATACTGTACATAACTCTGATTTTGCATTTGCTGTAGTCAATATTTTGTATTCACTGCTCGGTTATCACTGCTGTTCTACTCAGTTCACTGCTCCCCTGTTAAATTCAACTATGCATATGGATACTCTGCTCAGTATACTCCCCCTGTATACTACACTCCCCCTTTTATACTTTGATACTATACTCCCCCTTTTTGACAAACATCAAAACTTAGTTACCATTCGGTGGAGGCAACTGGTCAAAAATGGATTTATACTTTGTCCTTGCATCGATGAGAGCGGCAGAGAGGGCATCCTTAACACTATCCATGAGTGAATTCTGAGCTGTAATGTCAGCTAAAAGTGAAATTAGTCCGTCTAAAGTGCTTCCCTCTAGCTGAGTGGATAGGGAGGTAGCCTTATTGATCTGCTCTTGGACGGAGGACAAGTGTGGAATGAATAAGGTTTGAAGAGTCATAATGTCCATCCTTATTTTGTGCTCTTCATTCCTGAGTTCCAATTGTTGAGCCATGAGCATTTGTAACTTAGTATAGAAATTCTGAATAGAATTTGGCTCAGTGGTCAACTTATTGGAGAGATCGGTGATCTCTTTCTCAATCACTTTTGTTTTATTTTTGATATCTTTAATGAATAAAGAGAATGTACAGAGTTTCTGAAATAAATAAAGAATGTGCTTGAGTTGAGGGGACAACTCAGCAATAAATTTGACAAGTTTTACTTTGCCAATAGCAATTGCTTTCTATACCTCTTCAATCATTTTAGTAGTGAGCTCTTTGTCCTTCAATTTGCTCAAATATTCAGATGCGTCAACTCCTGATGCTTCTAATTTGGTTAGGAGTTCATCCAGTTGAATATGGATGGCTGCATCTTTTGTCACTGTAGCTTTAGGTAGCATATCTGTTAATAGTGCTTTCACCTTTTGAAGTACTTTGTTTTTCTTTTGTATAGCCATTTTCTTCTCTTGTTCTGCTTTGGCTTTGCATAGTTCACCGAATTCAATGAGTGCTAGCCCTTTTAATTTGGATATGTCTACATTGGGCAACACTATTGGTTTCGACACATCTAACTTGAAACTATGCTTTTTCATATTCTTTTCTTTGGATTTCACCGGTTGAACTAATACAATGGCTTGGGAGGCTTGTTGACCCTCGGTAGGTTGCTCGGTGGAGGCAACACTCTTGTCAATTTCTTGAACCTCTAATGTAGCCTTCGGTGAATCTTTGCTCGGGGTCTCAGTTGTAACATTTTCAGTCTTAGAAGGAGCTTGAGAAGTCTGTTCCCTGGTGGCCTGAGAAGTAGCTTCTCCTTCTGTAGACTTGTGATCTTCTGTTCCTTGTTCAGTATCTTGAGGGGCCTCGGTTGAAACAGGCTGAGTGACTGCAGGATAGGGCTGAACTTGTTCCAAAACTGACTCACTGGATACCAGTTTGGCATATGCATTCCCTTCTATCATTTCCTGTTCTTGTGCCTCGGTGTCCATGATATCCTCATCAATTTGTATAGTGTCAGTAGGGTCTTGCTCGGTGATATCGGGATCTTTCTCGGTGACATCAACTATTTCAACTTCACCTTGCTCGGTAGTACTCTTGATTTGAAAGATTTCCTGCCACTTTTCTTTTGTCTCCTGCTCTACTTAAATATAAAGGCCATTCATCAATTTTAAGGCTCTTTGCTTGACTAGGAAGTTTGTGTGGTAGTTTTTCAGATGATCCTTTATCTCATCTACTGACATGTCTAGAAAGAGATGTATCAGACTTCTTTCTCTTATCTATTTTTCCGAGTCCATTGCATATTTCCACCTGTTATCAATATGCAAATACAATTCTTTTGGAAGAGAGTTAGTTACTTCCAATGGGACCAATCAAAATTTTAGGAGTGTGCAGATGACAACTTCTTCTATTTGCCTCTTTTCATCATTAGATCTGGATTCATACTTAACATATCTGAATGATCCAAATCCACCATATTGCTTCAGATTTGCACAAAAATTATCAACACTATGTACATCTACCTTTTTGCTCTTGACAATCTGAAATTTACCTGCTTCTTCAGATTCGGTGTCACTGGACTCTTTAGTCAAGATGAGTCTCTAAGTAGATTTCTTAGAGGTTTTTGTTACCTTTGGTGTGGCAACATTCTTTGGTTTCATACTCGGTGACACTACAGATGATCTTGTGTTTGGGCGCTTTACTGAAGGAGTCGGTGATACCTTTGATGTATCCTGTTTCTTTCCTTTCAAAATTTTCCCTTTAGGCAACTCGGTGCTCAATGTAATAGCTGCCTCTTGGGCTTTAGATTCCTCCTCGGTGATGACTAGAGTGCTTTTGACAGGTGTGGAGGAAGAACCTTCTCCAAATTTCTCCGATAATGCCTTGATCATTTTTGTTGCTTTCCTTGTAGCCTTTGGTACTACAATGCTCATCTTAACTTTCTCTTTAACTTCTTCATATGTTCCGTATCTCAACTTGGTAGCATGCCTTGGTAATGTAAGAAAAGCATCTATCTGCTGTTGTGTGATGTCAAAATCAATCTCATAACCCATAGGTGGAAAAGATTGAGTCCTCGGTTCCACAACATTAACATAGCAGTAGTCAGTGTCCACTTCAAAGCATATATCAACCTTGTATTTCTCCACTAGCTGGGGTGGAATTCTATACCTGTTATGCATCTTTTCTTGAAACTTGTTGAAATAATCATCCATAATATCATTAAAGTTATCACCTAGTCATTTGATGAAGTCATTGATTTGATGGGTGATTGGTCGGTGTAGCTCCCAAACTACATTACCGACTGATGGAAAGAATTTCTCAAAATAGAAAAACATGCATACCAAAATTGATCCAAACTTCAGTGTATTAGCCGAGTTGTTCTTCTTCAGCTTCCTTATGGTGTTTAGATTCTCAAACAGGTTTTTCAACAATACTTCACAAAGATCAATTTTGCATTCCTTTCTTCACAATTTTATATGCTAAATCAACTGCTGCACAGGGTACACTATTTTCCCTTGCCGATTGGAAGAAACAATAACCTATTACTCTAATGGCAAACTTCAGCTCTACATCTAGCACATTGTTCAGTTTCAGTCCTCTACAATCAGATTCAACTCCGGTTAAAGTGATCAATTCCTTCTGTGATATCATTTTCTGAGCTCGGGTATGATAAAAAATAGGGTAACCGGTGATCAAATGAATGATTTCCTTGGTAATTTTGAATGGTTGCTCTTCTAACCACATGAAATCATCATGAACTCTGCTCAGATCAAACTTGACCCATTGGGGTTTGAAGACACGGGGATAGGTTAGGGCTTCAGTCAGTCCCTTGATTTTAATGTGTTCATACTTGCTATCTAATTTCCCATTGGTACACAATTCATCATATGTGTCCTTGATTTCAACATGACCTAGTTCCTCAACACGACATTTGGTGAAGAATATGACATCCTCAACTAGTAAAACCCTATCCAGAATGAGTGAAAATGCAGTTTTATCATCCGGTTCAGATGCTACTTTGGGAGTTAGAGAGTATTTCAGTGAGGGCTTTTCAACATTCTTAACAACAACGGACTTTTGGATCTTAGGTGCCATTGCAAATTTTGGATAAACACTAACAAAATATTCTTAGGGTTTGAAGACTTTCAAATGACAGACATTTTCTACTTAGCAAATATTCACAACTGATATGATTGGTAAACTAGCTTGACAATGCGTTGTGATTGATGTAAATACCTTGAATTTTGCTTCATAGGAGGTTTGATCGCTTTTGAATCGCTTTGCTCTGCTCTCTTGAAAACTTGGTAAGTGTAAAATGACCACACAAAAGCTTTAAGTACATAATATAGCTTATCGGGCTCTGTGCAGGTTAGGTCAAAAACATTAAATGCACTCGGTACCACTTCCTTTTTATGCTTTTATCGAGTATCCAAACTTCCTATATTTACCGACTAGACAGGCTTCCAAAAGACTTGATAAAATTTCAAATTTTCTAATGCATCTTTAGCTATGCAGATTTTTGAATTAAGTACATGATAAAATAGGAACTGTTAAGATTTAACGTTTGAAAGATTTTAGTCCCTTCATACCTTTACCGATTAATTTGGAATAGGTGCACCTAACTCGGTAGGTAAGGTGCTTTCTTCATTTGACACAATTTCCTTCTTTGTCCAAATCATCTATAATTTGCCTTTTATTTCTTCAGTGTCTCCTCTAGGTTGATCTCTGCAATCTCTAGCCAAGTGTCCAAGTTTGTGACAATGAAAACATGCCATACCAGGATTTCTCCATGATCTTGGGTTGTTCATTCCAAACCTTATAAAGCAGTTGGCACTTATGTGTCCATATCTTCCACAACATTCATAGCATATCCTTGTATTGTAATCCCATGGTACTGCAGAATACTGTCGGTTAGGATTTGTGTGAGTTCGGTAGCCTCTAGTATTTGCTCGGTGTGCAGATCACATATAGTTCTTTTGCTTAAACCAACACTTCTCGGTACTACGTCCATATCTATTGCAGTTTTTACAAAACCCTTTGAATTTTGCCTTCTGATAATTGCTAATAGACTTTTTCCTACATTGGTTAAATGTGTGACCATATTTATTGCAATTGTAACAATAACCATTGGACCTAGTGACATTCGGTTGCTTACCTTTTCTGATTTGGCACATGTTGGTAGTATGACCTTGATTTCCACAGTAGTTGCAAATAGGCCTCTTTCCTTTGATGTTCTTCTTGTTTCCAGCTTGCTTTGATGATTATCCTCTCTCGGTAGTGTGGATTCCCTTCTCGGTAGAGTCTTTTCCTTTGTAACCGAGTCCTGCAACTTTGTTGGGTCTTCTTGTATTCAGTTGCTCATCCAACATTTTTGATGCTTCATAACTCTTCTTCGGTGTTTCTTTGGATTTCTTCTTTGTTTCAAGTTCATCGGTCAATCTTGATAGTTCAAGTCTCAATGCTTGATTCTCATCATCTTTCAGATTTACTTCATGATGTGCATAACACAATTGATTTGACAGATTTTGTTGAATCCTAGTCAACCTTGTGTTTTCATCATTCTTTTCAGATACTAGAGCTTCAAGTTGTTCTTTCTCTCTTTCTAAATCTCTTACTTTATCCTCGGCTGTCCTCAATGCATCAAGATTTTCAGTCATCTATGTGCTGAAATGTTCATGTTCTCTTTTCATTGCTTTTAGTTGATCAGTCAGTGCTTTGTTCTTTTCTTTCAATACTCCAATCATTTCTTCAGTCTCTTCAGACATACTGTTCTCAGATGATGTCTCAATTTGTTCCACCAGCTCTTGAGAGTCCTGCAAATCATCAGACAACCTTCTTCCGACTTTCAATGATTTTTGCATTTGTCTTTGCATGTCTACAATCACTTGATTAGCATGATCCAACTCTTCTTGCAGATACACAATTCTCCGAGATTGTTTATAGCCTTCCATTGATAAGATCTTTTTCTTTAGGCATTTAAACCCTTTTCCAAGATTCAAGCTCTGATACCAATTGTGAGGCCCAATATGGAAAGCTAATGTACTGAGAGGGGAGGGGTGAATCAGTACTTCAAAATTTTTCTTCAAGAATAACTTTACTGTTAAGTATAAACCAAAAATAGTTGTAACATAATATAACGCTAAAACAAATAAATGACAATCATACATGATTCACTCCATAACACATATATTTTGGTTATGCAGAAACTCTTGGTTAGAGAGAAAAAATGTGGTGGGGATGGCACCCACAACTTCACTACTACAATAATAAAGGTTGCTCGGTTAGAGCTACATGTTTAGCTATTTCTGATAGCTTACCCTGTTAGGAGTATCAAGATCATTAGATCTACCTTGCTAAAGGATTTTACAACACTTATTCTAAATGTTGCACCTGGTTAAAGACTTTACAATTTATAGACTTTGTTAGAGTCTTTTACCCTGTTAAAGGTTTCTCTTACAACTCAAAATATTACAATCAAATTCTTACAAAATATCTGCAACTTTACATCTGGAATCTTATAGCAGATTCTATGTGCTCAAAATGATATTACCTTGCTTATAGCATACCTCGGTAATCCATAAATTAACTCGGTAAACCCTTCTGTTTACTCTGTTCCTTGACTGTTCTCTGAAATCCTTCTCGGTGACCTCTGTGTCTCTGATAGTCACAATACTCAATGCTTCCTTATCTATTACACATGTCTTGCTTCATACACTCATCCTTAATTCATGCTGTATAAATAGATCTGTTATGTCAGTGATCAGGTTCATGCTTCGATCTTACAAACATGATTTATCGAATGAATAACCATACAAAATATTTCATTGGATAGATGACCTCAAAATCATACAAAATCTATAAGTGCAATTTCGAATGAGATAACGATTCTATGTTCCTTGATCTTGTAACATGTTTCCATATGTGTCTAGGTTCAATGAATCTGGTAACACGTTTCATTCGGTGTATATCAACTTGGTGTATTATTTTTTTTGCTCGGTAGTCATAGAACATTACTTGGTAGACTGCTCAGTGTATACTAATCTCTGAGACTACTTTCTTCTATAACCGACTGCTCTGTGCTTACCGACTGAATATTTCGGTAGTAATAACCGACTAGAGTATATAGAATGACTTTGGATATAAAACTAATGGCAACTTAGTAAGTAGTAACACGTCACTCACCGCGGCCTGTGTGATTCGAACCTATGACCAAGCTCTGATACCACTTGTTACAAGCTAGGGTTGTCGTTGCACCATCAGATCACCCTGTCAATGCCTGATACAACCACTAGACTTATAGAATCCACAAGAGGATGTTAAACCATGTCGTGAATCCCCGTGAAGGACGCTGGCCCATTGCCAACAAAAACCTAGTTGATAATTTTTGAGAAACGTTAAAGAGAAAGTTGCAGATTCGTAGCTAAGAACAACAAATACAACACAAACATAAAATACAGGTTGCGACACAGAAGACTTTATGGATAAGAAAATAAATCCAACACTTGAAAGAAATGTACAAAATAGGTATTGACAGGTTTGCCCAAGCAAGAGGAACACTCAAAAATAATAAGATTTAACTAAACTTGAGTGAAACATTCGCAGGTAAAACACACACATAGGCAACCATTACCGTGAATGGAATTTGCAAACACAAATCAAAATGAATAAATTAAAATACATAATCTATAGTTGACTATAATCATTTTCTCCATTTTTCGCAAACAATGTGCAGACACGAAGCATACAGGGAAGCCATCAAAATAAAAATAATACAAAGGCTCAAAGCTACAACCTGCAACCAAAAGTGATGGAATGTAGTTGGAGAAGAGATCCCCACAAAGCCAAGCCAAAATCTAAATCAAGCTCTAGCCAAAATCCAAATCAAGCTCCAGCTAAAATCTAACCATGTTTGCGTTGTGTTGTCATTGATGTCAACCCATATAGGATGTTACCGGTATCACTGGCATTGATGTCAACTAGTGAAAAAGAGGCTGTTGGCATTAGAGTTTGATGTCAACTGAAATGGAAGATGGACCAACATGGTAGAAGAAATGATGTGATGTTATTGGCAACAACCAGATGACCATCTTCATGCAGAAGGAAGAACTGACATGTACCGGTATGCTAGAGGTTCAGTAAAGTGACCACTCAGTAAAAGGGTTGTTGATATGGTGTTGCATACAATCAAAATGAAGAGACCACATTATGGGTATTGATTGTGATGAAGAGGTGTAATGCTATTTGGATCACATCAACAGCAGAGGTGAAGTATGTGCAGGCCACCATATTTCTAGTGTAAGGTTAACTAACAAGACTCCCATCGGATGAAGAAGCTATCATAGGATAGGTGATAGGTTGACAGAGTATGATGCCTCTATGTGCAAGATTACATATGGAAAACCACTAGGACATATGTCATGATTGAAGATGAATCCTCTCCTCTGTAAAGTCACACTTGTATCGACAGAATGATTCCTTGAGATAAGCAGGTGATTGAATGTAGAGACTAGATGTACAAGTAGAAGTTGAGAGGAGAACCAATTTGATGAAGAAGGATGCTAGTGAGTCTGTAGGAATATACATGGTGTTACTGAGATGCTGATGATGGTTGATGCATAATAGTTAAATTGTGATGACTTGGTGTCATCAATGTGTCTCACTGGCAAGAAGGAAAGTATGTTGTCCATCGGCATACACATCTACCAGAAACTACATTGGTGATAGTTGACATATTATGTCAATCGGTGAAACAGCAGAGAAGAGACAAGGAAAATAAGGTTCTCACCTGATAAAGAGGAGTGTAGAAAATTAAAGGATAAGGATAGTTGTCAGAGTGGCTATGGTGTTGACAAGTGAACATATTCACAGAGGTGTTTCACCCGCAGAGTAGTGAAGTGCAGACATAAGGGTTACACCGACAATATAGAAAAGGTGATGGTAGAAAGGATAACCGACAAGGTGATTTGTGCCAGTAGGGTCAAAGAATCGGTATGTGTGTACCTATTATGTGGGTTGTCGATGACTAAGACTGAACTGACAGAGTAGTGTGCCAAGGTGGATATCAACATGGATGCCACATGGAGTCAAGGTGGTGAACTTTTACAGGTCGATGTAGAGTGACGATGAGGTTGTTGGTAGTTGGTCCAACATTAATGGTGACTGCGAAGCTTGAGGGATGTTTGCAGAGGGGTTGCAGCTCGAGGCGGGATGAATCTAACCATATCCATGGTGTGCACTGATCAATGCAGATTGTCTAGATGTAGATCAAAGTTATTGAAACGATCCATCATGTCATTAATGGTGATTGGACAAAAAGTGTGCCGACAGGTTGGTTGTAGGTTGCTGAAAAAGAAAGGCGTCAAGATGGAGGAAATGTGCAGGCTGGCCATTACTGAGTCGAGATCCAATTAGATCTAATTGGATTCTGTGTGTCTCATGGTTTGTGTAGAAAATCGTAAGGCACCGAGTTTGAATATGGTTTTGGCAGGAAGACTAAGTGATAATATGCAAACCAAAGATATTGTTATGTTATGCTACTGGTTGGGAGAGGATATAGCTACTGCGAAGTGTTTGAGTGCTAGAGGAGAGAGTGTGTTGCTACTACAAAAGAGAGAAAATCAGTCAAGTGCTCATTGAGAGTCATAGTGAAAGAGAGAATTAGGTTTAAGAGTTTAATGACTAAGAGCGAGGCAACCAGTAATCGGCCATTAAGTCTAAACAGAGGAGGAAACCGGTGGTGACTAAACAAGCATAGAAGAGCCATAGCAGATTACATTGAAGGGAAGCTAAGGATCGACAGGAATCAGATGATAGATATTTGACTGAGTTATCAAGACCAATGGTGGAGAGCAGTAAATCAGTTGAGAGAAAAAGAAGATGTAGAGAGAACCGGTAGAGTGTAAACTAGTAAAGCAGCAGCAAAGAGAGAGGTGTATCGGTGTAGCAGAGAAGGTGTATCACTGACAGAGTAAGGTATATGAAATGGTTATAAGATTCACTTGTAACAGAATAACTACTTTTGTATTTGATGTTATCATTATGATCATTGAGTTGTAGCTTGGTGCAGGGGTTGTAGCTCCTTTGGGTTGGTGCCCATAAACTAGGAGGGATTGTAGCTCCTTTGGGTTGTAGCCCATAAATCAGTTAGGGGTTAGTGCTCCTTGGGTTGGTGCCCTAAATAAGGGGTTGTAGCTCCTTGGGTTGGTTCCCTAAAATTTGTAATAGATTTCATTGTGAGGCTGGATTGGAGCAGTAGACTCCAGTAGCATTGATCACAGAGGTTTTTCCCATCTTGGGTTTTCCTCATACATGCTGGTATTATGTGATTACATTTGTGATTATGTCTCCCCACTAACTGGTAATTCTGCTGTTAGGATTAATGATAGTCCCAAAAATACTAGGAGGGGGGGGGTGAATCAGTATCTAATTGGTTAACAAAATATTTAACCTTATTAAGAACTTTGCATTCCAAAACAGTGTACCAGTAAATAAGAATTAATGCAGTAAACAGGAACAGTAAAGACAACATAGAAAATACACCATAATACAAGATGTTTAATGAGGAAACCCGGTGTGGGAAAAACCTCGGTGGAATTTGTGACCCACAATATTCACTCACTGGCCAATGAATAAATATTACTTACAATGAGGGGCCTCCACATGCAGGAAGGCCAACTGCCTAGAGCTCACTGCTCAATAAGAGTCACACTGACTACAAAAGTGGATTATGAAATCCAATACAATGTACTGCTTCAAATCAGCATCAACTATGCTAGGTTCAGTACCGGTTTAAGCTCATTCTATTAACCAAAACCTTCGCTGTCACTTATATCACCTTATACATATTTTTCTACTCTTTCTCCATACCTTACACACAAATGACCTATAAGATCTCATACATATATATGAGTCTTTTACAATATGCCTTGTCATCTTTACAAAAGATAATTACAATTAAATACAATAAAAAAAAGTTTATTCCCTGTCGGCTAGGGTGCCGATATACATTGTTGCCATTGCCGATGAAGTGTCTGTCGGTGTATGTAGATGTCTATGCCGGTGCCGGTGCCTACCAATGGCTTTACTAGATGAGTTCCAGAAGGTTGCCAGATGGTTTCCAGTGGGTTTCCATCAATGACAACACCATCATTCTCATAAGAGTGTAGAATACCAACAATCTCCCCCTTTGGCATTGATGGCAACACTCATGAGAAAAATCCAAAAACTGTTCCAAAAACTGAAGTCCAAAAAGTTACCAAAAATATGTGCTCCCCCTGAGCAGATGATCTCCTCTGATTAAACATTTTTCTCTATCCACTACTCCCCCTTTGACATCAATGACAAAGGTTGTCAAAAATTGTCAAACGAGTGCAAAAATTTCACCTCAAAGTTTGTAACCGGTTGGTTACAATCTGCAATATGTCAGCCAAAACCAAATTTAAACTCTGCATGAAACTGTTGCCATCATTTAAGGTTGCCTAAGTCTATTGGATTGTGCCAGTGAGATGATGCATATGCTCTTCCGGTGATCTTTGTCCTTGAATTAATGCCTTAGATATCTCATTTCTCAGAGAGATAAGATTGTCCAGCTTGGGACCAAGTTTGTATTTAAGCTCTCTGGCATTTTCCTTAATCCTTGACTTCTCTTTCTCAAATTTCTCCAACTTTTCCTCAAAACCTGCTATTTCTTGCTCAATAACTGATATAGGTTTGGACGAACCAATTATGTTATCAGCTATGTCGTCTATTTCCTTCTGTACTATGCTTATTTCCTTTTCTATGTCCTTTGTCAATAGATTTGGCTTGCAAGTTTCTCTATATAGCTCCTTATATTCCAAAATTGTAGTATTAAGTGCCAGTAAAAGTGTATTTATGTGTTCTGTGCACTTCTTTATTCTCTCCTCAAAGAATTTTTCCTTTTCCTTCTCAATTTTCTCTTTGACTGTGTCCTCATTTACCTTATCAATTGTTATTACATTATCGGTAATGAATTTGGACAATGTGTCCAATTGACCTAAATAATCCTTTACATGATCTATATTAAATTTTGGCACAATCATCTTAAGAATTAGTATTGTATCATCAATTGCCTTGTAGGCCAATGCATTACAGTCAGTTCTCTTCTTGATAGAGTCCAGGAGTACCTCTGTCACATTGGTAGGTTTGAATTCACTTAATGAAGTACCAGATGTCAGACCAACTACCTTAATTACCTCTGAGTTTCCAACATTTATAACCATTTTTCTTGTGTTATCCTCCAGTGGATCAGTCTGAGTTTGCATTTCAACTAGCAATGGTTTGGGTTTCTCAGTGATTACCGGTTTCACTACCTCAATATGTACCTGTGCCTCTATCGATTTCTCTGTTGGTTTCTTTGTGGGTTTCTCTGTGTGCACAACTGCCGATATCTCTACCTCAGTAGGTTTCTCAGTGTTAGAATCTATACCATCAGTATTTATTCCAGTATCCAATGGTTTCTCAGTTTGTAGTGTTTTCTGTGTTTTCTCTATTTGGATCTCAACCTCAACAATCTCTGTCGGTTGCTCAGCAATGTTTCCACTATCAGTAATGTTATCCTTGGCCTCTGTATTGTCCTTATCCACAATAATGTTCACTTCTTGAGTATCCACATTCATGGTGAATAGAATTTTAGAATCTGGATTAGTGTCATCACGTGTTACACCTTCACTTTCAGTAACCCATGGATCATCAGAATGTACCAGTGCAATATCCAAGGGTGGTGGTAAGTTGTTAGTTATCTTTATGTTTGGTATTCCACCAACTTTACTTTTCCCTTTGTCCTTATCCTTTTGATAAACTTTGAATGTTTTCTTCGGCTTGTTCAATTCTTCTTGTTTTTCTTTTTTCACAAAAAAGATATCCCATTTATTAGCCGTTTCCTCTGCAATCTCATTAACTCTACTTGCCATCAAACTCACTTGTCGGTGACCACTAGCAAAAACGGATCTGTTAGCTTCACAAATCAGGTCATCAATCTCTTCCTTTGAGTTAACTAGATGTACAACTAGAAGTTTTTCAACCTTAAGTTTCTTGTCCAATTCCATTACTGCAATCCTCTTTGCATCTAATCTCCTATATAGTTCATTTGGCAAGTCATCCACAACTTCAATTAACACTTTCTTGTATATGTCCAAATGTAGAATTATACTATTTTCAATAATTTCCTTTTCTGAGTCAGTGAATGTGTTATACAATTTGCTCACATTAGCCAAATTACCATAATTAGTTATTTCATTCAGCAAATTATCCAATGGTGGTATAACTTGTTTCTATTTCTTCTTGGGATTCAGTTTCTTTGCCGGTTGCCTTACTGCCTATTGTTTCTTCCTTAAACTCCTTGTTCTCTTGCGTGGAGAAGAGGGTACCAGTGAAGGTTTTCTCCTCCTTTCAACTCTTTTAAATTCAACTGGTATCTCACTGTCAGAAGATGTGCCAACCGGTGAGATGTGTGCCTCTGGTTGCAGTCCTTCCAGTTCACTAGCCTTTATACCAGTAATGTTCATAACATTTTCTTTTATTTCCTTTACCTGCTTAGAAGCATCTGTTATGTATTTCTCTCTTTTCTTCCTTTGCTTCATTGTTTTCACATTGCTTTCAATTGTTTCAATACTTCCAAAAACTTCTTCTGTTGGTTCTCTAGGTGCATCTAATAAAGCTTTTGCATAAGTCTCAATTATGTTGAGATCTACCTCATAACCCATTTCTGTTACCCATGCAGTTCTAGGTAATATAGCTTCCATCCATGTTTCATCCTTCTTGATTACAAAATAGATTTCTTTATCATATTTATCTACTACACTCTGTGGTAGTCTTTCTCTAGTTTTCATCTTGGTTTGGAAAGATTTGAAATATCCAGTTATACTGTTTTCTTTAGTAGTACCCATGCCAGTGAAAGCTTCTTGCAATTGTTTGCCTACTGGTATGTCATATCCAAAGTCTTTTTGTCCAATACCGGGGATTTCTTTTGTGAAATACAACATTAAGCATACTAAGAGATTACCAAAATGAAATGTTCCTTTCTTGTCTCCTTTTATCTTTTTCAAGTTATCTATTAGTTCATCCTTCAGCCATTCACACACATCAATTTTTGCATTATTATTTACCATTTCATAAGCACTATTAATGCAAAGACTAGAAATTGAGTTAAGTCTATTTGCATGTGTAGTCTTGTAACCTAAAATCATACTTATGAATCTCACATTGATGTCCTTGATGTCATTTACTCTTAGAGATCTACTATCAGATGTTGCTCTGGTTAAGGTCATGACTTTGTTGTTAGGAACCTTCTTTGTTTTGTTTGGTCTGCTACCAGTTGAGGGTAAACCTGTTACTGCCGTAATTGCTTGCTGGGTGAACTTGCAGACTGAATCTAACCAAAGAAATTCTCCATGTGCCCTACTTAGGACAATTCTCACAACTTCCTCCGAAAATTCAGGGATGTTCAAAATTTCCACAAAACCTAAAGTCTCCACAATCTTGTGCTCAGGTTTAACAATGCCATTTTCATTACAAATTACGGTTCTAAACATTTTTAACAACTCCTTAGAACCTAATTCCTCAATATTGCAATGAATATAAATCCTAGGGTCTTCAACATAAGCTACACCTTTAGGAATCTTTGAAAATGCGCCTATGGAATCATCTTTCTTAGCTACTTTGGGAATAATTTTGAATAGGGGCCTAGGGCATTTTATGTTTTCCACGATAGTAGGGTTTGCAATAAATTCGGGAGCAGAAGAAGAAGCCATTTGAAAAATACCTTTATCTGCCTGATAATGTCTGAATGCTTGAAAGAAATCGCTTCCCACCTTCACCTTGAATGCCTTCGCTCGAATTTCACGCTCTCTGCTAATTTGGATGCTCGGTGAATAAAAAATGAGGGAAAACCGTTGATTTATAATGACTTTTCCTTCAACAACCACATTAAATGCTCGTCGGTTAAGTGAAAACTTAACACGTTTGTTGGTAGAGAAGAAATCTATCTTCTCACCATCAACCAAAGGTAATCTGCATGATAGTCAACTTGCTGCAATACCCCAAAGGGTTACTTCTCAGTGGGATGAAGAATCTCCTGCTGGTGGAGTAATACTCTGTTCTACCGGTGAAGAAATAGTCTCATCAACATTCTGTCTGTCTTCCTAATCCATTGTTTTAAAAATTCTTGCTTTACCTCATGTACCTTTTCTTTGCCTTTCAAACTGGGTCGTTTATTATTCGCCGGTGAAGTCTTGCTTCTACAAAATTTTGCAATATGTCCAATTTTGTTTCAAGCATAACAAGTCACATTATTCTTCTAAATAGCCTTTCCATATCCTATGCCGGTTTGTGTTCTACATTGATTAGATAAGTGCCCAAATTTTCCACAAACATAACATTTCACATTCATTCTACAGTCTTCTGAATTATGACCAACTTTGTTGCATTTGGAACATTGACCGGTGGGTGCATTGATGTTCTGATTGTTTCTGAATCTACACTGATTTGCTCTATGACCATACTTGTTATAGTTAAAATATTTCCCATTAAATTTATAAGTATTAGGTTGTCTTACCGATTTATTGTGATCATGATTGTTTGCAGTACCAAAACTTTCTCCAATTTCAAATCCAAGTCCATTAGTATCTCCATTAGGTTTATGATTTTTCAGCATTTTATCAAATTCCTCTGAGCTTTTCTTGAATTTCTCTTTGTGTTGATTTGCAGTAGCCAACTCATTTTCTAGAATTCCCATTTGTCTCATAAGTTCAGTTTTATCATGTTGCATGTGAATTAGATTTGTCTTCAACATATCATTTTCATGATTGAGTCTTAGATTTTCATTTCCAGCATCATTGAGTCTCCTAGTTAAGTCATCTTCATTCTTCTTTCTATCTTCAATGTCTTTACAAAATCTCATAGTCATATCTTGCATTTCATGTCTCATAGTACTGTTTTCTTGTCTCAACTTGTTCACAAGTTCATTAAGAGTTTCCTTTTCATCATTATCATTCTGCATCTTCTCATGAAGTTATTTTCTTTTATTTCTAGCTATAGTAATATTCTCCTGAAGTCCTTGAATGAATTCTTATGCAGTCCTTAGATCATCTTCAAGTTTGATATTTTTCAACTTCTCTGCATCATAGTCTACAAAAGCTCCTTCCAATTGTTTTCTTAAGTTCTCCATCTATACCGGTGTTAGAATCTTCCTCAAATGGTTAGGATTTTGAAAATAGAGGACCGAGCTCTGATACCAATTGTTAGGATTAATGATAGTCCCAAAGATACTGAGAGGGGGGGGGGGGTGAATCAGTATCTAACTGGTTAACAAAATATTTAACCTTATTAAGAACTTTGCATTCCAAAATAGTGTACCAGTAAATAAGAATTAATGCAGTAAACAGGAATAGTAAAGACATCATAGAAAACACACCATAACACAAGATGTTTAACGAGGAAACCCGGTGTGGGAAAAACCTCGGTGGGATTTGTGACCCACAATATTCACTCACTGGCCAATGAATAAATATTACTTACAATAAGGGGTCTGCACATGCAGGAAGGCCAATTGCCTAGAGCTCATTGCTCAATAAGAGTCACACTGACTAGAAAAGTGGATTATGAAATCCAATACAATGTACTGCTTCAAATCAGCATCAACTATGCCAGGTTCAGTACTGGTTTAAGCTCATTCTATTAACCAAAACCTTCGCTGTCAATTATATCATGTTATATATATATATATTTTTTACTCTTTCTCCATACCTTACACAGAAATGACCTATAAGATCTCATACATATATATGAGTCTTTTATAATATGCCTTGTTGGCTTTACAAAAGATAATTACAATTAAATACAATAAACAAAAGTTTATTCCCTATCAGCTAGGGTGCCGGTATGCATTGTTGCCACTGCTGGTGAAGTGTCTGCCGGTGTATGTAGATGTCTATGCCGGTGTCGGTGCCTACCGGTGGCTTTACCATATGAGTGCCAAAAAGTTTCCAGATGGTTGCCAGTAGGTTGCCATCAATGACAACACCATTATTCTCATACGAGTGTAGAATGCTAACATCTGCATTGTGTTAGAACCCATAACCGGTATACACACATAAGTTAGTTAAAGGGAAAAAGTTAAGAACCACTGATTCATCCCCCTCTTAGTGGTGCATTGTGTCTAACAAACCAAGCTCTTTCCAAAATCCAAATATAAATCCAAAGCCAAAGGAAAAATGCTTGCCGGAAAATTTTTCAGAGGAAAGCCAACCCCAAAAACATCATGGGAATGAAAATAAAAAGTAAACAATAATCAAAACCCTAGCCTCAATCTCGGCCAATGAAAATATTCCAAAATGGAATATATTTTACCAACCCACCATATATTATAATTTATTCTGCTATTTTGAATTTAGCCAATGAGAGTAAAGGGTAGGTATAGTAAATATAAAATATATTTATCTAGCCAAGTGGGAATGTTTTATTATAATAATAATTTAATGTGTTCATACACCCCACTTAGGAAATGAAAGTTAAACTATTAAATAAACATAAGCTATAAATAAATAATCCAAATGAGGATTAGAATTAAATTAACCAAAAGCTAATAAAATAAATTAAAGAACCCCAAATAAGTATTAAATATCAAATAAATACTAAACCATAGAAAATCAAATAAATAATTAAATAATCAAATACCAATAAAGATTAAATCACAAATATAAATAAATATTAATCAACAATAAAGCTCACAAACAAATATTAATCAACATTAAAATATTAAAGCACTATTAAACAATAAATAATAAATAAACATTAAATACCAAATAAGTAATTAAACCATTAACATTAAATGAATAAATAATTAATTAATTAAATAATTAAATATCAAATAAATGATCAAACCTCAATAAATGATCAAACCTCAGTGGTCATCCCAAGAGTAAAGAAATCTCAAAAACACATTAATCCTAATGATACATCACACAAATCATAAATTTACTCAAGGAAAAATAAACGACTCATCCAACCCACATCACGAGGTGACCAACATTAGTCACACCAAAGGGAGTAACCGCTGCACAACATCCAAGGGTATAATGCCCTGAATGTGTTAGAGAGTGCACACCATATATTTAAGACATTTATTTTATTCATATATCCATATCCCTTACATCATCTTTAATGCGATGCAATCTCTTACGAAAGTCTAGACAATTACTTTTTGTGGAAGATGACATATGCTAGGAAGCGATAAAGTGACTAATGTACTCATACACGCACAATGAATACACTCATACTATGACTAGTGTTCAAGATATCTCATCTATGCCATGATCATATTTACCAAGTTATAATAGAAACAAAGGTTATAACTTCAATTAATCACTTAATAATAAGCTATAACATACATCATTTATCTCTATGAACAACTAATAGCATATAGAGAATTAGAATGTCCTTCATAAAATCATTAAGCAATTCAATCAATCATATATATTTAAACAAGATAAAAAGTTTCATTACATAAGCCAAGATTTTAATATCAGTATCTACTCACATTCACACCTCTTACCAATAGCAATCTCCTAATATACTCCTAATTATCTAAATTAAGGATATCACAAACCTACTTGAAAAAAACTTAATTTCCTCTTTCATCTAATGTCACACAAATTCCAATATATATGCATCAAAACACTCTTCCTACCATTACTTGATTATTATCATTCATAGAGACTGTATTTTTAGCATTTCAAGGAAAATTGGCATTTAGAAACCCGATACAAATTCATACAACTACTTATCATTTTATCTCACTAGCATTTGTGAAGGGAGAACTTTCTTAGAATTCAAATAAGGTAAGGAGGTAACATCCTTCTTAATCTATCCATCTAATCAATCAAAACATTTCTTCAAAGCCACACATCTCCTACTCAAGGCTAAAACTTTTATCTTGCCAAACCAAATAAAGACACTATAGTATCATTACAACTTCTACATATGCAATGCACCAATCCTCACTTCAATCCACATATTTATATCATTTAGTCTTTATTCCATTAGTTTTGTGAATATTTCCTATTATTCTTTTTTTTAAATGATGAGATATTCTATCAAATCAATTCTTCCCTTTAGAGAATAGGGATCATGAATGCAATTCTTAAATTTCAATCTTCAATGTAAAGTTATTCCATCTGAACTTCTCTTTAACATATGCAAATTCATTCCACCAATGATGGTTTCAATCCTTTTATTTAATATCAACAAACTCCTAAGTATTTGAATCTTTTACCCAAAAGAGAGAAAAGGAAGGAAGAATATTGCCACTCAATCAGTACATACACAACTTTATGCATAATCAGTTAGAATTTCCTAGTCATGTTAGATGCAGCTACTTACATCTTTCAAGATACACAAATTCAACTTTCCATATGGTCTCCTAATTATTGCAAATGCAACTGTAAATCCCAAATTCTTGAAAGATATGATTTTTTCAAACAATCTTTTCTTACATGCAGAATTCACATATATACAAACAACCTACTGTTCTATTGGGGACCCATTCATTACTAACTGACTTCCTTATATTTCACATAGGAGATTTTAATAAGGGAAATACATTATTAAGATACTATCTTATATATCCAGATGCATCACATACAAGTTCTTCAATTTCACCTCATGATCTATACTAAATTATTCCTAAATGCATAATACAAACATTTCATCTTGCTATTTGTAGGAAGATCAACATAACATGCTAATTTTATGAACATAGAATTAGTTAAGAGGATACACACAATCTTTTCTTTTCTTATCCTACAACATAATTATTTATATATAAGGAGAGAAACCTTTATAATTCAAGTAAGCATTAGAAATTTACAAAACAAGCAAGATTGGATAGGATCATATAGACATTTCTCTTATTTCGGAGACATGCATATGAAATAAATACACACTTTTCTTAAAATTATGATTCCTAGAAGGGATTAGAGAGAAACACCAAGCATAGACATCTAAGATTCCCAAAGTTCCAATGACACTTCTTCCAACACAAATCTCAAAGAGTAACTTGATTCAAACGAACATCAAAGCACATTCACAAGACTAATAGAAACATCCTTAACCAGAGATCCTAGTGTTTGCAACTTGGGCTCTGATACCAAAATGTAATGCCCACCAAAATACCCTAGGGATAGATTAATGATGTTATGTTATTTCCGCTTGCGTAATTAATGTAATTATGTATGTTCATAATGATTATTGGTTAATGAATATAATTAGATGGAGATGTTATGCGACACATTGGTTGTTAATAGATGTTAATAATTTTTTTTTTAATCTCCAATATTGTGTTAGTAGTTTAATTTTGCTAGGGTATTTTGATTGGCATTACATGAATGATGATATTTGTTTTCCTATCACCTTTGTCAAAGGTACTGAATCAATCCATTTAGTGAAATATTCAGTAGCAGTCAGAATGAACTTATGTCCATTAGAGGATGAAGGATTTATCTTAAAGGCCCCATTGAGAAAATGACCATGATCCTGCCATAGGATGCAATTCTTGTGCTAGTGCGTGGATGAGATTCCTATGGATCTGGCATTGTTTACATTTCTTGGCATATGTGAATGAATCTCTCTCCATAGTAGGCCAATAGTAACCCATACGAAGAAGTTTATTAGCCAGTGTTAATCCACTTGAGTGTGTGCCACAAATACTTGCGTGAACTTCGTTAAGAACTTTCTCAAATTCCTCTTGTTCGAGACATCTCAATAAAGTTCTATCTAGACCTTGCCTATATAAGGTATCAACAATAATAGTATAGCGGGATGATTGCCGAATATAATTTCTTCTTTGATTGCGGGATGGGATAGGAGGAAAGATATTCTCTTTTAAGTATTGATAAGTTTGGCCGTATAAGGATTGACTGGTTCTGAATATATGGAAACTCATGTAGGTATGCTGGGATTGAATGGTAGGGGTTAAGATATCTTCCACCAAGAATTCATAATGCTGTTGATTCTCCTGATTCTACAAGAGAGATGCTATTGTAGCCATTGCATCTACTGCTTTATTCTCATTTCTTGGGATCTGAGTGAATGATACTTCTTCAAAGTGTTCTTTAAACTCTTCTACCAACTATTTGTAGGGCATGAGTTTGTCATCCTTAGTTTGATAATCATCATTTATTTGGTTGATGATAAGCTATGAATCGCCATAGACATGTAATTCCTTGATATTCCATTCAATAGCCATTTGAGCCCAATAGTCAATGCTTCATATTTTGTAGTATTGTTTGTACATGGAAACCTTAGTCTATATGATTTTTTAATTGTGTGTCCCTGTGTCCTTGAAGTGTGATGAACAAAATTCCTGTGCCTGACCATATTGTGTATAAGAACCATCAAAGTACAACTCCCAAAATTTTGTACTGATTGTCAGAATGTTTGCATTAGGAAATTCAATGTGCAATGGTCTGTCATCTTGTAAAGGTGCTTTAGCTAATTGATCAACAATGACCTATCCTTTGATATCTTTTCGATCAACATATTCTATATCAAACTCATTTAGTACCATAACCCATTTTTCCAGTCTTCCTATAAAAATTGACTTGTTCGACAAATACTTTAGTGGATCGATTTTTGCTATTAGTTTCACAGAATGAGTCAGCATATAATTTCGTAGTTTTTGAGTTGCAAATACAACTGCTAGGCATGCCTTCTCTACTGATGTATAGTTCAATTCACAACTGACAAGTATTCTACTGATGTAATAGACTACTCTTTCTTTACCTTCTTCATCATGCTAAGCTAAAAGAGCTCCTAATGATACATTTGTTGTTGAGATGTAAAGTAACAATGGTTTCCCTTTGATTGGTGATACAAGTACTAGAGGATTCATAAGATATTCTTTGATTTGCATAAAAGACTCTTCACACTTCTGATCCCATTTGAATGGAACATTCTTATGTAAAAGATGAGTTAATGGATGACATCTATCTACTAATTGAGAGACAAATCTGCTGATTGATTGCAATATTCCTTGTAAAGAATGAAATTGACTTATGTTCCTAGGTGAATCCATTTCCAAGATAGCTTTGACCTTTTCTAGATCTACTTCAATTCCATGAGTTGATATAATGTACCCAAGAAGTTTTTTAGAGGTTACTCCAAATGCACATTTCTTTGGATTTAATCTTACCTGATATCTTTCAAGCCTATCAAAGATCCTGCCCAAGATGTTCAAATGTTCTTTTCTTGTATGAGATTTTGCAAGTATATCATCTAAATAATCTTCCATAAATGTATGCATCATATCATGAAAAATTGTTGTCATAGCTCTTTGATAGGTTGCTCCTGCATTCTTAAGCCCAAATGGCATAACATTCCAGCAGTAAGTACCCCATGCATAGTTGAATGCTGTATTTTCTTGATCTTCAGGGGCAATTCTTATTTGATCGTATCTTGAGAATCCATCCATTAATGAACACCTCTCACATCCTGCTAATAATTCCACAATTATATCAATGTTGGGTAGTGGGAAACCATCTTTGGGACATGCCTTGTTCAAATATTTGAAATTGGTGCATACTCTTATGCTTTTATCTAGCTTTGACACTGGCACAATGCTTGAAACCCATTCTGGATAGGCAACAAGTCTTATGAAACCCACATCCAATAGTTTCTTTAGCTCAACTTTTACAAGGAGAGCGATGTGTGGATGCAACTTCCTTAGCTTTTGTTTTAATTGGTTTTGCTTTTAGATCCATATTGAGATGATGCATGATAAGATCTGGATTAAGTCCTGGCATGTCTGCATAGGACCAAGCAAAATTTATCTATCTTTGTTTGAAGAATTATATGTATTCTTTCCTCTCTTCATCTGATAATGATGCAAAAAGATGAAGCATCTTGGGATCCTTTGGTGTGCCAATGTTTATTTCTTCTGTTGGTTCTATTAGAATAACATATCTCTCCTGAAAATATGTAGGGAGGATGCCAAATTTTCCATCTTCTAGCGCCTCAAAGAGATTTTCACCATCAGATATGTCCTCTATTTTTCCTCTTGATTGATCTACTATTACCATGAAATGGTTTTCAGTAGTAGGTCTTTTTCCTTGTCCTATGTCAATTTTGTGATTGGAAAGTTTGGCATTCTCCCGACTGCAAGAAACATTACTTGATTCCACGATGGAAGATATCTTAGGTGTTATGGATTCGACAACATTATGATACACATCTAAGTCATCGTCATTGGAAAAGACATCCAATTCAGGGTTTTCTAGGTTATCCCAATCAATTAGTTCTGGATGAAGAAGGGGTAAGTCATAGTCATCATCATTGTTAGGTGCTTCAAGGTTCATGACATAATAGTCATAATTTGGCGTAGAGTAGGTAATGTGATAGATAGAATGATCTTGAGGATAGTCTCTCCCAAGTGTTCTCCATAGTTCTAACAAAATCAGTATTGGTAATTTGTAGTTCACACTCAAGTGACTCTTCATCTTCTGTTTGTCCCTCAAACGAAGGGATTATATCAACACACACATCTTTAACACTGCAAGTTCCTTCTTGATTAATTTCAATAGATTCATTTGTATTTTGAATTTGACATACTTGTGCATATGATATAGAGGATACTTTTTCTATTTTCTATCTTCTCTCGAACTCAGCTTCTTTCGAACTAATAGTCAATCCTGCTTGACTATCTATTAGTTCTTCCATGGTTCTTCCATACCTTGGTACATCTTTCTCATCATTTGATAGAAATATGATATTTCCTGATTCTTGATCAATAACTATTTGTGTTTCTTGTGGCATTACTTCTTGGTCTTTTTCATCCTCTTTCTTTTGTTGTCTTGTATATGCCTCTTTTCTCTGGATTCTGAGTTCTTCTTGTCTTTTTCCTAATTCTATCCTTTGTTTTGTAAAAGAAAAGTCTTCATTTGTGATAACTGCTTGCTCTTCATTCTTTTCTTCACTTGATACACTAGTTGATACATTTGGACCCCATTCATAGTCATTTGAATTTGTCTCTAAACCATTGTCTAGGGTTACACAACTGTACCATACAAAAATATTGTTTGGTGCAAATAATTCTCTAATTTCTGCCATCTCTTCTTTCACTACTTCTAGAATATCTTGTTCAAATTTAGCACTTGCTCGTATTCCTTGAACTTGTTTACAAGATTCTTCTTTTCTTTTAATTGCAAGTTCTTCCTACTGTTTCTCATATTCTTCTTGTTTTTTCTCATTGGCTACTATTTCTACTGCTTGATATAGCTTTTCTTGCCATGGTTTTTCTTTAGGGACTAATTTCTTTCTCCACTTTTTCTGTTGACAATTATGTTGTTTTTGATTTGATTTTGGATATCCAAGTCCTGATTTATCTTCTTTAGATTGCGAGTGAGGTCAGATAGGTTCTGAAATACCTTCTTGTCGCTTACCAATTGGTCCTTTTCCTTCATATCTCATTTTTTGCATGATCTTATAACCATTTCCATATTGCTCTATAGGAATATTGACTTCTGTAGCTATTGCTATAGTTTTATTTCCATCTTTGTACAACCAATCAAGAATGTCCTTGTCTTCAGTTTCTTCTGCAAGTGTTACATCTCTAACAAATGCTCCATTAAACATTTCTTTTAATTTTTCTAAGATCTATGGTTAAATTTTTGTAGGCTTTCCATATGATTTAGGTGAAAGTGGTAAGTTATACAAAGAATAATTTCCCATTCCTTCATCATTTAATTTGAGCTTCTTCTCAAAGGTTTCCCACAACTTTTCTTGAATGTATTTGGTAGGATATACTAATTCTCTGTTATGTGGAACTCTTGTATCTTGTGTTAGCTTCAGATTATTGTACTATTGTTTGGAGTCTGCAATTATAGTGACCTCTTGTCCCTCATGAGGAAAATTTACACATTGGTGATATGTAGAAGTAACTTCTTGCATGTTGTGAATCCATGGTCTTCCCAGAAGAATGTTATAAGAGATATTCAAATCTAAAACCTGGCATAATGTATTCCTTTCCACAAGTCCTATTTTGATTGGTAACACCACAGTTCCTTTAGAAGAACTCTCTTCTTCATCATAAGCCTTAATAGTTATTTGCTTCTTTAGATCTATTGCATTTTCTGAATATCCCAAAGCCTTTATTAAACTTAACGCACATATGTTTAAGCCAACTGCACCATCTATGAGTATGCGCTTGACACGAGTTTTGTGAATGGTGACTTCAACATGTAAGGGAGCATTGTGAGGATGTTGCAAGGATGCGTCATCATTTTCAGAAAATGATAAGAGATGAGGGGCTATAAGGTGTCTCACCATTTTTTTGAACTGATCTACATCCAGGTCTTTTGAAACTATTGTTTGTATTAGAGATTTTTCCAAAATTTTCTTATGCATAGGTGAAACTTTGAGAAGCTCTAAAATTGATATTTGAGCAGGCATTCTTTGCAATTGTTCCACTAAGTTATATTGTCATGAAGTAGATGTTGATTCATTTGTTATACCTGGAAATGTGACCTTCACTTTGCTTCTTGTAATGACGTTGATTGGTCTTGAAGGTATGTTATCTTTAATGATGATGACATTTACCACATCATCATATATATAAGTGTAGTTCAATTTGGCTTTTCCTTTGTCATATTTTGATTTAGATTGTTCACCTTTTTCATAGTTTGGAAGGGGAGTTTTAAAGGCTAGATGTGATTCATTTGTCTTATGACTATCTACTGTGATAGTTCCATTATCGATTAAATCTTGGATAAGGTGTTTCAATATTTGACAATCATTAGTTTGGTGTTCTTTATTTTGATGGTAATTGCAAAAATGATTTTCGTTCCACCAATTAGGTTTGACTTGTGGTTAATAACTTCTTGCTTCTGGTAAAATAATTAGTTTATTTGCCAGAAGAGTTTTCAAAGTTGATTCCAAGGGTTCTCCAATGTTTGTGAATTTCCTGCGAGGATTGGAGAAGAAAGACTTGGATTTATTGTTTTATTGATTGTTATTGTTTGGGATTTAACTTGATAGATTAAACATTGGTTGTTGTTTTGTAGTATTATTGTCGTAATTTCCTCTAGTGATGACATTCCTATTCTTTGACTAGAACTTGGGTTTGTCATTGTTGTTGTTGTGGTTGTTATTGTAGGAATTATTGCAAAGCTTTAGCTCTCCTTTCTTTACCATTGTGTCTTCTATTTTTAGACCATTCTCAATCATCTTGGTGAAAGAAGGAGGACATTGCATTTTTAGATGATAACTCATTTCACTTATAAGATTATCAATGAATATGTCCATTTTTTCTTGATCAGGTACATCTCTTGGATACCTATTAAACATTTGCTTCCATTGCTGTAAGAAGATCTTGAAAGATTCACCATGCTTTTGTTTAACATTGCATAAATCCAACATTGTTATCTCATTTCTTACATTGTAGGAGTATTGTGAAATAAATCTATTCACGAGTTCTTCAAAAGAATTGATTCCAGATGGTAATCTTGAGAACCATTCCATTGATTGTCCATTTAAACTTTGAGGGAATAGACACATCAGGTAAGTTTCGTCATGTGCAAATTCCATACTCATAGTACAAAATTCCCTAATGTGATCTTGAGGATCACATTTCCCATCGTATTTATCATATTTAGGGATCTCACAATGCTGTGGAAATGGTATCATATTTTAACTTTTATCAAAAGGATACAAGCATATATCTTCTAATGAATACTTCTTGGAACTTGTTCCATTCTGCATATTTTGTATTTGTTGTTGTAGAGTTTGGATTTGCTGAGTGAGATTTAACAAAGGATTATCCATATGGTTTCTCCTTGTCTCTTCATAAGTTCTTCTATCACTATGCTCTCTTCTTGTGTCATCATGTTCTTTTCTTGTTTTTATCTCCCCTTGTTTCTGCATGGCATGTGATTGTTTCGAAATTTTTGAAGTTTTGACCTCCTAAAAACAACTCAACAGGTGATTATTGGTTTAGGAAGGTACTCTTTGTTGATTTTACCACTGTTGTTGGTTTGTTGTGATAAAGCGTCTCTTTGTTGAAAAACACATCCTTGCAAAATTTCTCCATCAAACTCTATCCCACAGCCACGTAAATAGTGACGAAAACGGTGTAGGAATGTCCTATGTTTTAACAAGATCTTGCAATTGATATACAAGGATATTATCCTCTTCTGAGTAGCTTTATAATGGGGCTTTCTTTTCTTAAGGCGACACTTAAAGGTCATATAAGCATATGATAGTTTACAAGTTTGCTTGATTCCAATGCGAGTGCAATTCTGATTTTGACATAACCTAGGTTCAAAATAGGAAAGATATATCCAAGATAATGAACACAAGGTGGATTGATCAAGTTTCGTGATAGAGAATTTTCTATATCCTGATGAGAAACTGATAATGATGTTGATTTTTGCACTTAAGATGTTTGAATCACTAGCTTGTTGAATGTTTTATGCTTATGGAAACCTTTTTGCAAATAGCCTGTTGGATTAGTAACCTATTTATCGAACTAGTTTAATGATGTGTGATAGTTTAAAGACAATTCTACTCAAGAAGTGTTTTGATACTGACTTTGAAATTTTGATTTGATATGCTTTGTCTCAGATGTGAGAAAGCATTTGTGCTAAATTTTTGGTCAAAGTGCTAATGCGCTATTTTGTTCCTTGAAAACGCTACTCTAACTATGTTTCAAGGATTTTTTTCAATTTTTCCAGCAAGTTGTTGGATTTTTTACCATTTTTAGATGATGATTTTCTTCAATTTTTGACCATTCTGAGAATGTTATAGACATAGAAGACACAATGTTTTAAAATAAAAATAAAAATGCACAAGTGAGATATTTAGATGCTTGACCCCATTGGCTCCACCCTCGGCACTCACTTCTCCGGGGTAGCTAAGCACCAGTTTCTATGAAAACTCCCCATGGCAAACTTTATATCTCTACTAAGAACTGTATGTGTGTGAGCTGCTTTAGAGGTCCGACCTCTTGCACCAACAATTAGAAGGATTTTGGCAACTAGTACAAGTGGTTTCTAGTAAAGGCTTCCGGTCATGTGGCCATACATGCGACAGTTTCAACTCTGTAAATACAAAAGGTTCCCAGCCTATAGAGGTTACGCTCCATAGGGTTTATGGGGAAACATAGTGTCGGTATGAACTTATCAACACATGTTATTTGTGACTTTCGTCACAAACATGATTTATTTAGAGTGAATCGGAAGGACTCGGTCTTAGCCCATTTCCACTTTGGGTCATTCCCCTCTCATTGGCCCCCTCAAGGAAGCTCGGGAAGGCAGGCCCTCTAAAGGTTACACATAAAAGAGAGTAGGTTTGGTTTTCTGATCATTGTATGAGGGTGAGAGCATACTTACATACTACTTCATCAAGCACAGAAAACACAAGTTTATTTTAGTCCTCTACAATCTATGTGCAACTACTTTAAAGAGGTCACTCAAAATGCAAGTTGCATGTTGTCAATTTATCCCTTAGTTAAGCTAAATGTGCAAGATATGATGTGTTACTTTCAGAAATAAAACTCCTAATTAACTATGTGAGGAGATGCATGAAATATGCTTGAAAACAATTATGCACATAGATATGTTACTAGTTTAAAATTTTCAGTTCTTGGACATTCAGACCTACAGAAAAAGTTTGTTAGTTGCAAATAAAAGTGCTATCCTAGCAAATGTGTTGTCTTCCACCTCAAAAGCGCTGACCTAGAGGACAAAAGCGTGAACCTGCGATACGAAAGCGCTGCTCTATGGACTAAAATGTGAGAATTCACTGACAAAAGCGCCAACCAAAATGACAAATGCATTAATCTCAGAGACAAAAGTGCTAATCTAAGAATCACATGCATTGATTTGCCAACAAAAAAATTAACCTAAATGCCAAATGCACTAACCCGCGAGACAAAAGTGCTAATCTATTAAACAAAAGCACCATCAGAACTCACACAGGCATGAATCTGGATTACAAATGCATTAAACTTATGTTTGTGAGAACTAGACAAGATATTAGAAAGACATATGCGAGGCTCCTGCCCCACGATGGGCACCAAAATGTGTTGACTTGAATTTCATCATCAGAATACTACCTGCAACATGTTAGTTTCACAAAATACAAAGGAAATACTACATAAAATCCAAACTCAACCAATGAAACTACATGAAATGAATATTAAAATAAAAACCATATTATTACCTTCATGATTTATGTCTCATTGTGTCCTAACTCCACTGTTCTTGGTTGCAGATGATTTGCTCTCAGACAAGCACTGATAGCTTCCAAGATGGAATATGGAGAAGGGACTGATAACTAATAGTTAATTGATACTATGATATGCAATGCAAATGATTTAAAGATAAATGATTATGCTAAATTGCTAATTGCTTCAAGATAAAAACTCACAGATGCATAAGTTTTTACTCAAATTGTGAACTTGAAGACTAACTCTTTCTCAACTCAAACTCCCATATTTATAGACTTTGAGAGGATAAGATGATGTGTCCTGGATCAACGGTCATGATCAGATCTGCAAATTTGGATAGCTGTGAGCAAAGGTGAAGGTTGAGAGAAAGGGGGAAGGAGAAGACAAGTGTCACTCATCTTACCTTGACTGGGTTTCTGACTGAGGGAATCTAGGGATGGTTTGAGAAGATTTAGGCATGAGAGGAAAAGTGGACTCAAGTCCTTCCTAAGATGTAGGGGTGTTGGAGAGAATATAGAAGAAGGTTAAGAAATATGTGTATGTACACAATATTTCATTTATTTTGGAAGTTGGAGATAAGTGGCTAATAAATGTTTTATTTGTTTTGATTTTGTTGAATTAATTTAGCCACATGATGGATGAGATGGCAAAGGAAAGATGAAGTGGAGATGGAAGGTGAGTTGGAAATGAATTAAATAATTTAAAAATTATTTAATATTTGAGACTATAGAATAGAAGAATAATCATTAAATATTAGATATTTAATTGATTAGAGGAATAATTAAATATTAGATATTTAATTAATTGATTAGAAGAATAATTAAATATTAGATATTTAATTAATTGACTAGAAGAAAAGGATAAATGAATTAATTAATAAAATATTTCAATTAAATTAATTAATAGAAAGACATGAAATGAATTAAATAAATTAATCTTTTCAAATTAACTATTTAATATTTAATCGCTCATAGCCATTTTTATGTGTATATAATAAGTACACACCACCCCCACGATAGTAACTTTGTTTGTATCTATGTGATTCAAATTGTAATCAATTAACATCTCTTCTCCTACACTTATTGATTTTATCGCACATACAAATACACGGTTTCCTTCGCGCGCCTCAAATATGCAATTGGGTTGCCTATAAGTTGACCCAGGTCGTGTACTTTTATTAAACCTGCAATATTCCCTGTTGCTTTTGGCCTTTCATCAATGTACATAGCAACTCTTTTACTTTGATCATTATCTTTTAGCTGTATATAATTTGCTGATAGTGCATACCTACGCATACTTCGTGTATATCAAACCAACTGCATCCAATTTTTGTAATTGTAACAGGGTCCGACATACTCCATCAATTCAACAACTTTGTTGTAATAAACCTTTATGCCGTCCATGGAAAATACGCCCAAACCATGTAATGACGATGGTGCTATGCGATATATCCTCCCGTTAACACAAAAACCAGTGTCTATTGGAGGAAGTTCCTTGGGTACCCATTATTTCAATAGATGTTTGTACTTCAAGGGCACCTCGATGTCGCCTATGCTCTCGTCATCATAAGAACATGATTTCCCTTGAGAAAGAAATAATTCCACATGTTTATGGAATTTTCTTCTAATCTTTTGACCTCTAGGTGATCTCCCTCTTTTAGACCTACTACATGTCTCGCTTTCCTCTTCTCTTCCTGAATTTCCCTTGCTCGAGGAAGGCACATTTGACAAATACCTATTTGATTGTACCTACACTCCATCAAATGAGAAAGATAGTTGGGAGAGGGTCGATTGTTAGTGTGAGAGGAAATAAAATTTAGGATTCCATGGAGAGAGACGACAAGAAGTTGTAATAGATGCTTCACCATATCTTGTTGATTTTTTGCAAATGCTGCAAATATATTTGAGGGCGGGTTGTCAAAGGTCCTGATAGTCCTAAAAATGACTATACAAAATTTTTCATGCCTTAGTCAAAATCTTGGTCATTCTGGATTAATATTATTCTCTGTTCCTTCCTTTGGGGTTTAGTGTTTAGGGTTTTACTCTTTTATAATTAAATCTCATGGAAAAAACCTAAGCCTGTTATAATTTTGCATTAAATTTTTGTCTTAAGGCCTGAGGGTCATGTCATCATTGGCGGGGCCATTTTATCCTCTATGTTGTGCTTACCTATATTATTCTAGGTGGATCCTGTTTAACATTTCAGCCAACCCCTTTGTTTTTTCCTAAGTCTAATGTTTTAATATTTCGACCAACAACTAAATCATGAGCAGATCCTATAGCCCGCGCTCCCCTATGGTTGAAGGTGGTGGTGGTTAAGGACTGCGACATCACGAGATGATGCCACATGTCCTCGATGGGGAGGTTAAGTCGACAGTTAAAATTTTGCAACATTTGTTGTTACCGGTTCCCAACAAGTAAAGTTCAGACTACTAATGGTTCATCAATCTGCACGTGCTTGTAATGGATGAAGATGTTTTAATATCTACAAAAAAGTTGCTCAACTATTAAGGGACTTAAGAAGGAAATCATTATGGCCGACAGGTAAAGTGAGCCGATCCAACGACCCTCGTAACCCCGCGATCAAGAGATGCAAGGGGATTATGGACTGCGACATCACAAAATTATGCCATGTGTCCAAGGTGGGCCAGGAAAAGCCGATGGTGGGGTCACTGAACGAGGTGAAGTAAGTGGTGAGTTGGCTATGCCAATTCATACTTTGGGTGGACCTGTTTGCCACATGGAAGGTCAGTGTTAGATTGACCGACAATGATCGTGTGATTCGCTGAGATGGATAAGATATACGATGGAGTTTCAAATAATTTTTATAAGGGTGTTGTAAAGGCGTGGTATGTTATCTGTATAGGAAAGTTAGAATGGATAGAATGCAAAGCTTGTCAACTTGGAGAAAATAGAGACAAGGTAGGACGATTGGATGCCGACTTATTTCAAAAGGCTAGTTTTATGAAGGTTTGTATTGAGTCAAAATTGATTTGACAAGAAAGGACAACGATTTTAGAGGCATAAGAGAATTTGGATAACCTCTAAGTTGGAAATGAAAGATCATGGATTTCTCGGTAAAATTAGAGGTTGATTGTTGTCAGGGATTCTCATGGAGCGATAAAGTCAAAAAATCCTTCTTTGAGAAGATCTAAAAGAGGACAATCCGGTGTTTTAAAATAATTTCAAAACAAAGTTACGCATTCCCAGGACGAGAAGATCAAAACAAAATCATCCATGTAAGGTGAATCTTGACAGAAAAATAATGGATTGATTTTTCTTATGAAAAAACTGGAATTCGATGGTGTCCTGGGTCTGACATGCATGATTTCCCTAGTTCACAACTGGCATGGTGAATAGATAGAAGTGAGCATTCAGGAAGATTGTTTTTGCATGAAAATACACCGCCAAGTGAAGTGTTTTTGATTATAAATACAATAAGGTGGTAGTTCAGTTGGTAGAAGAGAAAATAAGCCTCTTTTCTTTCTAAAGAGCGGTTTTTCATCACTAAAGATGATGTTTGAGCAGTATCGTGCATGGAGTTGCTGTGTGCTTGTTGATACCAGATGGATGTTCTTTCTCTTGTGTGAGTTTTCTTATTGTTAAAGGGGTTGTGAAAGTTCAAAACATTGTTAGAGGGGGCATGAAAGCCATTTCTTATCAGAAAAAGCCACTCATGATACATCCTCTGCTTCTACTCTGCCACTAGCTGGCAAGGGGTTTGGGGAAGGAGCCTATAGGAGAATGAAAGAAGGATTTGTTTGAGTGGGGAGTGGCAACCAGTCATCTCTACGATGATATGCAAGATGCGACCCCTCCCCAATATATTATGTTTCTCTATAAGCTTCTCCTTCCACTTTCTTTGATCCTGGGCATAAAGGTTGGAGATCTTCCTCTAGTTTGGGGGCGATTTTACTTCTTGCCAAGATCTAGTTTCCCTTCCGGGAAGGGAAATGTTCTGTAGGATAGAACGAAGCATCTCACAGTCTGATTGAAGACATTAGGATGATAATGGCATGACTCAAGCACTTTTGTTTCTACCAATGTTCAATTACAAATTGTGATTATGTTTTATCACGAGTGCTAGTGTATGGGTAGTTTTAAGGAATATTTTGTAAAAAAATTGCATATGGATTTCTTGGCTTGTTCATTCTAGATGACATGTGTCTCTTGGCCTCAAGCTTGTTGCTGCCTTATTTTCTATTAAAGGGAAATCAAGGCCATTAGAAAGGGTTCCAAAATATCTGAATAGGGTCTCTTGTGTAGGTTAGGTCTATAGGATTAGGTTCTAGTTTTGAGAAGTCATGAGTAAATAGCAGAGAATTGTAATGTCATTTTACAGAGCAAAATAGAAGATAGTCATCGGTTTCAAATTTAAAATGGGTTCTTTTGTAAATGAACTGTATTCGGTTATTTGATAGAAGATAGATTTTGAAGTTAATACAAATATAATTTCAAAATCCTTACTCTCCTGTGTATGATTTATCTTCTTTTGAGTTAATGGAATCAAGGGTTTCATTTGCTTGTTGTATTGTTATGATGTATGTAATTTTTCATTTCATGCTTTAATCCAAGGGGTTAATTAAAATGCTTGAATGAGATTATAGAGGGATAAAGCTTGTACTAGGATTTGATAAGTAGTTCGGGTAAGAAATTGCAAATAAAATGATACTGTAAGGCGGTATTATTTAAGATTTAATCAGCTATTAGATAAATTTTTGTCAAGTTTTAGTGATATTTCAGAAACTCAGAGCCCAATGGAGTAAGGCACTAGTATATGCTAGCAAATGTCATTAGGTTATCAATTTCTTGTCTGTTTCACTTATGGTTTGTCATAAATCATTAAAATCAAGACACATCTCCAAGTTTTTATGTATGTTTGAGGTGTCCTACTATCTCATGCTCCAGATAAGGTTGAGGATCACTGAAAAATTCACCATTCTTGAGAATTCTCCCTGCTGTTGAGCCCGTATATGAGATTATCTGCTTTGTTTTAGGATAATTCATGAGTGTGATGCAAAGATAAAAAATTTGCTAAGGGATCACCCTCCCAAATCTTGCAGAGCCCAAATTGTAGAAGGATTAGCAAAATCCTTGTCAGTTGGTCCAAGTTCTTGAGGATTTTAATAGTTGGAGTTGGCTTCTCCATGAGTATTTGAAGAATCAACTTGGTTTCTGCCTTTAATAGTGTAAACCCGTTTGGGAACCAACAGGTCCATTGCATGGATCGATAAGAATGGCTCATGCTTTTTCCCCAAATTCATCATTAAGGGTAATGCTGATGAAGAAGTCGGCCCTAAAGTTGATGTTGAGATTTAAATTTTAATAAGGCCAACTGGGGCCTCAAGTGTTGATAATTGTATTAGAGTTGCTGCTAATGTGGAGGTTTAAAAAACTGAGCAAGTTTGTTTTCTTGGTAATTTTGGAGTTTCAAAAACTCAGAAAAATTGTCTTCCTTGTCACTTAAAGCATATAGGAGGGCTAGGGAAAGTGGAATGAGCTATACCATGTAGATGTCAAGGTGGTTTAGGTGAGAAAAAAAATTCAAAGTTTTGACAAAATATAGTTGCTAAAACCTGGCTTATTATTAAACCACTCCAAGATGGGTGTAAAGAGAAAGAAAGAAAATAATAAATGGTTTCTATAGGGTGTATTGACTTATACTTGCTGATCCATGAGAAGAATCGTCATCTTTCCTTTATGTAGACTGCGCAGGATCCTCGTCAAAGGGGTTCAGGTTCCTGCATATGTAATTCATTTATCTTATGTTAGCTTACATCTTATATGAAGGTCAATCAAATGGTTCACTACCTTGCATAGACAAGGCAACAAACTGTTTGAAAAAATGTCTAAAAGAAATGTGTTCTAATGGTGATGGAATGCCATAACAATCCATACTAATTTGACTGTCATGGCATTCCATCACCATCATTGCATTCTGTCACCATGAGACCGCATTTCTTTAA
The DNA here is from genome assembly GCF_030272615.1 of Cryptomeria japonica. Classification (NCBI taxonomy): domain Eukaryota; kingdom Viridiplantae; phylum Streptophyta; class Pinopsida; order Cupressales; family Cupressaceae; genus Cryptomeria; species Cryptomeria japonica. Next base: position 124,851,948 of record NC_081412.1, on the reverse strand, counting down.
GGCATTTTTCTGTCAGTTCACTACCTTGTCTATGTTACCACATTTTTCATACATTGCTTATATTGGTCAAATAGTGCAAAACATGTATTCAACATAGCTAGGCAATGTTCATTCGGATCACAATTTCTTTGATTACATATAGAAAAGTTTAATATCCCATAGGTCAATTTTGATTTTTAGATATAATTACATATAGAAATGTATAATATCCCATACCTTGGCAATGTTTACTTATAATTTCATATAAAAATGGATAATATCCCATAGGTCAATTTTAATTTTTACATATATTATAATATCCCATTTAATTATAATTACCCATATAATATCCCATTTAATATCCCATTTAATTATGTAATTGAAATATCACATTTACATATAATTATAATATCCCATAGGTCGATTTCAATTTCAAATTACTCTGCAAAGAAAAAGACTTCAAAAAACTTCATTCCCGCAAGGCAAAGCAGAAGACCATTGGCGCGTGTAGGAGAGGAGATTCACATGGTTAGAGACGGTGGTGAATGAAGACTTTATTCGTGCGTGTAGGAGGAGGAAATTAGTTTACAAGTGAGCAATCACTTAGCTTCATCTTATGTGCATTTTATAATATAAATGGTATATTATATGGGATATTTCAATTTCATAGACATATGTAAATGGGATATTATAATTATAAATAAATAGGATATTATATAATCAAATCTAACAGTTTTATTTTACAAATTTGTTGTGTTTGATCCATAAGAGTTTTGGTAGAGCTGATTCATTTAGTCTAGCAAGCAACTAATCGAGTCTATATTGTCTTTGTTTGTTTCAACACTAGACCCTTGCTTTGTAGCAATATTATAGGCCCGCATATACCTTTTCCTAGCATCATCTATAACTACTATATTGCTAGAGGACTCAGAAATGTGTAGAGAAGGGTTTGAACTCTATACTGATAGAAGGTGATGCATAGATACTTATCAATGCTATTAAGAATGGTGCCACACCAAATTGGAAAATACAAAGGATTCTGAGGGATATTATGGATGCTCTAAATAATGTTCCTGACTACGAGGTCAGACATGTTTTTAGGGAGGCGAACGTGGCTGTAGATTCCATGGCAAACATGGGAATAAATTTAAGGACAAAGGATGACCAGGTTTTTGAGGCAATCTCGAGTGAGGATTTGGAACAAATTCTAGTGGATGACTATGAAGCCTCGTGGAGGCAGAAAAAAGAAGGTATTGGATATGTATGACTAAGGGAGGGTACTGATCTGGATTCCAAACCACAAATTTGGATTCAAAGTGACAAAGGTGATCATGATAGATGAAAATAAGGCTCCAATTATCATGAATGAAGGGACATTGGGAGAAGGTGGCAAGAGATTAGGACACTTCAAATCTGAAGATGGATTTGGTTTTCACAGGATATCAGATTTCTTTCCCTTTTAGATAGAGCCTGATGTTCGATAAGGATAGGAAATCATAAGAATGAGGTTCAATAGGAAGGCAGATCGAGAAATGAATGTAGGAGGAGAACTGAGGGAAAACAATCCATCACTTTGGGTTGAGCTTCCTATGTGCGAAGGAGATATTTCAGCAGCAATGCATGAGACTTTTATTTGTGATGAGCTCACTTGCGATGCACTATAGAGTCTGGCCAGGTCTATTTTGGGTGGGGACAGACACTGGTGTGATGGTTTCATCTATGAGGAGATTCTGTGCCCAATGGTTGACATCCTTGATTCCAAGGAAGCATGCATACAGATGATCGATGGCTTCGTAAGATTGATCAATGGGTAGGCGATAGCAAGTGCTATCATGGACTTGGATTCAAGCGGTAGGACTAGTGTTCTGGATATGTAATTCAATCCGGAACATTACATACTAGATCCACCAAAGGAAGAGTCTGAGTCAGAGGAAGAGTCTGAGCTGAAGGATGAGGATGCTCGGGAGGCCAGGGTTGTGCGAGAAAGGAAGAAGAATTTCATGGCAGAGACTTGGGAGGTATTCTGGGTGGATGTCATAAACCGTGACTTGGAGCCCTTCAAGAGATTCCTGAACTCAAATGATAATTGGCTTAGTGCAGCCTTGACTGTGTATGTGGTGGAGATTGGTGAAAGGCTCACTGCAATTTTCCGTTATTTAGAATAGTTTTTTTTGTTTCTGCTACTATGTAGCCTGCATATGGGATGTAAGGGAGCTATCCCCTTTTGATAGCACTTAATAATAATTTTTTTTAATGTAATTGCAATACATGTCTGAGTTCTGCTCTTCTAGTATGCTTAAGGTTCCTAGTGACAAGACACGCTGGTCGCCTCACACATCACATACGATGTCTTCCCCTAACATTCAATTTAATGTCCATATACAAAAGAAGTACTCTACACAATCCCAACATTCAAAGAACATCCTTTAAAGCCTTCATAAAGCATACAAACCCCTGCAATACCAAGAACAAGTCCCTTAAAAAACCTAGAAGATCATTGAAAAGGGAAACAAATAATTTTGATTATGTTTGAAACACACATAAGATGAAGCTAAGTGATTGCTCACCTGTAAAATAAATTCCTCCTATGAATCTCCTCTCCTGCGCGCGAACGAACTCTTCATTCACCACAGTCTGCGTATCTGATCCTCTCCTGCTTTGCCTTGTTGGAATGAAGTTTTTTGAAGTCTTTTGCTTTGCCTCATAGGAATGAAGTTTTTCAAAGTCTTTTGCTTTGCAGAGTAATTTGAAATTCAAATTGACCTATGGGATATTATAATTATATGTAAATGCGATATTTCAATTACATAATTAAATGGGATATTAATGATGGCATGATGAAAGAATAAGAATCTGGTCAACTACTGAGAGGGGGGGTGAATCAGTAGATAGAAAAACTGATACTAACTTCAACAATCTTAAAATCAATCTCTCAAAGTAAACTTAGAACTATCAATGAAATACCACTTGTCAAGATAAACCGGTTGACTGTTACAACAAATTAACAATAAACAAATTCAAACTCATAAACATCCAAATGCTTTTTCATATGTCAACATACTTCATTTCTCAATGCTTCCCATTATCATGACTTATCAAAGTAGTTAAGTAGTTAAAAAAATCAACCATAAGATCATAACCACAAAAACATTCACCACTTGACACAAATATTTTTGATGTGGAAACCCAAATGGGAAAAACCATAGTGAGATGAGACTCACAAGATAACTATTTGAACTCTTCTAAAGTTTGCCCTATTAGGAGCCAAGCCTATTAAAGCTTAACAAAAAGTCCCGTTAAGAACAAATCCTGCTAGTGACCACCCGGTTAAGGGATTGACTACAATGCCTTGTTAGAAGCAATGCCCTGTAAGGAGTAACCTTAGTAGATGATTTGAAAATACAAACTAATGGATCACCTGGTTAGAGGATTTAAATAGCACCAAGATTGTTAGAGCTTACCCGGTTAGGGGATTTCAATTTTGCTGTAATTGTTAGAAAACAATAGGAGTTTATTGATCTGTTTGAATAGCACTACACTTGCTTGATCAGATCATTTTCATGCTCCTATCTTCCTTTACTCAAACTACAAATACATCATCTGGTTTGACAACCACACACTCAACTAAAACTTTTCCAATTTTGAAACTAAACAACTCATTGACCTTATAAACAAATCAATTAGGTCGGTAACACAACAAATTCCTAATTCTCATAGAGATTACAAACAAGTCAGTTCAAGTATGACCATTGGATTACATAGCAATCTCTACACATCAATTAAGAAAACCTTGATCGCTCCTTGATCACCGCTTCATCAAACTTAGTAACTCATCACGCGCTTTGCATTATATGCAGTATAATTGCTCATTCCCTAGACAAAAATGGTTACATCAAAGTGCCAAAATCACTTGAAATTGTCTTCATACAATAATCATATGTGTCATCATCATTACTACTCATCATTATATCATAAACCAATATAACCAATTCACTAAACTTAATCGGTTAGGGTTTATCAAATCAACAGGTAGGGTTTACCGGTTCAACTCTCCAATATAGAAATACCGGTTCACTTCCACAAATTCTTCCTACTGGTTGCAGTTTCCTTCACAAGTTCATCCTACCAGTTACAAAACATCATTACAACAATATCAACAATATCATTATCGGTTAATTGACATCAATGACAACATAACATATCATTAATGCAATATTCATGCAAATGCCAACAATTAAATGGGTAATTATAATTAAATGGGATATTATAATTATATGTAAAAATTAAAATTGACCTATGGGATATTAAATATTTTTATATGAAATTATAAGTAAACATTGCCAAGGTATGGGATATTATATGAGATATTATACATTTCTATATGTAATTATATATAAAAATCAAAATTGACCTATGGGATATTAAACTTTTCTATATTAAAAATTATTTATGATATTTTTCAAAGGTCTATTGCTCACAACCTATTAGTACATTGATGCAATATTTTGTACCACTTTCTACGTCACTATGTTGTTTTGAGGCTTTTAGTTTGAAAAATAAGTAAGGCTAAACATAAAGACAAATTTATTCAAATTTTATAGGGGGTGATCACAAAGGAAAGTTAAGGTTGACATTATGCTCACTATGACTAGTTCGTAGTTTGTTCTAGGGTGTTCCAAATAAATGCACTAGAGGATTATGCTATGCACTAGCTAGACAAAGTGTGTGGATGTTCATTGGACCAAGTATAGTGTGGGTTGGGTGTCATGCAGTTCATGTCCCCACTCTTGGAGTAACTTGTGGGTTTTAGGACGTAGTTGAATAGACATTGTGATTGATAAACTAACTTGTGGATGACTTATAGATATTATGAATACTCTCTCTCTCTCTCTCTCTCTCTCTCTCTCTCTCTCTCTTCCTCTCTCTCTCTTAGTGTCTCCATCCCATTTTGTCCATTCTCTACATGTCCTCCCTTTCTCTTTCTCTCTCACCTCTCTCTCTCTTTGCCTATTGTAGACACCGAAGAGTTGCACAATGAATTAAGTGAATTTTATTCATTTAATTATCCCCAATTCTTTCAATTAATTAAAATAAGGTTTAATTAGTATTTCTATTCTTCTAATTAGCCTATTAATCAAATTAAAGATTTGATTAATATTCCCCTTCTTCTATCTAATCCATTTAATTAAATCCCCCTTCAAGCCATTTAATTAAATTTATATTTAATTAAATCCCCCTTCAAGCCATTTTAATTAAATTTACATTTAGTTAAATCCCCCCACTTGCAAAAATTCAAAAATTGGCATTTAAATAAATCAATATTTATTTAAATCTATCAAATGCAAGTTGCAACCAACAATTGAAATAAATTAATTTAATTTTAATTAAATCCTATTTTCCCTCACCTACTTGCAAAATCCTACATCTCCCACTTGCCTCCTAAACCTCTTCTAGAGCCTTCTAGATTCTTCTAAACCTCCTAATCCCATCCTAATCATTTCTAATCTCCTAATCATATCCTTTCCCGAAATTTGAGGAGGCCACTTCTTAAATTTGGAAGAAAGTCTTCTAAATGCATTTAAGACTTTATTTCTTCAACAACCTAACTTATCGAGTTCCCCAAATTTGGAAGGACTCTTACAAATTTGTCCCCAAAGTCTTCCTAACCATTAATGGTTAACCCAACCTTTCCACATGATTAGAGACTTTCTCTCTAACTTAACCTTCACCTAACCCAAGGGTCTCATCAATTACTCATGGCTTTGACCTTGGTTATCTTATTAACCCTTGCACAAGAGTTTATCCTTTGGGTAAAGGCTTTATTTATTGGTTATTAAGTAACCTAATCATGACCTTAGCTCCTAAGGTAACCACCATGTCTCCTCAAGCATTTAATGCTTCTTGCCTCTCCTCTCAAGCCCTCTCAAGGTGACATTTGTCAACTTGAAATTGGATTGAATCCCTCACATGGATTGATAACTTTCAATCCTAGCCCTTGTTGAGATTATTCAATCCCAACCATCCATTGCCCTATTTCCCATATAAATAGAGCCCATTCCTTCTTCAAATATCCAAGTCTTGTGTGCATCTAATTTATAGTATCATTTCATCAAGCTTTGTTAGCATCTTTGATAATGGCATTTTTAGACCATTTAGTAGCACCATAGCTTAGATTCATCATGTTTTGCATATCATGTTATTAATATCATGCTAGCTTCATTTCCATACTATCTTAATATTATTTTAATACCATTTTCATGTTAGTTTTAGCTTCATATAAATATCTTACACCATATCATCATCTAGTTTCATATCTAAATCATTCATTAGGATCATGGTTGCATCCATTTTGATCCTAAAATCCTCTAAATATCATTCTCTAGGTTGTCATTTAAGAGATCAAGTGCTCTTCCAAGTGAGGGCCACCTTGAATCTTGAGGATCTTTAGAGATAGAGGAGCATGGAATGATTTTGAGAGTTTTAGTTTCACTAACTTGTTTTATTGATTTCTAACCTCTAATGCAATGTTTCATGTGTATGTTTGAGATGTTTTCCTGTCTTGTAGGCTGATACCACATTTCTAGCATACACCTATTGCTCTCTCTCTCTCTCTCTCTCAATTCTCTCTCTCCTTCCCTCTCTCCCTCTCTCCCTCTCTTTTAATCTCTCTCTCTATAGCTTAGATTCATCCATTCTTCTTAGATGAGTTTATTTTAGATACATTTAGTTAATTATATGCATTAGGGATATTCTTCAATTAAGATTCATTCAATTCTTTTGAAAAGAATAGAAAAATGTCCTAGGGATCTGATTCAATTAGGATTCATTCAATTAGATACTCTCCAATTGATTTGGCCAACTAATAGAGTGAACCTTTCAAGGTTGCTAACTCCCTCACTTTAGGCTGTGCAGAACCTAGGCAGGTGTACCTACTCACCAATCAGTTCTCCAAATTGGTGCTTGATGATGTTATTTTTTTCTCAAATATCCTCTAGAGGGGGCATCATCTTCATTTTTCTATCCTACTGTTGATACCCAAAATCCAGTAACAATACCTAATACCCCTAGCATGTGAGTCATCACCAAGCTTTTGTATTTGGCATAAGTGAAAGGTTGAAGCTACATAAGTTTGGTTTAACTCAATACAATAAGTAAAAGGATAATTTAAACAATATTATATTTTATCCCAAAGGTGTATGCCACTTTGAGATAAACACCAGAAGTAGGAAATACAGTGTGTTGGATATGGTAAATTTTTTGTTTTATGCAGTTCCTGTTGAGGGTTCTATGTCTTAGGTTCTTCTTTTAGTTCTCCTGGTATATCTTATTTCTTGTTGTTGACTTATGGTAGTAGGTTTACGTATCTTAAGTGATGATTACCAGTCCCTTACGTTAGGGATTATCGTTCATAAAGGTTATTTTAATATGCAAAATACTCCTAAGTATTGTTAAAACCCCGGGTCTTGAGTCATTTATTTCCCTAAGAAGGCCCTACGCATGATAAATTAACCCATAAGGTTTTCCACATGTTCTAAATGATCACCTAAGTGCCAATCCCAAGTGACTCAATCGCGCAGGATAATATTTACAAAGAAATTGCCCCTTGTCCCTTATCCCGTTGGGTGTTTCAATGTGATTTTCAACCTAGTGGGATAAGGAAATGATAGTTTTCAAAGAGTGAATCTTATCTCGCGACACATTTGCATCAATGATCTAGCACCACAGGATAAGAAGAAGGAAATAATTACAAAGGAATCCTTATCTCATTACAACTGCAAGGTGAGCAAAGAAGCAATGCAGGATACTGAGCAGCTAAAAGAAACAAATAGTAGAGGCCTATCCCACAATGATCTAGGAGAACTATGAGAGGCCCACGAGATAAGGGTTGTCTTAGGCACAAAGGGGAAATCTTATCCCGCAGGGTCTCCAAGTTACCATAATAGCATTACAGGGCAACGCGAGACAAGTCAACAAAGAAGGATGCTATACTTTTCTTATCCTACGGGGATAAGAAAATAGTCGCGGGATAAGAAAATAACTAATAAAAGGGTAAAAGGGCTTATTCTGTGGGGATAAGATATCCACAAAAAAGGTGAATGAAAGATCAACAAGTAGACTCAAAGGTGCACCATGGGATAAGAGTGTTAAAGGAAAGAAGAGGAAGTCTTATCCTGTGATGTGTTCTTCTTGTTCAGAGATGGTCACGGGATAAGAGTTATAAGTTGGAAATAAGGGAAAGCTTATCCTGTGCATTTGCGTGGGGATAAAAGGAGTATTGTAGGATAAGACAAAGCTAGTTCAAAGGCTTATCCCACAGACGGTAGGAACATAAAGGAAAAGGGCTTGCAGGCGGAAGGCTAGGAGCAACGCGGGATAAGGCTTCCAAGGTAAAACACATAAAAGCTTATCCTCCAAGGATAGAAGAAGGGGTAAATGACATCGTGGGATAAATAAAAAAGGGAAATCTACAATAGAGGATTATCCTATGGAAATAGATGAGATGGCCGAAGGAGCTTCAGAGAATATGAATTTCTAAAGTGACAAAGGGGACCTAAGTATTGCTAAAAACCTCGGGTCTTAAGTCCTTTATTTCCTAGGAAGGCCCCACACACGACCACTTAACCCATGAATTTTTCCACATGTTCTAAATGATCACTTAAGTATTGACCCCAAGTAGATCAGTCGCGCGGGATAAGATTTCAAAATGAAGCGCCCCCTGTTCCTTATCTCGCAAGTGGTTTCAATGTGAATTTCAACCCCCCGAGATAAGAAGAAAGCAAGAATTACAAAGGAGTCCTTATCCCGTGACAACTAAAAAGTGAGCAAGGAGCAACGTGGGATAAGGAGAGGTTGAAGAAAACAAGCGGTAAAAGCTTATCTCGCAATGAACCAAGGACACTGTGAAATGGCCGTGGGATAAGGGATGACTTAAATATAAAGGGAGTCTTATCCTGTAGGATTTCCATGCCACTAGAATATCATTACAAGGAAACACGAGATAAGTCAAAAATGAAGGATGCAATGCTTTTCTTATCTCGCGTGTCCCAATAGGGATAAGAAAAGAGTCTTGGGATAACAAAATACTTAAGCAAAAGTTAAAAGGGCTTATCCTGCGGGGCGACAAAGATCCAGAACAATGGTGAAACTCAAAGGTGCACCGCGGGATAAGAATGTTGAAAGATCATAAAGGAAATATTATCCCACGACATGTTCCTCTTTCTTAATGATGGCCGCGAGATAAGAATTGTGAACGGGAAATAAGAGAAAGCCTTATCTCGCGCATTCCCGTGGGGATAAGAGAAATACTTTGGGATAAGAAGAAGCTAGTTCAAAAGCTTATCCCACAGATGATAAAAACACAAAGAAAAGGGTTGGTAGGTGAAAGGCAAAAGAAAGGGCTAGGAGAAATGCGAGATAAGATTTCCAAAGTAAGCACATTAAAGCTTATCCCGCAAAGATAGAAGAAAGGGTGAATGACACCACAGGATAAGTAAAACAAGGAAAATTACAATAGAAGCTTATCCCATAGAGAAAGCTAAGATGGCCAAGGAAGCTCCAAAGAGTATCAATTTCTAAGGTGATAGAAGGGACTTTATGAGGATGCCACATCACTATTCAGGGAAGGCCAATGAGCAATCCTAACCGTCTATTGCCAGATCAACATATGAAATTTAAAATTGGCACCAACGACTACCTTTGTCCAACACAAATGAATTAATGGCATCATAATAAAATGAGAATTCAGTGGAATTATTTCATACCTTGCATACAAAAAGATTTCAGAGCATTACAGAGCGAGAAGAAAAGTGAATTCCAACATTCTAGTGCGCCTTCTAGCAATTTTAGTTGAAGAGAAAACCAGTAAGTGATTTTTCTTGTTTGTGCGTATTATCAAACTGCTGCTGTGATATTTTGAGTTGTCTATGTGTGTGCCCTAGAAGTTGGTAGGTTTTATTCTGACATTTGCTTTCCAAGTTTTTTCTCAGTCTTAAGTGTTAAGATGGCTTCCCTCGTTGAGAAATTTACTATTCCTGCTGCCAAGAAAGCCCGTGCAACCAAGACAAGCTCATCAATTCCTATCACTGAGGCTACACCTATAGATATGGTTTCCCCCATGCAAGAAATTGTGAGTTCCCCTTCTATACAACCAAAGTCTATAACTATCCCACAAGTATTTGATGAGGTCGAAGCTAGCTCCCCTTCGAAGGAAAAGGTCATGAAGAGAAAGAGAAAAATAGTCCGAAAGATCGTCATTGTCATTTCTGATAGTGAGTCTTCATATGAGCCCTCTCCCATTCCTATAACAAGGAAACCCACTCCAAAGAGGAGGAAGAGAACCAAGAAGGCTTCAATCAAAGCAGCCTCTGCTAAAACCCCATCCCCTGCACATGATGCCCCTGCTCCAATTAACCCATCTATTGAGGAAGACCTAATTCCTCAAAAGCAAATCCCACAAGGAGAAAACCCTCAGGAGCCAGCCAAGGAGGGTGCTCAAACTAAAGAAAAGACCCACAAGTATACAAAGCGCTCTAGGAAGCCATCCGAAGGGGAGTCATCAACTCAGGTAGAGTAGCTACCAACACATCTTACTACTCCTCTTGCTCCTGCCATGACCCCTGAAGAGTTGCAACATGAAGTTGAACACAGATTGGAAGAAATTGCACGAAGGCCAACTAGATAGACCATGAGCCTATACCAAGACCTGCTGAAATTGTTTGAGGGATCCACAATGTAGGATCATTTGAGAACTATTTTCAATGACAAAGAGGCAGGGTGTAGGGATTCTTTCACCAAGGAAAGGGACTGGGACATTTTCCATTCATTCCATGGAAACAGAGACAAGGCCATCTTGATGTGCAACCCCTGGACACTAAATCTTGGCAAATTGGTGGTACTCAATTTTTTTGTGGAGCGTATGCTCATAAGGGAGCTAGAAAATGCATATGATTCTCCAAGTCAGACTATTAGGACTATAGAAGGTTATGTCCTACTAGACATCTCTCCTGGGGCCATCATTCAATGTTTTGAGTTAGATAAATCTACCCTCACAAGCATAAATAGGGACAATTTGAAGAGGGAGTATGAGAATAAGAGGGATAGGTATAGGAAGGATCTTGTTCCTCATTTCATGAGGAAACTCTATAAGGATTCATGCAATTATGTCCTGCCATTTGAAAGGGAGCTTTTCAAGCTTGACTGCTTTGAGCCTTACTTTGTCAAGACTTATTATGCACTAGGGCAGGTCCTTGGAGTTGATTGTGGGCTCACCAAATTTCCCATTGATTTTATGATGATGGCCATTAACATTCAACATCCCTTAATAAATGAGCTGTATGAATTTGCAAGTGTCATTCATGAGAAGATTCATGAGGGACTGATAAAGGCTAAAAACAAAGATGACAAATTGGAATTCATGCATTATTCTTTGGTATTCTACTTGATTCTTCATCAAAACAAAGCCTACTAGGGCTTAGAGTTGAGAATAAGGATCAATGATCCCTACACAGGTCTCCCTTGGCCAGTGCAAAGATGGACCCAGGTGTGGGACAAGGGATCTAAATTTGGTGATTTTTGTGTTTTCTTTGATCACTTTGTGATGAAGATTTTGACAAGGCTTGGGGTAGTATTGCCAAGGTTGCCCAAGGAAATCATCAAAATATTGTGAATAAGGAGTTGCAGGGATGATGGACTAGTATATCTTGAGGTTGCATTCGCCCATAATTTTGGGGATTTCTTCTTTTATGGAAATTTTACAATCATTAGAATTTATGGGTGTGAGTAGGGGCCCTATGTATTGACAATTGTTGTCTCTCCAAGGTTAGCATTCCTCGAATTCATCTGGAAAATGATGTGGATGGAGAAGGAACAAATCAGATCTGATAGAAAGGGAAAGTTTCTCCCCAGGGTAACAATTTTCAACGAATTCAGTGTGGGTTGTGAGGCATTGGAGAAGGTGCATAATTTTTTGGTGAATGATTATAGATTGAGAGTTGCCCAGGAAAGGAATTTTGACCCTGAGGGGTGTATAAATGATATTAGAGTGAAGAAATTGAAGGAGAAGGGGTATTTTCATTCTTTTTTAGAAAGGGAGGACCTAATTTGAAATGCCCATTTGCGTGAGGCAGAAGAAAGGAGGAAGAAGTGGGACCTCATGAATAAATTTGAAAGAGAAAGGAAGCAAGAGGACCCCAATTTTGTAGGTTCCTTCGACATTTCATGGATGATTTTGCTAGAATGTATTTCATGCTAAGAAAGACAGATGATATAATCAAATATGAGATGCAAAGAAGAGAGGCAAGGGATAAAGGAGTTGAATACAAAGAAAAGCCAATTGCTCCAGCTCCTAAGGCTCAGACTAAGGAAGCACTTGCAGAGTCCTCTAAAGGGGGCATACAAAAGGATAAGGGAGTGACAACCGAGCAGGTTCAAAAAATTGAAAGGGAAAAGCCAAAATATCTGATTTTGTAGACGTCCAAGAGGATTTTGATACTTCAGTGCCACCACCTTCTCCTCCAAGGGAGACGTTCCAAGATGATGTAAATGCTGAGGCTTATAATGATCTAGACATGGCCCTCTTCCCAAGAACAATCCCTATGGAAGAAGCTGATGATGAAAGGATTGTTGCTTCAAAGAATTCTATGGTGAATGACAATTTTGTTAACTCCCCTGAGTTTAGATCTTTTTGGCTAAGAGAAAAATTGAAGAATATGTCTGATGAAGAAATCAACAATTTTGATAGAAACAATTTTGATTGCACTCCTCAAGAGGCCAGAGAGATGGCGATAAACAACAGAATGCTCCTTATCCCAGGGTGGAATTTTGAAAGGATATTTTTGGTGGATCAAATCATGCATTAAAAGGATCCCAATTTTGCAAGTAAGTTTGGAGAACATGGCTCTAGTGTCAATATAAGCTCAAAGGCTTTTGTTGTGGTCAAAAGCTCCTGTCACTAAGAAGCCCATAGTTTTGTAGGGTGTACAACACAAAACAAGGGATGCTATTGTAAGGACCCTAGAAGATAATACTACTTTGGAAGCTGTGGCAATTTCCAAACATGCAGTCCAATTTTCTCAACTTGCAGTGGAAGATTTGAAACAAAAACATATAAAACTAAAGGATATGCATGTTTTGAATAGAAAATACAATGAATTATTTGTTGAGAACATTGTATTAAAGGAGCAGATAAAGAAAATGTCAGTTGATTCTTCTAAGGGGATTAGACCTGAGGAATTTGAGAAAATGAATAAAGAAATGCAAAGGGTCAAAGATGAGGCTACAAGCAATTCTTTTGAAATTAGGAAAAATTCAATTTTGAGAATTTCAAATAAAATCATTGATAAATTGGATGAAGGTCACACTTCATATTCTTTGACATCTAAGCTCTTGAGTCAACTTTATGGATTCATTTCATTTTTTCAACCAATTAGAGCTACAGGGCTACCAAGGGGTCAAAGCCTGAAGGAGGTCATGTTGGTAGTGAAAAATGTGGCTCAACCACCTCAAATTGTAGGGGTAACCTGGAAAAACTATAATTTATTAAATAAAGAGATACCCATCATAGAGGAGGAGGTAAAATCATTAATGGGAATGATTTATTCTTTCCAGGGGCTTAGAAAATGGCATGTACCTACAATTTTGACAGATGATGGGCAGATTAAGAGCCTAGAAGAATGGAAACAAGTCTTCCAAGAAGCAATAAATGCAGTTTTGACATCCTTGGAAGGTGATCCAAACCAAGATGATACATTTCTTAATATTGTTGATAAGATCATGGAAGTTGAACAAATATATCATAGATTTTCTTTAGGAGCTGCAGTTGTGCCTGCCCACAAAACAAAGGAAGCTATGAACAAGTTGGATATCTTGAAGGGTTTTTCTTGGCCAACTGATGAGATTGATGCATTTCATAAAAGATACTGCTCCTTGGAAGAAGAGCATCCTAAAGAGGAAGACTAGTCACAATCATTCCATTTTTTCTATTCCTAAAAGTTTGGTGTAGGATGTCTATTTTGGGGAGAATGATTAGAGTGCTCAGCCAACAGGGACCAGTCTCCAAGGTGTTTGCCATTGCATGCAAAATTGTACTTTTGATCTCAAAAATAGAATATTTAAAGTACATATGAGAGAACATCTTTTGCAGGACCACAACCCAAGCTCCCAGGATGATGCCTTTTCAACTACCATCATTCAATGCAGGTTGCACGCAGAAGTCAAAAACCTAGGCTTTAGGTCAATTTTTTAATTAGGTTTTGACATTTGTCTTCTTCGGCTTGAGGCTTGTTTTTCTCCCTTGTGTTATAAAAGGGAATTCAGGGCCAAGAAGAAGGATTCCCGACTTTTTGATATGTATGCATTAGAGAAAACTTTAATATAACAATAGATAGTCTTTTGGCAGTTTTGGGTGACTCATTGTAGCATTTTTATGAATGTATCAGTTTTATCTTGAAAATCAATAAAGAGAACATTCATTTTCTTGCTCATACCTTTTGTGATGTGTTGTATGAATTGTTATGTTAAATAACATATGCAATTTGTCTTCTCTAATGGGGAATGCATATTCTTTGATGGGTTTCATTTCTAGCTAAATGAATTAAATTCTATCTTGAATACTGCAGTAAATTCCAAGAGAGTGTGAGGAGGTCATGAATGCATTCTCAATCTAAGAACTTTAAGAAAGTCTTAACTATTTAGTATTGAACTTTAATGCTGATAATGTTACTTTGTTTGTCCCTAAGACTGTGATTTGACTATGTTTTCCCTTAGAACAGGCACTGATAATACTTTCTTTAAGTTTGCGGGTCATCTGTATACTCTTATTTCACCTTTTATATTCAATTTTTAGTAGTTCTATATTAGGAGTAGAAGTAGATTAGAGCCATTTTTCAATGCAAGCAAAAGTGATAAGAAACTAAGGTTCAAGCCAAAATTTGTGGTATGTTATGCTTTTCCTTGGTATATTTTCATTGAAAGCATCTGCTGCATAGTGCATTGTCAATTAACATAAAACCAATATATGGATAATATTGCAATAGGTAAACCTACCTAGGTCTTGTAGATCTTGAAGAGTAGAAGATTGTAGCTTCCATGCTGAATCTTGTTCATTGGCCAAGTCCAATCCTGAGTCTGCTCATGAGTTAGTCGCTATTTCTCTAGGATTTAGGATCTATTGATAACCTATACATGTATTAAAATTTTGAGCTTTGGGTTATTTGGGGTTAACTAATGGAGTAGAAGAACTAGGAAAGTATATGTACTAAACTATGAAATTCACTGTTTAATAGGACGGCGAAATGTATGTAAAGTGTTTTAGTGTGTATGCCACGAAACATGTGCAAAGGGTAAACATGGGTAGTGTTGGTATTATTTCAAACACTTCATAATGATCCTTTAATGAAACACACATTCCCTAAGGTATTATCTACAATAGCTCATGCAAATATCATAGACTTGTTAAAATATCAAGATTGGAGAACATCATCTCCTCGAACTAGATTAAGAGCATAGATACAAAATAGTATCTGGTGCATCATACATCATAATAGGAATCATTGTGTTATTGCATAACAAACCATTAAAAGGATTCATCCATTAAATTTTCCATAAATATCTCAGCATGGAATACAACATGATGCAAATATTTGTAATGTAAAAGTATAAATGACTTGACATGTAAAGATAATCACAAAGTACAAGTCCTCCCACATAATTACAAACAAGTCCTCCCACATAATCACAACATTCAGATTTCACCCAAAAATATCAAAAAATCAATATCAAATAGATAATATACTAATCACATACATCATACATTTAAATCATGTCATTGATCTTCTTCTTCATCCAACTCTTTATCTGTATCTTCTGATCCATAATCGACATTGTAAGGATTATTGGTCATCATCATCATCATCATCATCATCATCATCATCATCATCATCATCATCATCATCATCATCATCATCATCATCATCATCATCATTTAAATCATCATCTTCATGAACATTAACTCCTACATCATCATGATCTTGTTCCTCTTCTTTGACATCTTCGTCGGGCACATCATCAACTAACTGTTGATCCTGATCATTATGTACATCATCTTCTAGTTCTTCTATATCTTCTTCTCCCATGACATTATACTTTACCAACCTTCCTCTAGGATCATGTCTAACAAAAAATGACCAACCCGGTTTATGTGGAACCTCTGAGTAAAATACCTGCTCACGTTGGCTTGGAAGAACATAGGGCTCATTTCCGGCTCACTCAAACAACCTTGTATTGACCATTGTAAATCCATTATCATGTTCAATAACAGTTTTGTTAGGATAATTTTCAGTCAATCTTAGCCTATACCATTGGATGACGAAAAGAACTAATTTGAAGGACCCATAGTCACACTCAAGTATATAATCCAAAATCCCATAGTATCGATTTTTTGAGACTTGAGGATGTATGTCGCTTCTAGATGAAACATTAGTCACCTGAAATACTACAATTATCCTAGTATCACAAGTTTTCTTCATGTCATGCAACTTTTTGATGCAAAATTTATGACCATTGCACCACATAGCCTTGTGGTGTTTCACCTGCAATATGTCAAACATGTAAAAACTATTGCACTGCCAGTTGATAAACATATTTATTCTTGGTCAAATGTATGCAAAAAATAACACACACACACACACACACAAATACACACACACACACACACATATACATCATTACAATTGAAAAAAAAATTAAATAATATGGGTGATTAATATATTTATACGTACCTGTTTATCTCTTAAACCATATGCCAAATCAATTTCCCTTGGTGTAACATTGGAATCTCCATTACGATGAGCTTCTTTAACCAATGAAGCCACACCTTCCCATGTTAATGTGCGACCAAATTATTGACATGGTTCAATCCATACCATCATCTAATCAAGATTGTTTGTGACATACAAATGTAGTGCATCCCACTCTCGAGCAACTATAGAAAAATAACTAGAAATCTACAACTGATGTATATTGAACATTAAGAATTAATTAACTACAATATATATAAAAATCAAATGTAAAATGTATTTAGATTAATGTCCATGAACATCCAGTAATTACTTCTCACTTTCCTCAATCTACCTTTCCCCATCAGGTATTCCCCTTCGAATTTGTTAATGGAGTTGGGATCCCAAATGCGATCTACATGGATCTTTGCCATAAACTTAGGAAGATATTCAATAATGTACACCATAGTTTGGTATACCATATATCCCTCCACTATAGAACCCTCAGGATGTTCTCTTTGTCGAACCAAAGGCTTCAAAAATTTCAAGTGCCTCTCAACCACCCACATTGACCTTGTGTGTACAGGTCCACACAATTCAATCTCCTCAACTTGGTGTATGAGGTAGTGTTCTTGTATATTGAAAAATGTCAAAGGTAGACACTTTTTCATTTCACACATTAGACGAGGAGTTTTTGTCTTCCAATATTTTATATCTTCTTTATGGATTTCTTTAGATGACAACCATCTACAAGTGATTCGAGATGCAAATATATTAACGAAAATTAACAAAATAATATACAATATATTACATAACAAGTAAAACAAATGACAAATATAATACCTATACAACAAATTGAACAAATAACACTACTTACCTCATGTATTTTCCAAGATCATATATAACTTGCTTGACATTATTGTCAAAGTGGTCTGGGAGAGATAAAGGTAGAACGTACTGCAACAATTATAAAATGATCATTTCATTGTTTTTCCAAAACTAGTACTATACATAATACAATGAAAAGTACATGCAGTATACAAATATATAGAAAATATACAAGAACATGAATTACCTTAATGAAGGTATGCCAATCATGCATTTTCATCCCTGACCCAAATTCACTTTTCTTTGTTATGAGATTGTTTATGTTCGCAGCGAATCCTGTGGGAAAATGATTTTTTTGTATGACGTATTTTATAGCATTGCTTTTCTACTCTATTAATAACCAAGGAAGAGCACTTATATTAATTTGGTCTCCATCACTATTTAATTGAATGACATTTTTCATTGCATGATTGGATTCCTGAATGTCACTACAAATTTTGACAATTTTTTCTTTGTCACGCCTTCCATCCAATATTTTCCATAACATCTCTATTATATTCTTTCCAATCAAACAAATGCACAATTTGTAGCTGCTCATAGTAGGGCAACCTACTAAATTGTCTGGGATAACTTTTTAATCCATTTGGAAGGTGGTAATTAATGCCTTGATGACCTTCATGAAGCATAGAAGTTTAAAAAGTTAGCAACGACAATCATCGTCAATTACAACATGAATAAATAAAACACCATATAAAAATATAAATTCCAAACATAGCATATATGATAGCTAAACAATTAGATTGAATGATATTACCTTGACGATTAATTCTATTATATTCCAACTTCCATTGGTGAGGTGTCATTCTTCATGGTTTTGATGTAATCTCTGTTGGGATGATGATGATTTTTGTATTGGATGAGTTTATGTGTTGTCATTGATGGAACACATGTTTTGATTGTCTTAGTTAGGTCAAACCAGTACTACTATTAAGTCTTTGTATTGTAAACTAGTATCATATGTATAGAGTAAGTCTAACCGGTATGAAGGTGTCTAAACTGGTATATGCAGACAATCGGTATATGTAGTTAAGACAATTGGTTTTGGTCAATTCCACTATCACCAGTTTCAAGATGCAGCAGAGAGAGACAAGGAGGCGAATGGAGACAATCAGTCTATGAGTTGGAAGTAGTCAACACTCAACCGGTATCGATGTTCCAACCGATTTTAGAAATTGTGTGATGAGTTATCATCGATTGTGATGTGTTACCACCAAACTTGGTTAAATATTTTTACCGGTCTGGGATTAAAGTATTATTGTTTTTGCTATTAGTGATTCACCCCCCTTTCTCAGTGATTTATAAGTTTATTAGTTTCTACTTTCCCATTGAAAATATGTTTTTTAGTAGTTCGATACTTATGATTTTTGTGGAGGAAGTGAGCCTATACTCATCAAACACCTGCTTTCCTAAACTTGTTGAATGACGAGATTTTATGTTTGAACCACAAACTGGACATGCAAATTTTCCCTTTGTTTGAAGTCTTGCAAGATCATGTATAATTGGATTAATAATGTTAATTTTTATAATTATATATTTATTTATACTTTAAAAAATTAAACATTATTAAAGTGCACAAGTTGAACATTATAACATACCACAAAAATGTGTTAGAACTGGGGCATCATGAATTGTCCATACAAGCATTGTATGGAATTGAAATTGTCTTTGTCCTATTAGTCTAGAGACGTCATACGTAGTGACACCATTCCATAACTCTAGCAACTCGTTGATAAGAGACTCGATATATACATTCATATCTTTAACTTGGTACTTACGTAGTTGAATGAACAAAAACATTACATAATTATTATAACCATTTTACTGCAATATATATAATTTAATCTACATGACTATAAAATAAAAAAAATACCTGGAACAATCATTTCCAACATTATGTGTTCCCTCTTTATTGACATCCATGGAGGAATGTTATTGTTGATAACAAAAATAGGCCACACCAAGTAAATAGATCTCAACTCTCCAAATGGATTGACACCGTCCGCTGCCAATGAAAGCCTGAGATTACGAGGTTCTTCTTTAAAGTGTGGCCATTTTCCCTCTATGTCTGTAAATGCAGAACCATCTGTAGGCATTCGAAGAATGTCATCTCGACTTCTATTGCATGCATGGTAATCCATAAATTGCACTAATCATTGCAAACGTGGAAAAATGGGAATATAACGAAGAACCTTGCGAGACACCTTTTTTGTTAGTTGATCTATTCAATATCTACTGATATGACATTCAGGGTATTCTGTTGCAAATTCATGTTGTTTATGATATATAATATGATCATTGGGACATGCATCTATTGCTTGATACTCCATTCCAATATCTTTCATAGTGGTAGATAATTCTCGATATGAGCGAGGTAGAATATTTGATGGTGGTAACAAAAAATCACCTATCAATCTAGAACAAAATAATAATTTATTAATATAAAGAATATTAATGGTACACATTTCACCTTTTATTTACTAGTGATGAAATTACAACAAAAATAGATGGAAAAAGATGACATATGACATAACTTAACATACATGAGATTGTTATGTTGGATAAACCATTCATAACCTTCAAGTTCACCAACTACAATAATCAGAGAGAAGAGTTGTTTGGAAGCCTTCGTAAAGGAGCTTGTATACCTTCTCAAGTACAGGTAAATCATGAACAACATCAAATTCATCTTGATCATCATGATCAGCCATGCCAATATGAAATGTGTCATGGATCAATGTATTTGTACCATCATCTTCAACTATGTTTTCTGGTGCATGATCATCTTCTTCCATAGGATCATTATCTCCAGCTTCGATATTCATACCTCCATGTTCCTCCACTTGGAAAACCACATTCTCCGGGTCATGGTAGTCCATATCATGTGCCCTAGGGCACCCCACCTATATAAAAATAATCAACATAAATAAACCATGATCACGATCTCATTAACAAGTGATTTTTTTATGTATATAAATTGCTAAAACAATATAAACATTTACAAATGCAATCAATATAAACACATATAATGAACAACCTACCAATGGACAATAATCATGCCCCCCTTCAATGTGACCATGCTGCCTACAATGTTTCTTAGCTGTTGTGATTAAAAGTCTTCTAGTCTTTAAGCCCTTACAATTTTTGAAGAGACAATAACATTTCCCATCACCTTTTCTTTTCAAGCTAGACCACAATCTAGCAATTGTCTCCTTATTTTGTTCTTCATTGATATTATCTGACATGATTTTTCTTCATAGGCAAAAAAATTGGGCTATGAAAAATTCAGTCTATAACCTTCACAAACCAAGCAGAACGATGTCACAAGTACAGAAAACAGTGTCCACGCGATTTTATTTACTTGACTAACCCTAAGGCTTTTTTTTTTTTTTTAACTTTTTCACTTTTCTGTTTTTTGTTAGAATTATGATGAACATCGGGAAACATTTCGATGACAGTTAGTTTCATTGAAATTCTGACGAATGTGGGACAAGATATAAATAAAAAAACAATTTTGACACAAATTGCCTCCTAAGATCCGACAAAATGAAAGAAATCCCATAGTTTGTCGGAAATTTTCGTCAGAAAATGCACCCAAATGAGTTAGTGACATGATTCACTCTAACACCACCCCTTAAGTGCAACTTATGAAGATGGAATCATTATGCAAATGATGGAGGATGCAAGGATGGATCCTAACTATTAGGCCATGTTAGGTACCCATTTACAAATAATCTTTCACAAATGGAGACAGAAGAAAAACCACTTGGGAAAAAACCATCCCCAAAAGAGAGAATACAAATGAAAATCATATGCAATTGATAGAATGAGTGATGTATGGAGGCCTCATCAATACTACCAAGAACTACATTCCTGAAAAAAATAAAATTGATACCTTCCCATAAGAGGGAAAGAGGAAGACTGCATGTAGCCCCCCACAATGCATAATTTCTTGGAAAAAAGGTATGTGTCTGAAGATAAAACCTGATACAATGTCTACAAACAACTTGTCTCCCCTTAGGAAGAAACAAAACCAAGTAAAAATGCAAGAATGCTTCTCATTCATGAAATGAACTAAAAGATGGAAGCATGAAGAAGTATGATGGTGTCTCTAAAAACTGCTCATATGTCTCTAATGAGCCTAAAAATTGACCTTGTTTATCTTGTTTTTATTTTTTTATCTCATACTTTCCATGACATTTCATATGCTCTTAATATAGTACCTAAAACTTTATTAGCTAAGTTTAATGGATGATATAAATGTCATGTGATAAATGAATGTGTTTTTGAGTTGTTTATGGAATAATGTGGTTTTTGATGCTAGTAATATTAGTTAATGTGAATGAATGCTTTTCGAGAAACTAACCTACAACAACAAAGCTCGACTACTAACTCAAAACTGAAAGGTGATTACATTTCCCATAGTCTGTCTACTCCCCACATCTCAGAAAGTAGCGGTTTTGGTGCAATTGTCGAGGATGTGAAGTAGTTGCTACAATCAATAAATGTTAATGAAAAATAAATGTATTCATAGAACAATGAGAGATTTGCGGAATACCAAAAATATGGTTCATAATGATGTTGCCATGTTCTTACATGCTTTCTATTTCAGATCGTTCTTTGATGTTGTACAAGTTTGGTTGAGACCGTGACACCCTCAAATCCTTTTAGTTAGTTATTTTTTATTGGTAATGAAAGAAAAAGTCATCTCCTTGTTACCACAGAGAATTTATTGTTATTAGGATAGTTGTTTATAGTCCTAAAATAATCCAACTCTCAGGCTTCATGTATAAATCCTATATCCTATCAAAGTTGGAAGGTTATCTAGAATATATTAATCCGTCAATTATTAGATCATGTCATAGCTTTCTTTGTCAATCAACAAGACTATTATTAGTTTTCTATATTTATTTTGATTATAAAATAAATTATGGAATGCTAAATATAGAATTTTGAGTTAAGACTAAATATTGATTGTCGAGGTTACAAAAGTCAAGCAAGGCCACTTGAGGTATTATAGCTCTCTTCGTAGTGTAGATAATTAATGCTTATAATAATTAGATTATTATTTAATTTGGTTGATTAATTGTTAAGATAATTTTATGTTCTATATTGATATTGTTTCCATGCCTGAATGTCATATGTATTAAGCTAATTAGGAAATAAGAACGAATCACCAATTCTAGACTAATTAACAAACATCAAACATAATCAATGAAAATCAATACAAAATGAGAAATGAATTCAAATAAAGACTCCCTCATCCTGCATCTTTCCTTCCATTGTGCTTCTCTGAATTGTGCTTGTAGGTGGTTCTCAGGTGTTGCATTGGGATTCCTGCATAGATTAGACAATTGTTTGAAGACTGCGATTCTAGGATTCTGTGATTCTATATTGAATTGAGAACAGAGGTTGAATTTATAGATTTTAAACACAAAGGAGGGGTGAGGATTTGAACTCAAGTGCTGATTGATAGTCAACTAAAATTGATTGATTAGTGAACTTACTAGATTGACCTGTTAACTCATTTGATTGGGGAGTCAACTAAAGAGATTGGCTAGTGAACTGAATAGATTAGCCAGTTGACTAAATTGATTGAGAGATGACTGATTACATGGATTAGAAGACTAAATTGATTGATTAGTCAAAAAAAGATGATTTTGAGTGAAAATGGGTGATTGAAGAGTTAATTGAGTTTACTAACTAGTTAACCAATTTGATCAATCAATTTGATTTCAACATGTGTTGTAGGATTTTGAAGTTGAAATTCAATTTCATTTTGATTTGCATTTGAATTTGGATTTTCAAATGCTGAAATGCACATGAGATTAATTGAAATTCACATTTGGTGAAATGTTAATTTGATGAAATGAAATTAATTAGAATTAGGTGAAATTCAAATTTCGGAAAAGATGAAATTAATTGAAATTAGAATTTGGGGAATTGGAGGAATAATTAATTAATTTAAACAATTTAAATGAAATTATTTAAACATTAGAAATGAGCTTAATTAAATAATAAAGATTATTTAACTAAGGAATAAATCATAATTAATTAAATAATTAATATTTAATTAATATTTGAGATGGGTTTGAATGACGAGATGATTAAAGAATGGAAATTGGATAATTAGTAATGTAGAATGTGATGATTTGAATTAGTAAATTAGCTTAATTAAATAATTAAAGAATTACTTAATTAAATAGATGAATGATTAGTATGCGATCAATGAGACATTTTTAGGTGTCTACATTTGCCCCTCTTTGAGACAATGCCGAAGCGACGTTGTTTCAAAGAAAATGAAAAAATTCTACCCTAGTATGCCTCGGTGACACTCGGGTATAATGCCCCCTCAAGAGATTGTTTGTGTATTGAAGGCACGAATGATCTCTCAAAAGAAGAAGAATGTTAGATGGGATATGGAAGAATGGTTAACTTGGTGACACGAATTAGTTTGGTTAGAGGAAAAAAATGGTTAGAATGATTTGTAGATTGATTGAATGATAAGATTGATGGGATTGATAAGATAAAGATAAAGTTTGGTTTCAGGAATGACACATCTTGTATAAGACAAAAATGATCAAAACATCCGGTTTCTGGAAGGATACATCCTATATAAGACTGATATGTATGGTTTCAGGAAGGATACATCTTGTATAAGACAAAGTTAGATGATCATGTATGGTTTGAGGAAGGATACATCTTGTATAAGATAAATGATAGATCAAGATTGGATGAATAATGAAATATGATGAAGGTGAGGAATAATTGATTGATAGATATAAATGTTGAAATGATATAATTATAGATGAAAAGATTGAAATTAAGTGATACGAGAGATGTTATTAAACGAAATGAATGATTGGAAAGAATTGAAAAGGTTGATTCAAGAAGAAATATGCTTGATGCAAGAATGATTTGAAGAGACAATCAACATGATGAGATAAAAAACAATTGGTATGAATTGAAATGATATTATGATGATTTGATTGATGGTGAATAGTCTTCTTGTCTTTATTCATAGTGCAACACATTTTCATCATTGAGCCTTATTATGTAACAATGAAGCTTTGTACACCAGGGTATAAGGAACCAAGATGCATAGATATCTCATTGCAAAGAACAAACACGTAGCAGACAAGGAATGAACCCTCCATTCTAGGAATAGCGCCAGGGGTCAAGGTATGTGCGGTAGTCACAAGCATAGTTATCCTTCATGGGATACTTGTTGAATGAACATACCAATCACAGACACTCAATGCAACTATTGCCCCAAAACTTCATTGGTTCACACCACAAACAACAAATAAAGAAAAACATCATGCCCATCATGACTCCTCTAGTCACTTGTGGACATCCTTGAGTACCATAGTAACATAATATGTCGCCAAATGATAAAACATAAAAATTAACTAGGATCAAATCCAGCAGCCATACTGATTTGTGTCTTTGTGATGTGATAGTTGATAATGTCTGGTTTCAGAAAGTTGCGGACCTCGTTTAAGATTGACTTGTCTGGTTACGAGTGTATCGTCTTCTATTTAAGACAAGATAATGATCACGTGATAAGGATAGATTGACAATTGATAAGACTTGATCAGTTTGATTGTAGACGTTTGGTAAGATAGTTATATCCTTTGTGAGCTTCATGCAAAGTGTTTGTTGGATAGCTACTAGGATATTTGATTCTTGTGAGACATGTTATTGCAAGTTTTTGACTTTTTTTGATGTTTAGGTTTTTGATATTTTTCAATGTTTTTGTTTGATTTTGAATTTTTCAGGATGTTTTTGTTTGAGTTTTATGTTTTTTGATGTTTTTGGATTTGATGAAACAAGACCTTCCATTAATTGATAAAGATGAGACTAACTTGGACAAAATCCAACAGACATACTTATCAATGTCATTGTTTTGATTTGTGTGTTCATTGATAGGAATGTCTGGTTTTGAAGAGTGAGTACCCTGTATAAGACCGATCTGTCTGGTTTCAAGTGTACCCTTCCTTGTATAAGACATGTTGATGTTTGATAAAGTTTGATCGATAAATTGATTAACAAGACATGTGATCAATTTGATTGCAGACTTTGAGAGTTTACCTGTTGTTGATCTGATTTGATGGATGGCCCATGCTTTCTTGCTTTGATTTTCAAATTTGCTTTTTTTTATTTTCGATTTTGTTTTTGATTTTTGATTTTTGATTTTTGATTTTGTTTTTGATTTTCTGATTTTTAGGATTTTTTAAACACTTTATCTGATTTTTTAGGATTTTGTCAGTTATGCCCCTAGTGTGCATACCTATTATGATATGATGATCTAGGCGATGCATATGGAGATAAAGAATTTTTGATATGAGCTATGCGAATGCAAGATGTAAGATGAAGATGCAATTCTTATTCAAACAAGGATGATTGTGTGCGTCTTTCATTCTGAAATGCACTAATTGGATTAAAGGTGTGAAACATTTCAGAGATAAGAGTATAATCCATTCTTAGAAGACCTTAGACCATCCATCCTAACACACGATGTAACCAAGATTTATGAATGGAGGCGCATAAAAATTCTCCATCAATTCTTGAAAATTTTATCTTCTTTTTCCCATGTGTGTGAAATTGAGTTTATTTTGACTCTTATAACCATCAAAGACCCTTGGAATCATATGTGACTAGCTACGTAGGTTATTCTGACTTCAAAAGCAAGTGGGATAGAGCCTCGCTACCAACAAGCTTTTAGGGCTCCAACAAGGTTATGCACTGTAATCTCTCAAATATTGCTCCATTTCCAACAAACGTCCATAGCCCCGATAGAGTTATTCGCATGTTCCCATAGTCAAGCTTTTATTATCACATTTGTATGCATGATATTTCAGTTATATATCTTTGCTCTTTTTTCCATGATATTTTGATATTGATTTTGACATAACAATTTTTTTTTTTTGCCTTGACTTGTAAGTAATGAAACCTTCTTGGGTATGACGATTATAGTGGCATTGAAGTAGAACTTTGGGTTTTTCACTAGCCACATGACCAACTAGGTATCTATAATGACTTAGAGCTATTGATTAATTTCTGAGATATAGCAATTGATAGATTTTGGGTAACAAGACTTTATAGTGAAACTTCAACCCAACCAAGGATAAAGCTTAAACACAAGGTGACATTGAAGATGAATGACTAAAGGCCTCCTAAAGACTTCATGAACAAGTATCTAGGAAATGAGACAACCTTTGTTCCTTTCAATGCAGACAGGTGAATGACTCAGACAATCATCATGTTTTTATTGATGCAACTATATGAGAAAGCAATAATGATATGCAACTATATGTTGTACAATGGTGATATGCACGCAACTATGATGTACTCTGAAATGAAGATATGCAATGCAATAAAGAAATATGCAAATGCAATACTGAAAATTAAAAGGAACCCACCCTTAGATGTAATATCTTTTTAGGTGCATGTTGTTATTGAGTTGGTATGAACCTTGTGTAGATAATTCATTGGTCTTTGTTTGAAGGGATAGATGAACCTTTCTTTTTCAATAGGATATAAGGACTCAGCTGGGTGTATTCCATGTATAGTTTTTGCTATAGCCTCCTTATTTTCAAACCAATCCAGCTGTGGTAGACCTTCTTGCCCCTAGTATTTCAAGTGTGGGTGTATGAGGCAAATAGATTTTGGTTTTGAAGTTGTGACATGAGCGGGTGCTATGCCTGTATCTATTGATGCACTTGAAGAGGATGATGAAGCCAACCAGGTGTTGATCTCATTAGCTGGTGTTATGCTTTTGCTTAAAGAAGATGATGTAACAATTTGGGTTATGATTTCATTAGTTGGTGCCATGTTTGTTTCTGTCACCACATTGGTGTGTGATAATGGTGCACATACAATTGTTGTCAAGTTTCCCTATGTAGTATGATCTGGATTGGTGATACCATTGGTAAGGGGTTCATGAACAACTTGTATAGAGACATTGAGATCATGAGGGAGAGTAGGAGATATGGTAGATTCATTTGGTGTGATGGAATCTTGTGAGAGA
Organism: Cryptomeria japonica; assembly: GCF_030272615.1. Classification (NCBI taxonomy): domain Eukaryota; kingdom Viridiplantae; phylum Streptophyta; class Pinopsida; order Cupressales; family Cupressaceae; genus Cryptomeria; species Cryptomeria japonica. The sequence continues at coordinate 124,824,279 of NC_081412.1, read as the reverse complement.
CATGGAGGATTATGACATGGAAATGATGGGATGGAAGGATCTTGACAAGAATCTGGAGAAATAATGAGATCATGTTTAGGACACGAAGGGAAATGTATGCTTTGATCTTTGATTGGAAAGGGATTATTATGAAGGATAGAAGGGCTATCCTAATCTTTATTAGGAGGTGGATGTTGGATGGGACTTGAGAGAAGATCTTGCTCTTGAGAAGCCAGGGTGTTATTATGAGTGGAATAGAAAAGGATGAGGGGATCATCATAAGATTTTTGGTTGGTGGGATCTTGATAAAAAATTGGGTAGGATGGAAGTGTTTGTTCTTGATCCTGATTTGTTTGATGACTGATTTCTTCTGATTTTGGATTATCCTCTTGACATGGGGAAGGAGTATGCATGGGAGATTTTTGGAAGGTTCCAACACTTTGACATGATGAGGAAGGATTTTGAATGAGATCCTCTGAATCATGACTTGAATTACATTGGATTTGTACGATGAATAGCCCTTGGTAGATTGTGTTATTAGATAGAGATGGCATGGATTGGTCTTGTGTGACTTCAGGGGATGATGAAATGGTGGATAGATATGGGTGATTTGGACTTTGGTTGAATTGTGTTTGATTTTGGTTGAAAGAGGTTTGAATGTTGGAGGTGATGTGATTGGTATGTTTGATATGTTGGGTTGAAAGAAAAAGAAGGTTGACCCGACTCTAATGTTGCTTGAAATGAATTGGGAATGATTTTGTTGGAGAATGAAGGTTGGCATGTTTGAATGGTCTCACAAGAAAAAGAAGGTTGCCTTGATAATGATTCCCTCGTGGTTATCACCTCCCTCATCATATTTTCTAACCAACCACTATGGTTGCTAGGACTATTAATATCTCTCGTTTGTTGTTGGAAAGTCTTGATCTATTGAGCTAAAGTTTCTATGGATGGTGATGGAATAGGAATGGAAGGGATGAATTCTTAACCTTCCCTACAAAATGTATAACACCAATCTATGATGTTTTCTTGATTGGTTTGGACCTAAGATCACAACATGTAAGATGTTTTCTCCATTTCTAGAATGTTTCAATGTTTGATTGATTTGCTGACCTTGACAAGCTTGTTTGTTGCAGGGTTTTGATCTTGTTGATGTTGAAACTTGACTTTTTTGAGGGATTTGATCTTGTTGATATTGATATTGCAAAGACACAGTAGCAATCAATAAAAACAATTTAGACTAAACAAAGAGACCACTTGTTTAAAGGACTTTTTCGAATCCTCATGAGTGTTGAGATCTTTTTCTAGACCCCATTTTGTTTTTGATAGTATTTTGGCAATTCGATAGAACATCAAGCACACTCTCCTAAATTCAAAAGGTCACAAGTATTATCGCAGCCCACAACTTGATACTCCATCAGCTCAAACATCCCTATCACACCCTGGGGTGCGCCCATTTTTTTTCCTTTTTCCATAAATTAGACCAAAGAAGACCACTCCTCAATTGGCCTATTATACTGGGAGATATATGGTGAGTGTCTTGGGGGTGGATTCTTTGCCACCCTTGCACTATGATAATTCAAGTGTTTGGTTACTGACTCGGTTTGGCCTCTAGATCCCAAGGTTTTTAATGAGGCTTCCGTTCGGGTGGGCATAGATCCAATGAATTTAATCATCGCTATGCCATTCCAACACCTGTTGCTTATAATTTTCATTGCAAACACATTTATTTTAGAGTGGCTCAGATTACTTGGCTTTAGCCGTTGCCACTTTAGCTCATTCCCTCTCACTTGACCTTATGGGCTACTTGGGAGGCAGGCCTTCTAAGGGTTTCATCCTAATGCTAAAATTGAAAGAAAGCATAAAAGAGGTGGGTCTGGATTTTTGATCCCCCAAAAGAGGGGAGAGCATATACCTATCACCTCACAAACACACAAAACAATGTTCTTTTTAACCCTAACTACAAAATTGTCTAGTCTAAATGGAGATGTTGCTCCATAAAAACATGGTGTTAAATTTATCCCTCATAGAAATTGTAAAAAAATAAAACAGATTGTTTGTGGTTTATTTTCTTTGCACTTGAAAATGAAGTGTTTCTAAGCTACCCCTGCAAGAAAATTAGAAAATGTTAGTTGATACATGGTGGGCTATCTAGCCTAATTCTTTTTTTCTTTTTTCTTTTCAGTTACAATTTTGACCTCCCTGTTTGCAGAAACAAAGGTAATTATTGATAGAGGAGAAAGAGAAACTGAACGGAAACATTTTATCCTTTTCCAGAAAGTGCGAACTAATAATGGCAATTGCGAATTACTGTCAATACCATTGCACATCAGAATTAGCAATTGCGCATCAAATTAGCAATTGCACATCAAATTAGCAATTGCACATCAAATTAGCAATTGCACATCAAATTAGCAATTGCACATTAGAAATAGCAATTCCACATCAGGATTAGCAATTGTGCATCAAATTAACAATTGCACATCAGAATGATAACAATTGCGCATTACTTATTGAACTTGAAAAATTAATTTAGACAAAAGAAAAAGATAGAAGAGAGAGGTCAATTTTTTCTTTTGATGAATTCATTCCAGGTAAGACAGGCTAAATTTTTGATGTCATTATAAATCTTGAACTTTTTCAGGATCTTGCTGATATTCAATGATGGCTTCTTCTTTTTCGATTTCTTGGATGTTCTTTTCTGCCTTCACAATTCTTTGATATGATTTTTGTTGTTTCTTGTGCTGTCTTCCCCTTCTTGCACCTGAAATCTTGAATGTAACCTTACCTGCCATCAGATTAGACACATTTCATGCAAAAATATGACTTTTTTAGAATTAGAAAATATTTATAGGTTAGGTGTGCTAGAACAATTAAGTGAGAAATGACAAACAAAAATTGATTTTTTGACCCCTTATGGCAATTGCGGATCATTTTAGCAATTGCGAGACATTTTAATAGCAATTGTGAGATATTTTAACATCAATTGCGAACTGATATTAGCAAGTGAGAATTTTTGCACTGTCAATTGTGGACCTGCATTTTCTAGGCTCATAAAGATTTGCAAAATCAAATAAAATAGAAAGCGAAGGTTAAATATGATCTTTCACATTGGGTTCACCATTGTTTCCATGCCTGAATGTCATATGTATTAAGATAATTAGAAAATAAGAACGAATCACCAATTCTCAACTAATTAACAAACCTCAAACATAATCAATGAACATCAATACAAAATGAGAAATGAATTCAAATAAAGACTCCCTCATCCTACATCTTTGCTTCCATTGTGATTCTCCGAATTGTACTTGTAGGTGACTCTTAGGTGTTGCACTGAGATTCCTACATAGATTAGACAATTGTTTGAAGACTGTGATTCTAGGATTGTGTGATTCTAGATTGAATTGAGAAAAGAGGTTTAATTTATAGATTTTCAACACAAAGGAGTGGTGAGGATTTGAACTGAAGTGTTGATTGATAGTCAACTAAAATTGATTGATCAGTGAACTCAATAGATTGATTTGTTAACTCATTTGATTAGGGAGTCAACTAAATAGATTGGCTAGTGAGCTGAATAGATTAGCCAGTTGACTAAATTGATTGAGAGATGATTGACTAGATGGACTAGAAGATTGGATTGATTGATTAGTCAGAAAAAGTTGATTTTGAGTGAAAATGGGTGATTGAAAAGTTAACTAACTAGTTAACTGATTTGATCAATCAGTTTAATTTCAACATGTGTTGTAGGATTTTGAAGTTGAAATTCAATTTCATTTTGATTTGAATTTGAATTTGGGTTTTTGAATGCTGAAATGCACATGAGATTAACTGAAATTCACATTTGGTGAAATGTTAATTTGATGAAATGAAATTAATTGGAATTAGGTGAAATTCAAATTTGGGAAAAGATGAAATGAAATTAGATGAAATTAATTGAAATTAGAATTTGGAGAATTGGAGGAATAATTCATTAATTTAAATAATTTAAATGAAATTATTTAAACATTAGAAATGAGCTTAATTAAATAATAAAGATTATTTAACTAAGGAATAAATCGCAATTAATTAAATAATTAATATTTAATTAATATTTGAGATGGGTTTGAATGACAAGATGATTAAAGAATGGAAATTGGATAATTAGTAATGTAGAATGTGATGATTTGAATTAGTAAATTAGCTTAATTAAATAATTAAAGAATTAATTAAATAGATGAATAATTAGTATGCGATCAATGAGACATTTTTAGGTGTCTACATTTTCCCCTCTTTGAGACAATGTCGAAGTGATGTTGTTTTAAAGAAAACAAAAAAAAAAATGCCCCAGTATGCCTCAATGACACTAGGGTATAATATGCCTCGGTGACACTAGGGTATAATATGCCTCGGTGACACTAGGGTATAATGCCCCCTCAAGAGATTGTTTGTGCATTGAAGGCATGAATGATCTCTCGAAAGAAGAAGAATGTTAGATGAGAGATGGAAGAATGGTTAACTTGGTGACACAAATGAGTTTGATTAGAGGGAAGAAATGGTTAGAATGATTTGTAGATTAATTGAATGATAAGATTGATGGGATTGATAGGATAAAGATAAAGTCTCGTTTCAGGAAGGACACATCCTGCATAAGACAAAAATGATCAAAACATCTGGTTTTAGGAAGGATACATCCTGTATAAGACTGATCTATCTGGTTTTAGGAAGGATACATCGTATAAGACAAAGATAGATGATCATGTCTGGTTTCAGGAAGGATACATCATGTATAAGACAAATGATAGATCAAGATTGGATGAATAATGAAATATGATGAAGGTGAGGAATAATTGATTGATAGATAGAAATGTTGAAATGATAGAATTATAGATGAAAAGATTGAAATTAAGTGATAAGAGAGATGCTATTAAACGAAATGAATGATTGGAAAGAATTGAAAAGGTTGATTCAAGAAGAAAAATTCTTGATGAGAGAATGATATGAAGAGACAACCAACATGATGAGATAGAAAACAATTGGTATGAATTGAAATGATATGATGATGATTTGAGTGATGGTGAATAGTCTTCTTGCCTTTATTCATAGTGCAACACATTTTCATCATTCAACCTTATTATGTAACAATGAAGCATTGTACACCAGGGTATAAGGAACCAAGATGCATAGATATCTCATTGCAAAGAACAAACACGTAGCAGACAAGGAATGAACCTTATAATATAGGAATAGCGCCAGGGGTCGAGGTATGTGCAGTAGTCACAAGCACAGTTATCCTTCATGGGATACTTAATGAATGAACATACCAATCACAAACACCCACTGCAACTATTTCCCCAAAACTTCATTGGTTCACACCACAAACAACAAATAAAGAAAAAAAAATCATGCCATCACGACTCCTCTAGTCACTTGTGGACATCCTTGAGTAGCATAGTAACATAATCTGTTGCCAAATGATAAAAGATAAAAACTAACTATGATAAAATCCAACAACCATACTGATTCATTTCTTCGTGTGATTGCTTGATGTGATAGTTGATAATGTCTGGTTTCAGAAAGTTGCGGACCCTGTTTAAGACTGACCTGTCTAGTTTCAAGTTTATTGTTTAAGACAAGATAATGATCATGTGATAAGGATAGATTGTCGATTGATAAGACTTGATCAATTTTATTGTAGATGTTTGGTAAGATAGTTATATCCTATGTGAGCTTCATGTGAAGAGTTTGTTGGATAGCTGCTAAGATATTTGATTCTTACGAGACATGTTATTGCAAGTTTTTGATTATTTTTTGATGTTTAGGTTTTTGATATTTTTCAATGTTTTTGTTTGATTTTGAATTTTTTAGGATGTTTTTGTTTGAGTTTTATGTTTTTTGATGTTTTTGGATTTGATGAAACAAGACCTTCCATTAATTGAGAAAGATAAGACTAACTTGGACAAAATCCAGCAGACATACTGATCTATGTCATTGTTTTGATTTGTGTGTTCATTTATAGGAATGTCTGGTTTCAAAGAGTGAGTACCCCGTATAAGACCGATCTGTCTGGTTTTGAGTGTACCCTTCCTTGTATAATACATGTTGATGTTTGATAAAGTTTGATCAATAGATTGATTAACAAGACATGTGATCAATTTGATTGCAGACTTTGAGAGTTTACCTATTGTTGATTTGATTTGATGGATGGCCCATGCTTTCTTGCTTTGATTTTCAGATTTGTTTTTTTTTATTTTCGATTTTGTTTTTTACTTTTGTTTTTTATGGCTTTTTTAAGACATTTTTTGATTTTTAGAATTTTTTTAGGACTTTATCTGATTTTTAAGATTTTGTTAGTTATGCCCTTGGTGTGCAGACCTATTATGTCATGATGATCTAGGCGATGCATATGGAGACAAATGATTTTTAATATGAGCTATGCTAATGCAAGTTGTAAGATGAAGATGCAATGCTTATTCAAAAAAGGATGATTGTGTGCGTCTTTCATTCTGAAATGCACTAATTGGATTAAAGGTGTGAAACATTTCAGAGATAGGATTTCAATCTGTTCTCAAAAGACCTTAGACCATCCATCCTAACACACAATGTAACCAAGATTTATGAATGAAGGTGCAGAAAACTTCTCCATAAATTCTTGAAACTTTGATTTTCTTTTTCCCATGTGTGTGTAATTAAGTTTATTTTGACTCTTATAACCATCAAAGACCCTTGGAATCCTATGTGACTAGCTACGTAGGTTATTATGACTTCAAAAGCAAGTGGGATAGAGCCTCGCTGCCAATAAGCTTTTAGGACTCCGATGAGGTTATGGACTGTAATCTCTCAAATATTGCTCCATTTCCAGTAGGCATCCATAGACCCGATGGAGTTGTTGTTGGCATTGATGTCAACTGGTATTGTAGGCTACCAGTAGGGTATGTCTATATTGAAGAAGATTGAATCGGCATAAGGAAGATTAACATGAAGGCTTGTCAACCATTATGAAGGCGTGGAAGACAAGGAGGTATTGAGACTATCAGTAACATCATCGGTAAGAGGTGATACAAAGTTGTGTGTTGGCATGACAAGTTGTAATTGGTATGAAGGCTGGCTATTTGTTTGTGTTAATGTATGTGATGAAGGGGTAGAGTGACAAAGTAATCACTAACCACTAGAGGTGAAGTTGGGCTATAAGTGTAGTGTATACTGCCAGTTAGCAATAGGAGAAGGCCTCACCGGCAAGGGCTTGTGCCGGTATGAGTTTGATGAATGATCAGGTTTAAAACAACACTATGTCAATAAGCTGAGTGTATGCCAATGTGATGCCACATGGAGTTAACATGGCGAGCATGCAAAGGTCAGTGAAGTTTCCATCGACTTGGTTGTCAGAGTAGTTAGCCGACATTAAAAGAAACAACCACAAATCACCAGTCGATAACAGATCAATGCGTCTTGAGGAAGAATGAATGAAAAAGAAAGACCAGGGAGTGGTTGGTGCCTAGATCGAAGCAAGGAAATCGGATTGCAAGAGGACCTCAAGAAGGAAATAGCTGGATCATAAATGAGTCGATAGATTTCAAGACCGAAAAATCATGGTTGCTTTTTCTATTTGTGACAGACATACTTTGGACAGATGGAAAATGCGTGATGGCTTATTCCTCCAATGCAGGTGTGCGATCCAAGGTGGATTGGATCAGATTGGATGCATATTTGGTTGGGAGAAGGAAACCCTAGCCACCCTCTATTTGAATTGGTTTTTGGCAGGAAAGCTTTAGTTTAAATATGGCGACCTAAGACATACAATATTATTGCCGAAGAGTGAAGTAGAGTGTGAAATTGCTGTCTGGGAGCCAAAGAGATAAACACTTGAAGTGTTTATGAGTGAAGACTATACTGGTAAGGAGAAGCAGGGTAAACTAGTGTAAGGAATAAACCGACAGAGTGAGCATAGAATGCAAAGGTGAAAAACTGAATGAAGCAATATCTGATAGGGAGTAACCAAGTGTGATTTGAATTTAGTAAAACAAAAGGAGAGAAGATTAAGCAGAGTTAGAACTAGCAAAAAGGCTGAGTTGCTGGGTGTATTGAGTTGATACAAACCAGTAAGTTAGAAACTGGTAGTGCAGAACTTTGAAAGGTTGTAAAACTTCATTTGCAGCAAGGATCTCATTTCTATATCTGAGTTTTCATATTATTTTTACTGAGCAAGTGCTTAGTGTAGGGGTTGTATCTCCTTTAGGTTGTCACCTATAAATTGTGTAGGGGTTGGTGCTCCTTTGAGTTGGTGCTCATAAATCAGGCGTTAGTGCCCTAAAATTTGTAATCAGATCTTTTCATTGTGAGGCTGGATTGGAGTAGAAGATCTCTAGTAGCTTTTCTCACTAAGGTTTTTCCCACATTGGGTTTTCCTCATACATCTGGTGTTATGTGTTGCATATTCATGTTTGTGATAAAGTAATCCTTTAGTTATTTCTCCTACACACATTGTTTGCATTGCTTTGGTAAGCGGTCTGCATCTTATGTATCTCACATTGAACCGATATAGCTCTGATTAAGTAAAAACTATTTAAATCATTGATTCACCCCCTCTTAGTGATCCATTGTGTCCAACAGTTATTCACATGTTCCCATAGTCAAGCTTTTATTATCACATTTGTATGTATGATATTTCAGTTATATATCTTTGCTCTTTTTTCCATGATATTTTGATATTAATTTTGGCATAGTATTTTTTTTTTTTGCCTTGACTTGTAAGTAATGAAACCTTCTTGGGTATGACGATTACAACGATGCTGAAGTAGAACTTTGGGTTTTTCACTAGCCACATGACCAGCTAGGTATCTGTGATGACTTAGAGCTATTGATTAATGTGTGAGATATATCAATTGATATATTTTGGGTAACAAGACTTGATAGTGAAACTTATACCCAACCAAGGATAAATCTTAATCACAAGGTGATGCTGAAGATGAATGACTAAAGGCCTCCTAAAGACTTCATGAACAAGTATCTTGGAAATGAGACAATCTTCGTTCCTTTCAGTGCAGACAAGTGAATGACTCAGACAATTATCATGTTTTTATTGATGCAACTATATGAGAAAGCAATAATGATATGCAACTATATGTTGTGCAATGGTGATATGCAAGCAACTATGATGTACTTTGAAATGAAGATATGCAGTGCAGTAAAGAAATATGCAAATGTAGTACTAAAAATTGAAAGGAACCCACCCTTAGATATAATGTCTTTTTAGGTGGATGTTGTTATTGAGTTGGTATGAACCTTGTGTAGATAATTCATTGGTCTTTGTTTGAAGGGACATATGAACCTGTCTTTTTCAATAGGATATAAGGACTCAGCTGGGTGTATTCCATGTATAGTTTCTGCTATAGCCTCCTTATTTTCAAACCAATCCAGTTGTGGTAGACCTTCTTGCCCCCAGTCTTTTAAGTGTGGGTGTACGAGGCAAATAGATTTTGGTTTCAAAGTTGTGACATGAGCAGGTTCTATGCATGTTTTTATTGATGCACTTGAAGAGGATGATGTAGCCAACCAGGTGTTGATCTCATTAGATGGTGTTATGCTTGTGCTTCAAGAAGATGATGTAACAATTTGGGTGTTGATTTCATTAGTTGGTGCCATGCTTTTTTCTGTCACCATATTCGCGTGTGATAATGGTGCACATATAATTGTTGACAAGTTTCCCTATGTAGTATGATTTGGATTGGTGATTCCATTGGTAAGGGGTTCATGAACAACTTGTATAGAGACATTGAGATCATGAGGGATAGTAGGAGATATGGTAGATTCATTTGGTGAGATGGAATCTTGTGAGAGACATGGAGGATTATGACATGGAAATTATGGGATGGAGGGATCTTGACAAGAATATGGAGAAATAATGAGATCGTGTTTAGTACATGAAGGTAAAGGTATGCTTTGATCTTGGCTTGGAAAGGGATTATTATGAAGGATAGAAGGGCTATCCCGATCTTGCTTAGGAGGTGGACATTGGATGGTATAGGAGTTGAGAAATACAACCCCACAGTAGCCTGAAGATCTTCTGCAAGCCGAATAACTTTTTACAAGGAGAAGCAATGAAGCAAAATCTGAAGAACACACAAAACACAGAAAAGTATTCTCAAAAGATGAGAGCTCCAATTCACCAAAAAAAAGTATTGTGAAAAGATAATACAATGAAAATTAAAAAATAACCTCTAATAGGTCAAGAAACCCTAAAAAGGGAAAACCCTAGGCTTGCACATAATAATTAATTAAAATAATTAATTATTATGCACCTAATGTTAGCTTAAGTGTAAAAAGATAATTGGGAACTTAAAGAATTAAACAAATATTGTTTAATTAATTAAGTAAAGACCCAATTACTCTAACACCCCCCCTTAAGATAGAGTTAGGGAGAAGCTAAAACCTAGAACAACTACTGAAAGTATGAAAGATGGGTCCCGGCAACAAGGCCTGATCAGGTACCCAAATACAATGAAATCTCTATGAAATGAAGACAAAGGAGAAAACCCAATGGGAAAAAAACTCCTCTCCAAAAGGGATAAAAGAACATGTTGAAAGAAGAAGAAGGAAGGAAGGCCTCATAAAGACCCCCCAAGGACAACTTCCTTCACCCCAAGCATAGAGCGCAACTGAAGATAGCGTGGTGATGCAAAAGGTTTCATGAAGATGTCTACAACCTGCTCAGAAGTGGGAATGTACTCCAGAATGAGAACACCATCCTGAATCAACTGACGGATGAAATGAATGTGAAGCTCAATGTGCTTCATCCACTGATGCTCTACCGGGTTGCGGGAAATATGAATAGCACTCTGATTGTCACACCAAAGAACAATGGGACTATCAGGAGGAAAACCAAACTCAATCATCAGCTGTCGAAGCCATAAGATCTCCTGACTAGCGAGCAAAGCTGCTCGGTACTCAGCCTCTGTAGATGATAATGCATGAGCAGTCTGCTTCTTGCAAGACCATGTGATAGGACCAGAGCCATGACAAAAAACAAAGCCAGAAGTAGACTTCCAATCAGTGACATCACCAGCCCAATCTGAGTCAGTGTAGCCAACAATGTGAGGGTCCCCTGATGTGTAGTGAATGCCATGAGAACTAGTGCCCTGAATGTACCTCAAAATACATTTGGTAGCTTGCTAATGACTCTCATGAGGATCATGGGAGGATCGAGAGACAAGACCAACCACAAAAGAAATATTAGGATGGGTGTGAGTTAGGTACAACAAACTGCCAACCAACTGCCTGTAAAGTGTAGAATCGACTGAAGGAGTGGGACAAGTAGTAGTCAAAAAAACCCCTGACTGAAATGGAGTAGGAGCAAGCTTGCAATCAAGCATGCCAAAGCACTAAAGCATGTCAAGAGCATACTTCTATTGGTAGAGAGAGATCCCATCAGAAGACTGAATCACCTGAAGACCAAGGAAATAGTGCAAAAGACCGAGATCTGTCATCTCAAACTGATCCATCAAGGCACGCTGAATATGCTAAATCATAGAGGATGAGCTACCCATGATGAGAAGATCATCAACATATAGCACAAGAATCAAGATTTCACCCTCAAGAAGTTGAATGTACATTGTGTGATCCGAATGACTGTAGGAGAACCCAATGGAGAGCAAGAAAGAGTCCATCTTCTCATACCAAGCCCGAGGGGCCTATTTGAGACCATATAATGAACGTTGAAGTCTGCAAACCAAAGAACTATCCTACACAAATCCTTGAGGCTGCTCCATGTAGATTTCCTCCTGTAGATCCCCATGCAAGAAGGCACTCTTCACATCCATCTGAAAAATAGGCCAACGCCAAGAAGCTGCAAGAGATAGTACAAAGCGAATGGAATTCATCTTGGCAACAGGGGCAAATGTCTCGGAGTAATCAATACCCTCAACTTGTGAAAACCCCTTCGCAATAAGACGAGATTTGTACTTATCAATGGAACCATCAACAACATATTTAGTGCGATACAACCAGTGACACCTAACCATCTTTCTGCCCTTAGGAAGAGGACAGAGATCCCAAGTATGATTCCTCATCAAAGAAGAATACTCTTCCTCCATAGCACAATCCCACTTAGAGTGACCTGTCGCCTCTGAAAACTTTTGAGGATCATCTGAAATAGCATGACTCAAAAGACTAGAACCCACTATATGAGAATGAGTGTGATGAGTATCCGAAGGATCACTAGCCATAGGACCTGCCGCCTCAACAGTAAGGCAAGCCCACTTGGGCATCTGAGGTGGAGCAGGGGGAGGTGGGGATGGTGGAGGTGGGGATGGTGGATCAGCAACACCATCATCAGAATCATCCTCAAAAAGATCATGAAGGGATGTAGTGGTCGGAGTAGGCAAAGGAGTAGACACTGGAGTCAGGGTATCCACTATGGGAAGGCGCTCATCAAACTGAACATCCTGTCAAAACAGGACCTCTTTGGAATCAGGATCAAACAACCTGTATGCCTTAACATCCTCACAGTAGCCAACAAAAATGAGTGGTCAGCTCTTCCACTCCATGGCGTGCCTCTGAGCATCAGGAATAAAAGCCCATGCCTCACTGCCAAAAACTCTGAAAAAGGAAACATCAGGCTTGACATGAGACCAAGCCTCCTCAGGAGTCATATGTCGAATAGCCTTGTAAGGCATCTGATTCTAAATATAGTTGGCACAATTGATTGCCTCAGCCCAAAAAGATGAATCCATGGACCTAGACTAAATCATACAATTCGCCATCTCCCGTAAAGTTTTGTTCTTGCGCTCAGCGACACCATTTTGCTGAGGGGTGTAAGGGAACAGTAAACTGATGCTACAAACCATGCTCAGTGCAAAAATCTCTGAAAGCCTGATTCACATACTCCCCCCCATTATCTGTATGTATCCGCCGAATAGAACAACCAGACTGCTTCTCTACATATGTCTTAAGAAAGTACACCCATGTGCGTCTGGAGAAGTCATCAATAAACATGAGTACATACTTGGCCCCTGAAAAAGGAGTGGGAAATGACATGAGGTCACTGTGAATCAACTCCAAGGGTGCCAAAGCACGAGAGGCTCTTCCCTTTGGAAAGGGATCTCTGTGATGCTTGCCAAGCACACAACCATGACAAACACCATTAGTGTAGGAAATCTGTGGGAACCCAAGAATAAGTGCCTCTGTACTCATCTGCTGATGATATGTATAATTGACATGGCCCAATCGCTCATGCCAAAGCTTACTCACTGAATCTGCATGTGCTATGAGAGATGAACCTGTATCCGAAGAGGGCTCAAATTCATCAAATCTGTAGAGATGAGATGCAGAATCCACACTACCAGTAGCCACAACCAAATCAGGGTCATGGAGGTCCCAAATAGCCACATCATGTGGTGAGAACTCAATTGTCTTACCAGAGCCAAAGTGGCAAATCTGATAAATGGACAGGAGGTTCATCGAGATGTCAGGGACAACCAAAACATCCTGTAGAGTACCCTCATCCAAAGAGACAAAACCTAAACCCAAGATGGAAAGCTGAACTGAGTCACCCACTGCAATCTGTGAAATACCACAAGAGGCAAGAGAAGTAACCAATTGCTGAGTGTGTGTCATATGGTGAGAAGCACCAGAATCTAGAATCCATGTGGACCCATAGGTCAAAGCTCTAGCAGTGAGAGCATGGCCTTTCCCTATGGAAGGAGAAGACGCCTAAGGTGAGGAAATGTGATGCTGCTGCATGGCTTCCTCTAAAGCCTCTAATCGTTTCCAACACCTGGAAACGGGATGTCCTTCCTTGCCACAAAAACTGCAAGTGTCTAATGATTTCTTCTTAGTCTTGGAGGAAGACTCACCAGACTATGAAGATTTCCCTTGTTTGGGAGGAAATGGTTTTGAATCAGACTTAGGAGTAGGCTTGGAGGAATTCTCAGTACCTGCAGAAGGCTTCTTCGGCTTTGGTTTCTGCTTCTATTTCTCCTTCTCCTTAGAGGACTAAGCAAACAATGCTTTGTTCTTGGAGCCTGAGAGTGTATCCAACTGAGAAATATGAGACTACTCACGAGACAATCACTCACAAAAGACATCAAAGGTAGGCATGGTGAAACAAGCACCCAAGCCATCCATGGTGGAGTAGAAAGTAGAGGCAAAAAACTGAAAGTGACCCCAAAGCTTTGAAAGAATCAAATGAATGCACTCGGTATTAGTCTTATTCTTTCCACATCCTTGAAGAACAGATCTAGTAGTCTTGAATTTGTTCAAAAAATCCTCAATAGTGGGAAAGGAATCAGGTAACAAAGAAGTCAACTCTACCTCAATCTGTAATGCCTGAATCTCATTGACCCTCTCAAAGAGAGAATCAAATTTCAACCACATATCCCGAGGAGTAAGCAACTCATCAAGGTGAAACAGAAGACTATCGAAGACTTGCAAAGAGATCAAACCCATGGCCTCATCCAGCTTGTTCTTGTGCATAAGAATCTCATACGGACGCTACAGTACTAGTTGAACCTCATCCAAAGAAGCCCACAACCCTCGTGACCTGAGAAGCCTCATGATGCGGGGCTTCCAAGTGTGATAGTTGTGTGAAGTCAACAACTCAACTGAAGGATCTGCCATGAGAACAAAGAAAATTCTACACCTGCACCTGCTTGTTGGTTGTTTTTATTATGTGATCTTTCAGAATAGACAGAAGATGCAGAAGGGTTTATTTGTTTTTGAGAGTTTAGGTGTTCTTGATTTCTGATATAAATGATAGAAAGTGAGAAAAAAACACCCCCCCACAATGGAGAAACCCAAACCCTAGTACATAGTAATGAGAAGGAAGTAGTGCATAAGCAAAAAAACTTCAAACTGATATCTCATGTACCTAGTGAAAATTCTGAGAAAAAAATCACAAATCTGAATAGAGAATGCTGAGAGCTTTCCAACGCCTATCCATTTTCAAAAAATGGAGTCCGTTTGCCCATTCTACAGCCCCGAAAGTGCAAAAAAGAAGCCCAACTTTGACTGGTAAAAAATATAGTCAAATAGCAGATTCAGGAAAAAAAATCACCTCCATGAGGTCCAACTTAGAATCACCTTTCCGACGCCTATTCGTTCGCCAAAATCCGACTTCAGATGCACAATCTAGGCCCAAAAAACCAACTCCCTCTCAAAATGATTAGAGAAGGAGAGCTGGTGGTGATTCAGGCGGAGGTGTGGTTCGGGCCGAGTGGAGGTGGTGCGGCTCGGGCTGAGCGGAGTGCTGGCTGGGTGGAGGGGGCAACAGAGTGGAGATGCGGCGACGTTGGGCTGAGTGGAGGTGGCGGCGGTGGTGGGGGCTGCCAGAGCTGGAGGTGGGGGCCAGAAGCTGTAGCTGGTGAGGCTGGGGTGACTGGAGGGTCGGCGGGGCCGGTGGGGCTGGCCTGACTAGCCTGCAGGCGCCATACGGCGCCGGACAGTCAGGTCCGATGCCCAAAACAATGAAAAAAAAACTTTTCGCCTACTAATTGCACTTGATTTTTTTGATTTTTTTTTTGTGTGAATTTTTTTAAAAAATAAAAAAAAATCCAGCCTGCATGCCATAAAAAGGCAAATTTTTTCTCGATTTGCGTGTCAGGGCTGTATGGCCTGGCGGGGAGAAAAAAATCACCCAGATGCTTAGGAGTCAAAAAAGGACAAATTTTATATGACTATAGTGGTTTTTGGGCCTTCTGAGCATGATGGTGAGGTCCGTTTAGGCCCAAAGTGCTCAGAAAAAAAAACCTTAACCCTAAGCACACAAAAAATGCCTGAAACCCTAGATCTGCTTCAAATGCAAAATTCTCAAAAAATAGGAACAGGTAGCTGCAGAAATGAGCTCTGATACCATATAGGAGTTGAGAAATATAACCCCACAGTAGCCTGAAGATCTTCTGCAAGCCGAATAACTTGTTACAAGGAGAAGCAATGAAGCAAAATCTGAAGAACACACAAAACACAGAAAAGTATTCTCAAAAGATGAGAGCTCCAATTCACCAAAAAAAAGTATTGTGAAAAGATAATACAATGAAAAGAAAAAATAACCTCTAATAGGTCAAGAAACCCTAAAAAGGGAAAACCCTAGGCTTGCACATAATAATTAATTAATATGCACCTAATGTTAGCTTAAGTGTAAAAAGATAATTGGGAACTTGAAGAATTAAACAAATATTGTTTAATTAATCAAGTAAAGACCCAATTACTCTAACAGATGGGACTTGAAAAAACATCTTGCTCTTGAGAAACAAGGGTGTTATTATGAGTGGAATAGAAAAGGATGAGAGGATCATCATAAGATTCTTGGTTGGTAGGATCTTAATAAAAAAATGGGTAGGATGGAAGGGTTTGTTCTTGATCCAGATTTGTTTGATGACTGATTTCTTCTGATTTTGGATTGTCCTCTTGACATGGGGAAGGAGTTTGCATGGGAGATTTTTGGAAGGTTCCAACACTTTGGCATGATGAGGAAGGATTTTGAATGAGATCCTCTGAATAATGACTTGAATTAGATTGGATTTGTATGATGGATAACCCTTGGGAGATTGTGTTATTGGATAGAGATGGCATGGATTGGTCTCGTGTGACTTCAATGATGGCTTCTTCTTTCTCAATTTATTTAATGTTCTTTTCTACTTTCACAAGTTTTTGATATGCTTTTTGTTGTCTCTTGTGCTATATCCTCCTTCTTGCACCTGAAATCTTGAATTTAAGCTTACTTGCCATCAGATTAGACATATTTCATGCCAAAATGTGAATTTTCCAGAATCAGAAAATATTTATGGGTTAGGTGCGCTAGACCAATCTAGTGAGAAACAACAAACAAAAAATGATTTTTGGATCCCTTATGGTAATTGAGGATCAGTTTAGCAATTGTGAGACATTTTAACATCAATTGCAAACTGATATTAGCAAGTGTGAATTTCTGCACTGTCAATTGCGGACCAGCATTTTCTAGGGTCATACAGATCTGCAAAATCAAATAAAACAGAAAGCAAAGGTTAAATTTGATCTTTCACATCAGGTTCAACATTGTTTCCATTCTTGAATGTCATATGTATTAAGCTAATTAGAAAATAAGAACGAATCACCAATTCTCAACTAATTAACAAACATCAAACATAATCAATGAAAATCAATACAAAATGAGAAATGAATTCAAATAAAGACTCCCTTATTCTTTGCTTCCATTGTGCTTCTCCGAATTGTGCTTGTAGGTGATTCTCAGGTGTTGCACTGGGATTCCTGCATAGATTAGACAATTGTTTGAAAACCGTGATTCTAGGATTGTGTGATTCTAGATTGAATTGAGAAAAAGAGGTTGAATTTATAGATTTTCAACACAAAGGAGGGGTGACGATTTGAACTCAAGTGCTGATTGATAGTCAACTAAAATTGATTAATTAGTGAACTCAATAGATTGATCTATTAACTCATTTGATTGGGGAGTCAACTAAATAGATTGGCTAGTGAACTGAATATATTAGCCAATTGACTAAATTGATTGAGAGATGACTGATTAGATGGATTAGAAGACTGAATTGATTGATTAGTCAGAAAAAAACTATTTTTGAGTGAAAATGGGTGATTGAAGAGTTAACTGAGTTAACTAACTAGGAACTGTTTTGATCAATCAGTTTGATTTCAACATGTGCTATAGGATTTTGAAGTTGAAATTCAATTTCATTTTAATTTGCATTTGAATTTGGGTTTTTGAATGCTGAAATGCACATGAGATTAACTGAAATTTGCATTTAGTGAAATGTTATTTTGGTGAAATGAAATTAATTAGAATTAGGTGAAATTCGAATTTGGGAAAAGATGAAATGCAATTAAATGAAATTAATTGAAATTAGAATTTGGGGAATTAGAGGAATAATTAATTAATTTAAATAATTTAAATTAAATTATTTAAACATTAGAAATGAGCTTAATTAAATAATAAAAATTATTTAACTAAGGAATAAATCATAATTAATTAAATAATTAATATTTAATTAATCTTTGAGATGGTTTTGAATGACAAGATGATTAAAGAATGAAAATTGGATAATTAGTAATGTAGAATGTGATGATTTGAATTAGTAAATTAGCTTAATTAAATAATTAAAGAATTAATTAATTAAATAGACAAATAATTAGTATGTGATCAATGAGACATTTTTAGGTGTCTATAGATATTATTAGTTATTAATAATTGAGAAGATAAGTTGAGTACAATAAGTTGCAACATAGATAAAGTCTAGTACAAATGGTCACCTACAACAACTATTGTGTGTTGATTAGTTACCCACAACAATTGTTGGGTAGTTAAATTTACTTATAGCACTATATTTTTTCAATCCAATTTGTTACTTTGAATCAATTTCCTATATACAGATCTGATAAAATAACTTAGACAATCCTTAGCTACACATACAATGCTAGCATCGTCTAAGAAGATATGTCCCTTGTTGATAATTAAATGAACCCTCTAAGATTATAGGTTACTTGATAAGAGATCTATTGGTCCATTGATCCATATACATGAATTTTTGACATCAATTTATTATATTTAGAAGGAGTCAATCATTTTGGCATCATTATCAAGGATGGTGCTAAGGCTTAGGATCTCTGAGTTTAGTTTTCCTTATATGTTGTTTACTTTCATTAATTAGGAATTTTTGATCTTCCAACATTAGGATTACTAGATTTTTGAAATAAACTTTGAACTGCTTTCTAATAAAGTACATAAAGACAAACCTTAAGCTCAGCCTCCATTGCATGCGACCATAGAGGAATGTTGTAGGAAGATTCCTTCCATCCACTCAGAATCAAGGAGATATATTTGATACAAAAAAGAGATCAACATCCTCCAAGAAATCAACACCATCAAGTGATTCTAAAACAAAAATAATCACTTTATACAATGGATGATGAAGAAATAGATGATCCTATTGAGCCAATAACCTTTGAGTTCCCAATTATTGACCAAGAGTGTGTTGTTTCTCTTAAAAACATACCTCCATCCGCCTTACCTAATTTCTATGGTCTAATCATGAATGACCCTAATACCTTTTTATTTGAATTTGATGTCTTGTGTGAGAGCTATGACTATACAATTGATACCGGTAGATTGAATCTTTTTCTAGCAACCTTGAACGATGCTACTTATGCAGTGGTTTATGGGACTAGGTAGGAATGTCACTGCCAATTGGGACGTGATGCAATAAATTTCCTACAAAAGTATAGGATTACTATGGAGGAGGAGACTTGAAGTGAGATAACATCTTCAAGATGTCATAGAAGGAGGGTGAACCTCTTGAAGATCATATGGAGAGATTTCAAATTTTCTTGAAAAACTCATATTAGAATGAACTCTCCCTAGAATCTCTCAAGTTGGTAATCTTAAGAGGAGTAAATGAAGACTGCATAAGTGTCATGAACCTAATTGGAATAGGGAACATCTCTGAATTATCCTTCAATTTTTTTTTGTTAATTTTATAGAAACTACTCTCGATCAACTCCAAGGAAGTCAAAGAGCTCCAAACTCCTACCTACCACTATGACATCTACTAGTGTCTCTAGAGTGGACCTTATAAATATTCTATCAAACATGAAAGAATATATTATTAGCCATCTTGCGACATAGATGGATACTATAAATATCAAGAGGAAATTGGAGAAAGCAGATGCAACCTTCACTAAGCAATGTCCACAATGTCAACAAGAGAAGGCCAATTGCAAATGAAAGAAGGTTGCGAGCATTTTCTAAGAAAATCAAGGAAGACCAGAGTTTCATGACTTAAAAGATAAAGAAGGACAAGTTTTCTACATTTCTCAGTGCAAACCCTAGTAGTAAATACACGGTATACCTCAAGACCCTATGTCCTATAATGCTTCATTTCTTCGAGTCAATACAAATGCTTCAAATTGGAATAGTCCACCTTAGAATTTTATTCCTAACCAACCATGTCCAAACACTTCACCTACAAATCGATGCCACAATAGGGCACACGATCACAACAACAACCATATCAGTTTCCTAACTAAAACCAACTATGGCTATCTCCTCAAAATCCATAGCCATAACATGACACATAAACCAAATGTGGTAGAATCTAAATGTGGCCCACCCACAACAACCAACAATAATGTCTAATCCAACTACGCTTGCCCCCACACAACCTAGAGAACCACAATTGCTTGCTTAACCTGCACCCAACCCTAACAACAAGCCTATTCAACATGATTATACTCATGAGACCATCCAATATGCAACCTATGGGGTTAAAATTAGTGTTTATTTGCACTAAGGTAAAAGCCTTGCTGGCCCTACATACCAAAAAATTATAGAGATAATGATGAACCAACTTTTAGAGTTACTAACAATGGGTGACCTGAGCAAAACCAACCACACGTAAATTCCACAAGCAAGGAACCACCATTTCTAGAAAGGCTGGCAACTCAAAAATATCATATGGACCCAAATTTGGTCTTTTGGGTAAGTTAAAATTATCTACATTAAAAATATTCTTATACAAGTCATCAAGGATGTACTAATCTACACCCAAACAATCAAGAAATTGTGTCTCAAAAGGATAGAGAGGAAAAGGAAGGATCTTCAAACTTTCCATGTTATAGGATAGCTAGATGAAATCATGTTAGGAACCCTAGTTGTCTGTAAATGATCCAACCCTGGTAGCCCTCTAGTAGATGTCCACATTAATGGGACACTTATCAAAAACACTTTGATTGATCTTGGTACAATCATAAACTTGATGACTAGGGAAAAAATAAACAATTTGTAGTTGATGAACTTATAAGGCACTAAGAGGGGGGGGTGGTGAAGAAGTGCAAGTAAAAACTTAATAAATCTAAAAACAACTTTCACTAACTTGAAAATCAATAAGCATGCAAGAAGTATAACCACATAAGCAAACATCCAACAAAGCATGCAAACCATAGCACAATGATTTTTCATGTGGAAACCCAACTGGGAAAAACCATGGTGGGAATTAGCACCCACAAAATGTTTGTACTCTTTTGGAATGCACCCGGTTAAAGGCCTAGCCCGGTTAAGAGCTTACAATATGCCCAGTTAAGAGAAGACCCTGTTAGGAGTCACCCGGTCAAGGGATTTTTCCTCGGCCCTGCTAGGAGCTCTATCCTGTTAGGAGTAAACTTGTTAGAGGATTTCGATCTCAAGTTAATGAGCCACCCAGTGAAGGGATTTACTATATAAGACCTATTAGGATCTACCTGGTTAAGGGATCTCAAACTGTTGTAATTGTTAGGGAATAGCAAGGCAAATGATCTGATTACAACACTTCCTTGCTTGCTAGTATAGATCCTTTTCAGCACAACTCTGCTACACACATACAAACACTTCAAACTGGTTCGACAATACCTTCTTCTCAAATCACAGACACAAAATCTCTTCTCCAACTGTCCCTAAATACACTTTTCAGTTCGGGTGGCTACAAATCCTAATTACATTAACAAGATACAATGAATTTACATTTAGTGCGGCAAAACACTTCGCCAAAATACATTATAGATCATTACAAAAAATTTCTAGATGATTTTCGTCGTTGAATGATCACCATACATTGATTTGATAAGCAATCAAAACCTTGTTTCATTCTCCTAAGCACTTTGTTGTTTCCCAAGAAATATGATCCTTGTACGTGCTCAAATACCATCTTATCATTACACATGAATTATGACATGTCATCAATAAGTTATGATCCTGATAAGATCCACCGCCAAACCTTAAATCATTACCAGTTAAACATATAATACCGGTCTTCATTCTTCTTCACAGAGTTCATAACAGTCAATTACAAATGTGCTTTCCAGTTCACCAAACTTGATGCAATTTCAATCACAAACTCATGCCAATGTTATGAATATATATTCTGAACCACAACACCTGAATCTTCTCCAATCGTCCGTACCAGTCACTTCATCATCACTCCGTTCCTATTTACCGGTTGACAACAACTTAGAAATTTTGCTATCTAACTGATTCCACTATCGGTTAGGCTATACCGGTTGGTCTAGATGACCTAGATGACTAAACAAACATGGTTGCCATCAATGACAACATAAATAAAGTCATCAAACATACTATTACAATTATATTATCATCATCAAGCCAACAATCTCCTCATATCAACTTTACCGGTCATCTTCTCATATCATCATCATCTCCATCAGTTATGCCAACAATCTCCCCCTTTGGCATTGATGGAAACATCAAAAGCTCAGTATGCAAAACTGAAACTCTAATAACACCAAAATCTTAGTATGCAAAACTGGAACTCTAACTGTCATGACTGTTGTACTATTCTTTTCTTCTTCTATTCTATTTCACTTGTTCTTCTCCCTTCATCAAATTGTTCTTCTCTTTTTTCTCTTGCTTGTTCTTCTCTCCTTTTAGTTTTCTTCTCCCCCTTTGACAATAATGCCAAAGGTGCAAAGTGTCAAATTCATCTTCTACTGCTCCCCTTGAGGAGTAGCCCTTTTCTCATCAATCCACAGTGAAAGATCTTGAATTAGTTCACTAGATTGATGCTGCAACATCATCTTAGTTGACCTTCTTTAGGGGTATAACCCCTAGCTTGCCTCTGAGATACTCAAAGGTTTCTTTAGGCAATAGCTTAGTGAAGATGTCAGCCAACTTATCCTTGCTTGACACATGATCCATCCTGACTTGCTTTTCCTGCACTCTTTCCCTCAGATAATGATACTTCAGTTAAATATGTTTTGTTCTAGCATGCAATACATGATTTTTTGAAATGCTTATGGCACTTGTATTATCACAATATATGACCACCGGTTCTATCATACTCTCCTTTAATCCTTCTAATACATGTCTCATCCATATTGCTTGAGTACAGTTTATAGATGCAACCACATATTTTGCTTCTGCTATAGACTGAGAAATGCAACTTTGTTTCTTACTAGTCTAGGATACTAGTCTTCCTCCTAGAAAGAATGCACCACCAGTTGTGTTCTTCTGGTCATCTATATTACCTGCCCAATCAACATTTGTGAACACCTTCAAAGAGAAGTTTTCTTTGTATGGATACAATAATCCATAATCAATAGTTTCTCTAAGATACTTGAAAATTCTCTTTACTGACACCATATGAGTCTCTTTAGGACTTTTATGAAATCTAGCCACTATACCAACTTCATGAGCAATGTCCGGTCTACTATGAATAACATACTATAGTTTACCAATCATTGATCTATACTTAGTTTTATCCATTGGATTAGAATCATCTTTCTTGGATAATCTGCAACCAGTAACCATAGGGGTTCCAACTGGTTTAGAGTCTTCCATTCCAAAGGTTTTCAATACCTCCTTCACATATTTGGACTGGCTGATAAAGATTCCTCCTTTCATCTGCTGGACCTGCAAACCAATGAAAAATTTGATTTCACCTATCAAAGACATTTCAAATTCCTTTTTCATTTCTTCTGCAAAAGTTAAACTCATGTCATCATATCCTCCAAATATGATATCATCTACAAACACTTCTGAAATGAATAACTTGTCTCCTTCTGTCTTCAAGTAAATATTATTGTCCTCACTGGTTCTTTGAAATCCAATCTTTATTAGGTATGAATGGAGTCTCTCATTCCATGCCCTTAGAGCTTGCTTTAGCCCATATAAATATTTATGAAGTTTGCACACCATGTCCTTGTCTTCAATCAGTGCATACCCATCCGGTTTTTCAATATAAATCTCTTCTTCTAGAATTCCATTAAAAAATGAAGACTTAACATCCATTTGGTATACCTTGAATCCTTTGAATGCTACAAATGCAAGTAGAATTATTACTCCTTCAAGTCTAACAACTGGTGCAAATATTTCTCCATAATCCTCACCTTCTTCTTGTGCATATCCTTTGCAAACTAGTCTAGCCTTGTTCCTAACCACTTCACCATATTCCTTCAATTTGTTCCTCAACACCCAATCAATACCAATCACAATTTTATCAGTTGGTCTAGGACAAGTGACCAAGTGTTGTTCTTCTCTATTTGATCAAGCTCCTCCTTCATAGCCTTTATCCAATCATCATCCTTGAGAGATTCCCTCACTGTCTTAGGTTCAATTGTGGAAATTAGACAAACACTTTCTATGATCTTTCTTCTTGTTTGTACTCCAGCATTCCTGTCTCCAATTATCTGATCTATAGAGTGATTCAATTTTACATATCTAGGTATAACCGGTTCCGATGTAGAAGCACTTGAATGCTTTGCTCTTAGTTGAATAGCCAAGAAAAGTTCCTTCATCACTTTTAGGATAAAACTTTCCGGTACACTCATCTCTCTTTATATAACACCTACTACCAAAGACTTTGAAATAACTAACATTAGGAGTATGACCATACCATAATTCATAGGGAGTTTTGTCACTACCTTTCTTGACTAATATCTCATTCATTGTGTATACTGCAATGCTGACTGCTTCTCTCCAAATTTTTTTAGGTACATACCCTTGTATCAACATTTTTCTTCCTGCTTCAACTATAGTCCAGTTCCTCCTTTCTGCAATCCAATTCGACTATGGTGTCCTTGGTGTAGATAGTTGTCTCTTGATTCCATTCTCATCACAGTATTTCACAAATTCAACTGATGTGAATTCTCCACCTCCGTCAGATCTCAGACACTTTAGGTTCTTATTGGTTTCTTTCTCCACTAAGGCTTTGAATGCCTTAAACTTGTTGAAAGCATCAGACTTCTTCGCAACTAGGGTTTTCAGTCTGAATGCTCTTCCACTAATTCACTTTTCCACAAATCTTCACAATCTGCTATCAACTTCGCCAAAGTAGCAATCAAATGCTCTTCTATGTTTCTATCACTCTCCAAATGTGCTCTCAAAAATGCTAAGGGAAAAATGAGACTATAAAACACCTTTTTATTTATCTTTTACCAACTGCATTTAATACTAAACCGGTTGAACATTCCCTAATCACCGTTCAACCCTAGAACTTGCTACCGGTTCACATATTACATTCAATTTACCAGTTACATCTCAAAATCACTTCATAACATCATTTTGCATCAAAACATGCAAATTTGAGTTACCGCACACCATTTAGGGGGTCCGAAAATGGATATGACAATACACTCGCCCTAAGATTCATAGATAGCTTAGTTTTCTGATGAGGGATTCACCACACTAGGTGAAGAACTAGAGTCCTCTAATGGTTTCTCCTCACTTTTCTTCCTCCATATCTTATTCATCTCACTTCTGGTTTCTTCCACATCTACCTTCTTCTTTCCTTTCCGATCAATAGACTGATTAACTGGTTGGTTCATTCTAGCTCTATAAAAACCTTGTAACGTGTCCTGATTTGTGATAATGGAAATATGCCATTCCAGATGCTCTCCAAGGTCCAACATTGCCTCTATCAAATCTTCTTCAGAGATTCATAGCCACATGGCCATAGTTGTGATAGATTGAACATGTCACATTCCATCTATTCTCCATTTCATATGGACTAGACTGATTCACATAAGGCCTCTGCCAAGTAGGGTTCCTCCGGTCATTGTAAGATCTCTCCCATTCACCATTAGACCTCTGATCCATGTAAGATCTTTGATTGTTCACTCTTGACCTGCACTCAACGGCTCTATGCCCATACTTGTTGCAATTGAAGCAATATCCATCAAAAGTACTAGGCTTATATCCTTTATATGCATTAGGTCTATATCCATCAAAAGTACCAGATCTACTTTTACAAACATTTGCAGTATGACCTACCTTATGACGTTCAAAACATACTAGTTTGTAGGTTCACTTATTGATGTTCTTCTTGGGCTTTAGTGCAGATTTGGCTTCATGCATGGTCTCCTTGGTACCTAATGGCTCTGATGGTATGATGAAAGAATAAGTATCCGGTAGATTACTGAGAGGGGGGTGTGAATTAGTAAACTAAAAAACTGATACAAACTTCCCAAACTCAAACTCAATCACACAAATTAAAAATATCACTGTCAAGATAAATATTCATAAGAATACTCAACATCAATCGGTTAACTGTTATACCAACTTAACAGTAAACAACTTTAATCTTGTAAACATCCAAATGCTTAATCATATATCAACACACTTCATCTCTCAATGCTTCTAGTCATCATGCCTTATCAGAATAGTTAAGTAGTTAATCAAATCAACAAATAAGATCATAACCACAAAAACATTCACCACATGACACAAATTTTTACACGTGGAAAATCCAAATAGGTAAAAACCATGGTGAGATGAGACTCACAAGATAGCTATCTGAACCCTTTTGAAGTTCGCCCTGTTAGGAGCCAAGCCTGTTAAAGCTTTTACAATAAGTCCTGTTAAGAACTGATCCTGATAAGAATCACCCAGTTAAGGGATTTACAAATGCCTTGATAAAAATCCAATACCCTATTAGGAGTAACCTCGGTAGAGGATTTGAGAATCCAAACTAATGGATCACCTTGATAGAGGATTTAAGAAGTAACCAAGCTTGTTAGACCTTACCCGGTTAAGGGATTTCAATTCTGCTATAATTGTTAGAAGACAACAGGTTTTTCTTGACCTGTCTGAATAACACCACATTTGCTTGATCATATCCTTTTAAGCTTCAATATGCCTTTACACAAACTGCATATTTATTATTCAGTTAGGCAACCACACACTCAATTGATTTTTGCCAACACCTTTTACAAAACAACTTCATCGATCTTAAATACAAATCAATTAGGTCGGTAACACAACAAAAACCTAATTCTCTCATAGAGATTACAAACAAATCGGTTCAAGTGTGACCGTTGGATTCACATAGCAATCTGTACACATTCTTCAAGAAAATTCCAACCGCTCCATGATCACCGCTTCATCGGACTTGTAACTCATCATGCGCTTTGCATTAGATGAAATCCACTTTGCTGATTCCCTAGAAAATCAAATAAACACGCCAAAACAATCTAAGCTTATCTCCATACAATGACCACACGTGTCACCATCATTACCGCTCATCATCAGATAATAAACCAACATAACCATTTCAACAAACTTAATCGGTTAGGGTTTAACAAAACAATTGGTAGGGTTTACCGGTTATATTACATAGAAAGGGTTTAACCTTATACACCGGTTACCGGTTCAACTCACATACTTACATACTGGTTTAAAACATCTTCCTCAAATCTCTTCCTACCAGTTACAAGACAATATCAATAACAACAATATCAACAATATCATAAATACCATTGTTGGTTCAATTGACATTAATGACAACATAACATATCATTAATGCAATATTTATGCAAATGCTAACAGGCTCTCCTTGTTCAAAGGTTGTGTATCCCAAGCCATGTGCATCTCCTTTCTACCTTTGTGTTTGAATCTGCTCATCAAGCATAGCAGTGCTCTTGTTGAATTTAGCTAGTAACTCATTTGCATCAGCCAACTCCTTGGTAAGCTCCTCATTCTTCTTTGTGAGACTTTATATAAGAGACATAGCCATGTCTAGATCAGCTTGTATTTCCTCTTTTTCCTCTTTGGTCTCATGAAGATGTACATGCAAGGTACCAATGTCCTGGTTTAGCTTAAAATTATCATGCTCCTTATCTCTTATTTTGTCTTCAGTTGCCCTCCTAGCTTCCAACTCTTGGCTCATCTTGATGGTAAGGGCTTCTAACTCTCTCCTTAGATTTGTATTTTCATCATTTAGCTTTTCCACCTCATTAGGAAAGGCATCAATGGTTGCTTCCTTAGATGAACTGCTTTCACTAAGTTCCAACAACTGCTTAGCCAACTCTCTTCTCTTAGCCAATGAAGCTTTGTACTTGACCTTTAGTTCACCAAGGGCTTCTTCACATTCTGCAATCCTATTTGAAATCTCTCTGTAACTCATTGAACCTTCCCCCATGTTAGCCTTAGAGATCCTTCCCAAGCAATTAAGCCTTAAGGGAATTAGGCTCTGATACCAATTGATAAACTTATAAGGCACTGAGAGGGGGGAGGTGAATTAGTGCAAGAAAAAACTTAATAAATTTGATAACAACTTTCACCAACTTGAAAATCAATAAGAAGGCAAGAAATATAACAACATAAGCAAACATCCAAACCACAACACAATGATTTTTCACATGGAAACCCAACTGGGAAAAAACACGGTGGGAATTAGAACCCACAAAATGTTTGTACTCTTTTGGAATGCGCTCGGTTAAAGGCCTAGCCCGATTAAGAGCTAACAATATGTCCAGTTAAGAGCATACCTTGTTAGGAGTCACCCGGTCAAGGGGTTTTGCCTCAGCCCTGTTAGGAGCTCTACCCTGTTAGGAGTAACCTTGTTAGAGGATTTCAAACTCAAGCTAATGAGCCACTTGGTAAAGGGATTTACAATATAAGACCTGTTAGGATCTACCTGGTTAAGGGATTTCAAGCTGTTGTAACTGTTAGGGAACAACAGGGCAAATGATCTGATTACAACACTTCCTTGCTTGCTAGTACAAATCCTTTTCAGCACAACTCTGCTAAACACATGTAGACACTTCAAACTGGTTCGACAATACCTTCTTCTCAAATCACTAACACAAAATCTCTTCTCCAACTAGCCCTAAATACACTTTTTAGTTAGGGCGGCTACAAACCCTAATTACATTAACAAGATATAATGAATTTATATTTAGTGTGGCAAAACACTTCGCCAAAATACATTACAGATCATTACAACAAATTTCTAGATGATTTCCACCGTTGAATGATCAGCTCACATCGATTTGATAATCAATCAAACCCTTGTTTCATTCTCCTAAGCACTTTGCTATTTCCCAAGAAATTTGATCCTTGTACACGCTCAAATACCATCTTATCATTACACATGGATTATGACACATCATCACTAAGTTATGATCATGATAAGATCCACCACCAAACCTTAAATCATTACTGGTTAAAGATATGATAATTCATTCTTCTTCACAGAGTTCATAACAATCAATTACAAATGTGCTTTCCAGTTTACCAAACTTGATGCGATTTCAATCACAGACTCATGCCAATGTTATGAATATGTATTCTGAATTGCAACACCTGAATCTTCTCCAATCATTCATACCAGTCACTTGATCATCACTCTATTCCTATTTACCGATTGACAACAACTTAGCAGTTTTGTTGTCTAATTGATTCCACTATCAGTTAGGCTAACCAGTTGGTCTAGATGACCTAGATGACTAAAAAACATGGTTGCCATTGATGACAACACAAATAAAGTCATCAAACATCCTATTACAATTATATTATCATCATCAAGCCAACAATCTCCTAAAATCAACTTTACTAATCATCTTCTCATCTCATCATCATCTCCATCAGTTATGCAAACAAGGCCTACCCCAACAATGTTGCAACTTGCATATAGATCATTTGTCAAGCCATAAGGTATGATTGAGGAATTGGTTATCATACTTGACTCCAATGCATAATTCTTGTCCTACCTAACTTGTCCATTACATAGCACATTATCTAGTGCAATAGAGTCCACTTTCAATATATTCCATGAACTCCTTTCAAACAATTGAAGACTTAATATATCTGGCCTAGATATTACCTTTGTTATGACTACAGTAACACCAATGGAAGTGCCTTCTAGTATACTAAATGTCATCAATGAGTTGACAATACCTCAATATTCAAAATTGTCACACATCTACATTTTCATGGGACTACCACAACATGAGGCATATACCCCAACTTTTGTATGCATAAGGTATATATTAATGAAGTTCTATGATAAAAAAAAACTATGACAAGATCTAACAACCAACTTGATATATTCGAGGTAACCTTCAAACTCTGACAGGACTTGAGATTTATACTTAAAGCCTGATAGTTAGATTACTTTAGGTCTCTAAACAATTATCCTAACAATTGCCAATTCTCCATGATAACAAGGAGATGACTTATTCTTTCATAATTGATAATAAAGAACTAACTAAAAAGAGTCGAGGGCATCACAGTCCCTGTCAAAAATGTACAACATCAAAGAACAATGAATGGGCATCTCATTGGTTATAATAACCAAAAAAGGTGGAAAGTGGAGAGTATGTACTGATTAAAAATAACTAAATGTAGCCACTAAGTAAGATCATTTACCTCTCCCTTTTATTGACCATGTTTTAGATTTATTAGCTAGGAAGAGATATTTTTCTTTATTGGATGTGTTGGTACATATGCATATTTAGTTTTATCATTTGGATTGTGTGATGCTCCAACATATTTTGAGTTCCAGTGATAATGCACCTTTAGATTATTTTAATATTTTTATAGGATTTAAAGCCTTAATATATATCGACAAACTAAACGATTCTATAAAAATGAGAATACTAACCTAAATGAAGAATTCTTGCTATGGATACTTAATAAAAGAGATAAAACTTATAATAGAGAAATCTACATCAAGGAAATAATACTACAACACCTTGGAGAGATACATTCTTGTAGCATCCATTGTCATGGTCTAAAAATCATTGCATTAAGTATGGATGCTATTCCTCTAGGTAAAGTTTGTCTTATTTAACACTTCAACTTGGCATCATACCTTACTTTTGTTACATCTGCTTGCCTCACTTAAGAGACTAAATTCAACAAAATTGAATAAATATTCAAATTCACAAGACACAAATTGTCCCTGCTACTTTTAAGAAAATATTAAGGCTGAAAACATTTAATGTTTCAAAATTACCCTATTAATGATATCAGATTTCCACAATCCATGTTGATAATTGCTAAAATGATTGTAGATTAGATTTTGTCAAAGATTTTTTTCATCAAATCCAAAAACTTTGACACAATCTAATTTAAGAACTTTTTAGCAATTAATTACCCTATTGTTTTGATTCATTTAAACCCATCGATCAACATCATATTTAAAAAAAAGTACCCGTTCTCCTAAATGAACAATATAAATAATGAAAAAAATCTATAAAAATATTCCGAACAAGAAAACTTTCAACCACTTCTTACATTTTTTACTAGACAAATGGTAATAAGATAAGAATAAAATGACTTTTGCTTGATTGAATGTAAAGATAGAAACCTATAGAAATAATCTAGGTTTATTATACATTAATGCCTTGGCAACATATCAATATGAGGGGATGACCCTTTGGTGAAATGGTGGGGCTTCTTGCCTGTAGTGCCTACAACCTAGGTTCAAACCCCACGGGTTCGTCTCTACCATGTTGAAAATGGAGCATGTTTGTCCATGGGGAGAACCTTGGAGAAATGGTGGGGCTTCTTTCCTGTAGAGCCTACATCCTTGGTTCAAACCATACAATTTTTAACAAATTCTAGGCTCGAAAAGACAACATGGGAGGAGAGGGAGCGGGAGCTCAAATTTCAAATTTTCAGCAAGGCGGGAACCTTGGTTCCAATGGTGAGAGCGGCCAGATCAATGGTGCTGGTCCTATTGATGATAAGGAGAAGCCCCTAGACTTCCTAGTTCCTGTTGCTAACTCACAATCTGATGGTACTCTATTTGACGTGACAACAGATTCTTCTAGGCATTTGGGGGAAGGGTCCAATGGGGGGCCCATGCCACTAGTTGACCTTGTGGATAGCGGGAGGGAGGGGAAAAAATGGTCTTCCCTTTTCGGATCTAGACCAACTTGTAAATCCTCCCTTCCTCCTGTTAAGAACATTTCTGACCCTTCTGGTGGTAAGTTTTCTATCTCCATCCCTGACCAGGTTCTGGACCATAATATCAATAGTATGTCAAACTCCTTGGTAGGGAAATTTATGGGTCTGCGCCCAAACATTGAAGTTGTTAGGGCCTTTGTTAAACGAAAAATGGGCCCTTAAAGGAAACATTGAGGTCTCAGCACTACCCAAAGGTCTTCTGTCTTTCTCTTTTTCGTGTGAAGAAGATAAGGTTAAGATCTTGTGCGGGAGTCCCTGGATGGTGGGAAAGACAACCCTGGTTCTAAGAAAATGGCATCCAAAATTAAACATGAATGATTCTCTTCTGGCATAGGTTCTAGTTTGGATAAAGCTCCCAGGATTGCCTCTTGAGTATTGGGCAGAAAACATCTTCTCTGGAATAGCAAGTTCTTTTGGTGAGCTGCTCTCTATAGACCCAGTCACTGCTTCAAAAAGAAGATTAACCCATGCAAGGTTCTGTGTTGGAGTAGCCCCTGAGGCAGATATGCCGGAACAAATTGATCTAGTTTCAAAACTGGGAACCTAGAAGCAACATATAGAATATGAAACTATTCCTTTTGCATGTACCCACTGTAAAAAGGTAGGTCATTGGGCAAAATCTTGCCCAAAAAAGAAAAAGGCGGAGCCTAAATAGTTAAAACCTCAGATTGAAAGCCAAAATATGCCAGAGAAATGGGTGTGGCAAGTTAAAAACACAGAAAATAAGGAAGAAAATTCCAATCGATTTTCTCCTTTGGGGGAATAGAAGGAAGCCTCAAACTCTATCTTTAGTCCCACAATACAGGAAGCAGATAGAAATGAAACAACCAAAGCTAGTCCCATAACAACAACTCAGAAAAAGGATTTGAATGATCAAAATGATCCTCCAAAAGTGAAAGATGAAGTGGTTGATTACACATATGAAAACAAGGCAGTGGAAGCTAGAGACTATCAACCTGAGGAAGGTGAGATCCCAGATCCACAAGTTGAAAGGACAGACTCTTCTGCAGCCATACCTAGTTTTGAAATTCAAGAAGCCCAAAAGTGTGCAATTTTGGGATTGAGTCTTTTGGATTCGGATTAGAACTCAAGAACAACAAACATTATTTCAACCCCAGAACTCCTAAATGGGGTAATGAAGATGAAATTTCCAAAATCCTCATCAATCCAGAAGCGGCTCCTGTGTCAGAAATGGAATGGAAGCAACCTAAACACAGGAGTAAGAAAGCTGCAACACCCTCAACATCCCTGATTAGGAAATCCAACAGAATAGCTCAAGTTGATGTGGGATACATCTCCTCTTCCCCAGGATGACCCTCTAACCACAAAGTTAGAGATATGGAGGCCAGCGAGAACATAGCAGATGGAACTCAAAAAAATCTCAAGGAGTTGGGAATTGGTAAGTATCTATGAAGATAATTTCTTGGAACATAAGGGGTCTAAACAATCCCCATAAACATGATATTATTAGGAATATGATAAGAGATAGAAATCCTGACATTTTTCTTATTCAAGAAACCAAAATGAGTAGAGAAAAAGTTGAATCTTTGAAGTTCTTCAAAAATGGTAAGATTAGTGGGGGAAGTTCTGAGGGTGCTTCTGGAGGCATTGCAACCATCTGGAATCTTAACACTATTAAAGGCCAGGTCATTATTCAGGAAAGTAATTTTTCTTGTATTAAATTTGAGCATCTTAAAAATGGTTTTTCATGGGTTCTCACAAACATTTATGCTCCTAATACCTTAAAGGCTAGAAACTCTTTTTGGAAAAGGATTAGACAGGCTACGAAAAGTTTCAAAAATATTAGTTGGATGGTTATGGGGGATTTCAATATGCCTTTGAAAGAGGAGGAAAAATTTGGAGGTAGTCCTCCTCAGCTGGAAAGTAGGATGACCCTCATGGATTTTATTTATTCCCAAGCTCTTAATGATTTGGAGATACAGGGTTGTAATTTCACTTGGACAAATAGAAGAAATGGTAATGACCTTATTCAAGTGCGCCTTGACCGAACTCTTATTTTTGATGATTGGTACAATTAGTATTTCTGTTCTTTGTCTTCTCATATTCGGGTTTGTTCCGATCACTTTCCAATCACTTTCAATGCCGATCTGATCAATAGAAGGAAAAATTATCCCTTTAGATTTGAAAAAATGTGGACCCTTCACCCCGACATTAAAAAATATATTAAAAAATGGTGGAGTATCCAAGTGGAGGGAATGACAATGTTAAAAGTTGTTAAGAAGCTCAAAAGTGTGAAGGAAAACATTCGAATCTGGAATAAGAACAACTTTGGGAATATATTTGAGGCTAAGAGTAAAATTCAGGAAAACCTTAAAGAAATACAAGACCAGATCCAGAAGGATGGTTTCAGCACTGTTTCTATTGCTGAGGAGAATGAGATTCTTAAGAAATACCATGACATCATTGCTAAAGAGGAAATGTTCTGGAAGTAGAGATCGAGATGCATTTGGCTCAAGGAAGGGGATAGGAATACAAGATTCTTCCATATGTCAACCATCAAACATAAAGCAACCAACAGGATGAACAAGTTAGGTGTGGACAATGGGGAGCTGGTCAAGGAAGATGAAATAAGGAATGAAGCTAAGAGGTATTTCTCGGACCTCCTAACGAGGGATCAAAGTCTGGATGCTGAAGCTTAGTCCTCTTTTCTTCAGAACATTCCTCATCTCATCGATGCCCAAAATAATGCCTTTCTCTCTTCCATTCCTTCCATCTTAGAAATTAAAAATGCTGTTTTCTCCTTTGATGGAAACAAAGCTCCTAGTCTTGATGGTTTCCCACTGCTCTTTTTTCAAGAGTTTTGGGACATTATCAGGACTGATGTTGCTAATGGGGTTAAGGAATTCTTTGGGGCTAGAAAACTCTTGAAGGAAATCAATGGTACTTTTATTGCACTCATCCCCAAGATTCAAGGTGCTGATTCTTTGGACAAGTTCAGACCTATTAGCCTCTGCAACTCCTTTTACAAGATCATATCTAAGGTCCTGACTTCTAGACTCTTGTCTATTCTCCCGACTTTAATTAAACACCAACAGAATGGGTTTGTTCCTGGAAGACAAATTCTCGATTCCATTATTACTGTTCATGAGAATATTCACTCTCTTGTTAAAGAGAAGAAGCAGGGTCTCATCCTTAAGCTTGACCTCTCCAAAGCCTATGATAGGGTTGACTGGTCTCTTCTTCAGAAAGTTCTCACTTCCTTTGGGTTTGCCCCAAGAGTTGTGGATCTTTTCTCCCAACTCACCACTTCTACATCCTTTGTTGTTCTTGTCAATGGTTCTCCTTCAACTTTTTTCCAAGCTTCGAGAGGTCTTAGGCAAGGAGATCCTATCTCCCCCATCCTTTTCATTATTATGGCAGAATGCTTTGGTCAGACCATGGAAAACGTGGTGCATAAAGGATCCTTTAAGGGCCTCCAACCTTCTTTTGCTGACCTTATTTGTTCACACCAGCAGTTTGTTGATGATACAATAATTATGGGGGAATCAAGCATCTCAGAAGATAAAGTTCTGAAGAGTACCTTGTGTAAATATGCTTCTGCTACGGGGCAACTTATTAACTGGGCCAAAAGTGATGTCTTTTTCATTAATACCCCGGAGAGAAGACAACAAAGGATCAACAGAATTCTAGAGTGTAAGATTGCTGACCTTCCTGCTACCTACCTTGGTCTCCCCATGGGGATTACCCCTCTTGACTCCTATTGGAGTTGGCTGGTTGATAAATTTCACAAAAAACTTGTAGGTTGGAAAGGGGCTCTCTTAAGTCAAGCTAGTAAGCTCCTTCTCCTTAAGGCTACTCTTCAAAGTATCCCCATTTATGCTCTTAGCCTATTCAGAATTCTAGTCAAGTACGCTGAAGCTATTGAGAAAATTCAAAGAAGATTCCTATGGTCCGGGGTTGAGGAAAAGCAAAGAATTTCCTTGGTGGCATGGGATCAGGTCTGCAAGCCAAAAAGCAAAGGTGGTCTGGGGCTCAGGAGGATTCGCACTTTAAATGAAGCTCTCTTGTCTAAACAAGCTTGGAGATGGTTTCACTCTGATTCTGAATGGTGCAAAATTTGGAGAAGTAAGTATTCTCTTTTGTCCTCTTCTCTGTCTTCTTTTCTTAATTCGGATCTTAGCATAAATGGATCCCATATCTGGAACCATGTTTCTAAATGTAAAGATGTGATTGCTAAAGGTGTGACATGAAAACTTGGAAATGGCAGAAAAGTTAGATTCTGGGAGGATCCCTGGCTTTTTGACAAACCCCTTATGGATTTCTATGAGTGGGCTTCCCATGCCCCCTCCTGTATTAGCTCTTTTGGTACCTTAGTGGCAGATTATTGGGATGGGAACAACTGGCATAACATTGATAGTATTCATCCTAGTCTCTCTAAGCTCAAAACCAAATTGTCTGCTATTTGGCTGAATAAGGAAGAGGATTCCCTGATCTGTAAATATAACCCCAAATGTATTTTTACTATGTCTTCAATGTATTGTATCCTTTCCCCCTCCCCTCCTATGAATCCCTTCTGGTCTAAAGCTTGGTTAAAAGGTCTCACTCCCAAAATCAATTTGTTCTTCTAGACTATTCTCCAAAATAAGATACTTACTGTTGACAACCTTAAATGCAGAGGTTTTGCCCTTCCAAACAGGTGTGTGTTGTGTTTTCAAGAGGAAGAGTCAGTGGACCATCTTGCCCTCCACTGGTCTTTCTCAACCTCTGTTTGGGAAAGCTTCCTCAAGAGCTTCCTCAAGAGCTTTAGTATAGCTTGGGTGTTTCCCAGTAACATCAGAGATTTGTTCTCTTCCTGGAAAATTCATTGGACCAACTCTTTTCTGAGATGTATGTGGCAGCTCTCTCTTCCACACATTTTGTGGGGTCTTTGGAAGGAAAGAAACAACCGAATATTCAGGGATGTGTCCTTAAATCAAGACATTGTTTTTCAGAAAATTCAAAGGGCTATTCAGGAAAATATGGGAACCATGGAGGTCTCTTGTTACTCTAACAACTCCTTGGAGTCAAACATCTTAAGAGCTTGGAATATGAAGATCACTGATGGTCATAATCTCAGCTGCAATAAAAGGCTTGAAGTTAAATGGCAAACCCCTCCCCAAGGTTGGCTCAACATCAATTTTGATGGAGCAGCCAAAGGAAACCCAGGTCCCTCAGGCTGTGGAGCTATTCTCAGAGACTACAGGGGCATTTGCAAAGGTATGATTGCTGTCCCTATTGGCACTCAAACCAATCATAAAGCGGAAGCTATGGCAACCCTTCAAGGCATTATTCTAGCCAAAAAATGGAACTATCCCTATCTCTGGATAGAAGGGGACTCCAATAACATAATTAAGTGTCTCAATGGGACCTCAAAGCCCTCTTGGTCGATTCACAATATAATTTTTTCTGCTATTGAAATCATTAGAACCTTCAAAAAATGCCACATATCCCATATCTATCGGGAGGCCAATTGTTCTGCTGATTGGGCTGCAGACGTGGTGGTTAAGAATGAGACTATTACCACGTGGATAGGTGAGAGCGGTCTCCTCGAAGATGTCAGACAAATCATAATTAATGAAAGATAT
This sequence comes from Cryptomeria japonica, assembly GCF_030272615.1. Lineage (NCBI taxonomy): Eukaryota > Viridiplantae > Streptophyta > Pinopsida > Cupressales > Cupressaceae > Cryptomeria > Cryptomeria japonica. The sequence continues at coordinate 124,787,064 of NC_081412.1, read as the reverse complement.
CAAAGTACCCCAAAGACTCTTGATTGACAGGGCAATTATGATAAGTACTGAAGTAAGCACTTCGAGTTACTTCTATAATGAGGTAATTACTCATTATAATATCAAAGCCAGCAGAATGTGTTTTATAACCCATCAGATCATTAATGCTACACACGCTTTCTAGGTTTTTGTTTTAACTAAGAAAAGCTCTTTGTTTCACTAGTTCTGTAATCTAAACTTGGCTGTGAGAAACGACACCATGGGCGGAAATAGGAGAAGATATGAGCCAAGCAATTGCAAGGAGTGGAAACAGAAAGAAGAGGTGTGGGAAATTTTGCAGAAGGGTGGTCTTTCGAGCTTCATTGAGAGACTCCATGGCTGTGATGGAAAGATAACTAGCTTCTTCTGCAAAAATTGGAAGAAGGGCATGCTTAAAATGGGCGATCAACTGGTGGAAATTGATGAAGATTTAATAGCTAAAGCTACAGGTCTCAAAAGGGAGGGCTGGAACTTCTACAGAGACAGGAAGGTCAGCAGGGAAGCCATTGAAAGGTACCCGGTCACTGAGAAAGAGAAGAAAAGACTGGTAAAGTTGAGTAAAACCTATTACTCGCCTAGGGCTTTTGCAAAACCCTGGCAAGAAATTCTCTTTGTTTTAATGAGGTATATAACTCTAGATGGTAGGTTTATGAAAGTATATGGGTATCATTTTGTTCTATTAAATCATTTTAGGCATAATGATAAGGTGAATTTCCCTTACTTCTTTCTCTGTTCTATGAATGCCTCCCTAAAAGCCTACAAAGAAAATCCTCGGGGTGATACTGCAATGCACCAGGGACTTATGGTCCTCATTTATGACCATTTAAAGGCCAATAAAATAAACCAGATGTAACTCTCTGTAGATTCAGAAGAAGAAATGTTTGATTTTGATTTCTCAGAGGAGGAGGAATCAGACAATGATTCCTCGACTGATAATGAGGAAAGCTCTGATTACTCAGAGTATGAGAGTAGTAAGAAGAGGAAATCAAGACCCTCTTCTTCTAAGAGCAAAAAACCTCAAAGAAAACCCTTGATTAGTATTTCTTCAGAAGAAGAGTACTCTAATTTTCCTGAGGAGAAGAAGAACCCTAAGGGGGTGCTGAAGGAAAAAAGTAAGAACCAAGACTAGACCAGGAAGAAGCAAAAGAAAATAGAGGAGACTGGCAAAGATCTGGAGGAGACCGGCAAGGAACTGGAAGATGACAATCAAACAAGGACCCTGGAAGCTGAACACAGCCTAGAAATGGAGACTATGGAGGAGACTCTCAGGGCCGCCGACACTATTTCTACCCTCCATATCTCTAAAGATGAACAGATAACCCCTAGAAAAGTGACTCCCTCTCCTGGCCCTCCTCCCGAGTCCTTGAATGGTTTTATGAAAACCATAGAATGACTTATTGATGGGAATAAGAAAACTGCGGATGAGTATAAAAAACTCTGCAACAGAGTCCTGATCCTGGAGACCATTAACATTGGAGAGGGGAACACTATGGCCGATTATATCAAGGATCTAAAGAACACAATTGCTAAAGCAGAAGACATCAAAGATGCCTTTAATCCCTGGTTTGAGAAAATTGAAAAGGAGATACAGGACAGAAAAACCCTGGAGGAAACTAGTGAAAAAACGCTCTCGGACACAGTCGCCAAAGTGGACAAGATAGAGGAGTGCCTCAAGAACATTGTGGAGCAGAGCCTCAGCATTTTGAAAATCTCAGCCAACAACACCCATACCCTCATCAGCAAGCTTGATGACGAAAAGGAAACCCAGGAAATTGACCTGGATGCAGAAGGAACAGGGGAAGCCCAAGGTCCTAGAACCCGCACCCGTGGGAAGAGGAAGGAAAAGAAAGTGAATAAGGACCTGGAGGAGCTAAAAGCAGTTGGGGTGACCTATGATGAGCTGGTGACAAAGGAAGAGGATCTTCTAAAGAAAATTACTATGTAGTGTCTCCTTGGGTTCTTTGCTATTTTTTGTTGTTTAGCTATTTTTTCTGTTCGATGGTCTTTTGACCAGTCACTCTGTATGTGGACTCTATTTTCTTAGCTTTCTTTCTAACTATGTTGTAATGATTTTGGGTCCTTAAAACCTGTTTTTCAATCAATCAGAACATATCAATATGTATGAGAGATAATAAGTATTGGAGTGCAACTTCTCTTATCTAGTAGACCCCCAAACCTTAAGGATCATCAATAACAAGTTAAATAGGTGACATAAACAATTCATCTCCATTCCACTTTGCACATATAGAAAAAGTGGTTCAAAGACACTTTAAAAAAAAACATGATTTAGATCAATCATGTCACAAAATTGTCTTTAAGTGACATACCTCTTCCGTCATGATGTAGAATTAAACAAGTGTTGCAGGGCAACGTAGTTCCTGCCCAATAATGCAAAGGCAGCTTTGGAGTTGTTTTGTTTTGATAATGGTATTGTTGTAAGGAGAAGTTAGTATTTTTGTTTATATTGTAGTTGCAACTGCCTAGGTTTGTTGAAAAAAATTGTAGAGAAGATTTTTAAAAAGGTTTAACTTATATGGTTATAAACATGCCACTTGAAGCCGAATAGAATTTTATGGCAAAAGATATGCACATAGACTATTGTGTAAAGTACAATTAAAAAATAATCAAAGTGAGACCAACAATTTAATTTTAGCACATCCATAATTTTTTCCATGCATCAACTCTTTCAATTAGTTTTCCACATATTGTATTCACTAATGCACAATTTTTATTTTACTTTCAATACTTATCAATCTTTTCTTAATCAAAATAATGAAAACAAGTAGAAATCACGTAATGGAAGACAAACACTAATAAATCGGCAGGTGAATCTCTCTGACAAAATCAAAATTTTTACATCCACAAACATTTAACTAGAAAAAAATGTTCTAGTTCCAATCATTCATACTTTAGTTGCTAACTTCTAAAACGACAGTATTTGATACTTTCCTCATAATAAGTGTAGCGTAGAAATTAGGAATCATCACAAGATAAGTAGATCAATCAAAACACAAGACATGATAACTCAATCATGAGAGCACTCATTGCAAATGAACCTAATCCTAAGCACACTCAATAGAGATATGAAAACAAAGCATTCAAAATGAAAGATTATGCAAACCAAATGCAGAATTGAATGCTCCTTCCATGTGGCTCCATTGTTGTTCTTTCCTCTTCAATGGATTTGTGGATCTCACCTACAAGTGCACATACAATTGAAAGCAAGATTGATGAAAAGCTCAAGAGTACTAGAAGCATAAGTTCGGTAGTTTGATTAAGGATTCGGATTAGCTTTGATTGAAAATCATCCAATTTATAGAAGAATTGGATAAATGACAAGATTAGCATGATGCAATTCAAATGGAAATTGCAAATCAAGAATAGCAAAACTATGACAAATTGCTATGCAAGGCTTATGACAATTCATGACAAATTTCTATGTCAAGAATTTATGACAATTTATGACAAATTCTATGACAAATTTCTATGTCAAGAATTTATGACAATTTATGACAAATTCTATGACAAATTTCTATGTCATTTCCATAAATTTAGGAGAGAAATAGGAGGAAATTGAAATTAAGAATTTAGAAAATTAGAAAATTTAGAAAAAGAGGAAATAAGAAATTAGAAATTAGGAAATTGATGAAAATTAGAAATTAGGAATTAGTGAATTAATTAATAATTTTTCATTTATTAATCAATTCACAAAGAGGAATAATTAGCCAATTAAATGAAGATTTAATTGTAATGAGAAGACTTAGGATAAATAAGTAATTTATTAATCCTAAAGGAAGAAAATGACACACAAGGTTAAATGATAAAATCACGAAACCTTGGAAGACGAATTAGGTCTTGAAAGATAATTGACTCGATTTGATTTGATTTTGGACTGATAAATGACCAATGTGATAAATGATTTGATTGAGAAAATGCGCCAATTGACGAGGAACAATGACAAATTGATCCAAATTGACACGATTGGAAAGGACAAGGATCGATGACGAATCGATCGCAATATGACAAGATTGACAAGGACAAAGATCGACCAAAATCATGACTGAAGGTTGTTGTCGACAAGACCAAATTCGAAGGCGAGATGATAGAAGAATGACTCGATGCTCGCAAATGATAAAAACCAAGTGCGTGACATAGGAGAAATGTTAATGCGACGCAAAAACCTAAAATGAGGCAATGCGCCAATGTTAAAGTATGACCCTGCAAGCGTTGACCATTTTTGGGTGTCTACAATAAGTAATGCATTCTACATTTTATCTAGTAACTTATGAAAAGACTGAAAAAATATATAAAAAATGCAAACACTTTCCTCTAGTAATTATGAACTTTTTATTGTAACTTACCTAAACACTAAATAATATATCAAATCCAAAGAATTTCCTCATCTCAAGACTGACATATATATGTCAAATCCAAACAATTTTGTTATCTAAAGGGTGAAATACATATCAAATCTAAATAATTTTCCCATAATAAGTAATAAATTGTGAAGTTCTTATTGTAAAGAACTTTCTCAATATGAAAAACATCAAAGCCAAAGAAAGGATAAGTGCTTAAATTCCAAAAAAAGTTAATATGAATTGGAAAAATAGCATTCCAACAATTGGGGAAAGGAAGATGAAAAGTGGCAAATCTAACTAGCTGAGGACTTCATCTGGGATGCTTATATCATTGGTGAAAATTACATTAAAAAGTTGGTGAGCAAAAATCTCTATTTGAATTTAGATATTGCGAGTATCAGTATAAATGTATGCAAATCCAGGTGCCTTTAAAGAAAACCCAATCATAACATCAATATGGCACAAATACATGAAATCAGAATTGATATTCATATTAAACTTCTAAAAATAGTGCAGTAGGTCATTGAACATTGAGGTATCATTCATGTAAAATATCCCATGATACTGGGTATAGAAAACTATATAGCAATAAGTTCTTGCATTGGAGGTTTTGTACCATAGATGGCTTACTGTTTAACAATGTGAACAATGGTGTTGTTCAAAGTTAATGTGAATTTTCCAAAACTTGCAGTGTGCACAATATAAATACCATTGGTGAAATGTATTATTGGCATTTTTCAAATGATATTTCTATGATTTATGGGAAATTTCTTTAAAGAATATCCCCTTGTAGAGTGCAATCTATATTGCCTTCTTGTCTATGCACTGTGCATATTATATTTTGATGATAGGAGGGTTGTATGGGTTTATTGTAGTGTGTGCAATAGACAAAGTCTAGGTCAACAATAATGTCAAATGGCAATGACTGGTGCATGTTGTACAAGTGATTTCGTAGGGGGGAAATTGAACATTTTTTGCCTTCAACATGTTAATAACCTATAAATAAGAGACTTTATATTATACATTGTACAGAGTAATTGAACGGTTGCATGTATTATGTGTTGGGAAAATGGTGTCTCAAACTTGCATTTACTTGAGGTTACTATTTATAGTAAGTTTTTCATTTGAGAATGAAATAGTGTGAAATTCTCCTTGAAGCTTATGGTTGGCTAGATAAGCATTTTAGTAAAGTTACATTGCAAGATCACAACCAGTTTTGAAGATATTAAATTTTCTATTTTGGAGGGGTCTAATTAAAGGTTTAAATTTGATTTTGAGGACTTTAGAGGACCCGAAATGCCCTAAAAAGTGGGTGTAAATAGTTTAGCGATTTACAAGGCTATAAAGCACTTCACGAGCTTTCTGGCGCTCAAATAGTTCGTCAATAGGACACACAGTTATCAAGTTATGGCCTCCAGAAGTTTGTACTCCTAAAATAGGAAATATCAAATACATCAGACATATAAATGAGCTGTAAAAAGGGAGGGACACGTCATAGGGCATCTAGAAGGGAGATAAGGTCGGCTACACCTTATTGGGTGATTTTAGCCCATGGTTTTATAATATCATTTCATGGTTTCTTGTATTGTATCTCCTATATATAAGGTGCGTGAGTAGAGGTTGTATGCAAGAGTCTTATGGCTATTGAGTTACCTTTGAATCTTCAATTAGTGGTACTCCTATGAAGATCTATCTCTGCAAATATATTGTAATCTATTTTGATTGCAGAATAATATATTGGGCAGCTTTTGGAGTGTGGGGTTTTTCTCCCGAAAGGGTTTTCCCCACATAAATCATTGTGTTATGGTTTTAATGTTATTAGATCTATTTTTGTTTTTTGTAACTGTTGTGACGATCTGTAATTTTTTTTGCATGACCCTCCTCTCAAGGTTAGTGTAGGAAGTTGTTCCACTACTTAACTTCCTTACAAGTGGTATTAGAGCTTGATCACCTTTGGTTTCAGTTGTGGGTTGCGGGGTTGTTTAAACTAATCCATATTTGAGTGGGAGCTTTGCAAAAGATAATTTTTTTTCTTGTTGTAGGAATGTTTAGATGGCAAGTTCATGAGGGAAAATAGAGGTGGATAAATTTAATAGAACAAATTTTGAGATGTGGAAGATGAAGATTGAAGATCTACTAATAGATCAAGACCTATGAGATGTTATTGTGCGAATGTCCAAAGGCCCTCAAATCCTATTGTGGTGGCTCAACATGATGTTATGGACCGAATAGCCAAGGGTCTAATCAAACTATGCCTGGCAGACTCTACTTTGATCAATGCGCACAAAGAAAACACTGCAAAGAAGCTATGGACTAAGCTTGGTGAAATGTATCAAGCGAAATATTTATTAAATTGGATTTTGTTGAGGAAGAAATTATATTCCTTGAAGATGGAAGAGGGTGGACAAGTGGCAAACCACTTGGAAGCATTTGATATGTTGGTGGCTCAATTAGTATCTATCGGTGTTAAGATGAACGAAGAGGAGAAATGTTAGATCTTGCTTTGTTCTTTGCCTGATTTGTTGGATTCTCTTGTTATGGCTATCGGTAGTACTTCTATTTTTTTGAAGTATGAAGATGTGGTGGGTGTCCTACTTGGTGAAGAGATGTCAAGGAAGGTATCCCATAGTTCAAAGGAAGCCCTAATTGCTCGTGGAAGACCTAAGGAGAAAGGAAAGAAGAATGAGAAGCGTGATAAGTCCAAATTAAGAGGGAGATCAAAATCTCCTGGAAAGTCCAAAGTCATTTGTTGGAATTTTAGTAAACCATGTCACATCCGTAAGGATTGCAAAGAAGAAAAGAAGAAGAAAAAGAAGAAGATTGATTATGATTTTGGTTCTGAGCAGGAATATGGTGATGCATTTATTGCAATTTTGGCAACTCATGTAGGTAATGATGCTTGGTTAATTGACTCATGTGCATCTTTTCATATGACTGCCAATAGAGATTGGTTTTCTAAATATGAAGAATTTAATGGAGGTAAGGTGTACTTGGGTGATGATTCACATCGAAACATTGTTCATCGAGGTAAAGTTAGAATCGGGTTTTCTGATGGTAGAATAAAAAGGATTAATGGTGTGTTGCATATCCCTGGTTAAAAATGAAATTTTTATCTGTGAGCAAACTGATAGATGCGGGTGTGCAAGTAGTCTTTTCTGAAGTAGGATGTAAGATGATTAAGACTGCTATGGTAATTTCTAGAGGTGTCAGGTTCGACACTTTGTGTAAGCTAGACACATACACTATTGAGTGTAATAACACTTCTATAAAAATTAAATATGTGCAAAATTTGAGGGTTTCACCTTCAGTAGATGGAAATGGATTTTGGGTACCTAAGGGTGCTCTTTATTCTAAAGAAAAGTTGTCTGTGGAGAAGACTATGTTATGGCACGAGAGGCTTGGACACATTGGAGAAAAGGGTCTAAGAACCTTGAAAAATAAAAACCTTGTTGAAGGTTTGAATGGTTGTAATCTTGAATTTTATTTCTGTGAGCATTGCATTTATAGAAAACAAAACCGCGTTTAGTTTTACTCGAGATCTCATATAACTTGTGGCGTTTTGGATCTTATTCATTTTGATGTGCTTGCTCTTGTAGATATTCCTTCGATTGGAAAATCAACATATTATATTCCATTGAAAAGTATAAAGTGAGGTTGGTTGCAAAAGGCTACTCTTAGGTTGAGGGGGTTGATTATGGTGATATATTTTCTTTTGTTGCCAAAATGACATCCATTATATTTTTGTTTTCTATTGCATCTTCTTATGATTTAGAGGTTGAGCAAATGGATGTCAAAATGGCTTTCTTTCATGGTGATTTGGAGGAGGTTATTTATTTGACATAACCGAATCACTATGCGGTGAAAGGTAAAAGTAATTTGGTCTATAAATTAAAGAAATCCATGTATGGCATCAAATAGAGTCCTAGGATGTGGCACCATAATTTTGATACATATGTGTTGAGTTTGGGATTTGAGCATTCTAAATCAGATCATTGTGTTTATTATAAAACTGATGGTGATCATTTTTTATACATTGCATTGTATGTTAATGATATGTTATTCATTAGTAAAGGGAAGGGTATGATTTTAGAACTAAAGTCTCAGTATGCTGCTAAATTTGAAATATAAGAGCTTGGTGTAGTGAAACACATTCTTGGTATGGAAATTAGAAGAGATAGAGTGAATAGAAAGCTATGGCTAGGCTAGAGTAAGTATGTGAATTTAGTGTTACAAAGGTTCAACATGCAGGATTGTTGACCATTGTGTGTTCCTTTTATAGTTGGAACAAAATTATCTGATATAGATTGTCCTACATCCCCATCGGAGATCAAAGACATAAGTAGAGTGTCTTACCAAAGTGTAGTTTGAAGTTTGATGTATGCTATGGTCTGTACTAGACTAGACATTGCCCAAGTAGTGGGAGTTCTGTCTAGATATATGTCTAATCCTGGTAGAATTCATTGGGATGCAGTTAAAAGAGTCTCCACATATTTGAAGGGTATCTTAGACTATTCTTTGTGTTATCATGGTAATTCTATTGGAGATGTGATTTCTCTTAGTATTCATGGTTATGTGGATTCAGACTAGGCAAGTGATATTGATAGTAGAAGTGTAATAACCCACCATAATTAACCCAACAAAATTGACCATTCTTTTTTTTTTGTTTAATTTAATCATTTGTGTTTGATTCAATCACATACTCTGGGCATCCATCCATTTGGATTAGGCATTCATCCATCCGGAATGAGCATCTAACCATACAGGTTAGGCATCTGTCCATACGGGACATAAGATTTCATCTATCCAATACGGGATAGGCATCTACCCATACGGGGTAGGCATCTATCCTATCGGGATAGGAGGTACTCTGGCTAGAGACTTAGACTCATCGGGACCATTCGGGTCCTGCGCCACTCACTAAGTACTACACTCTTCTAACAGAAGTGCACCGAGGTCGCCGTCCTTAGGAGTAATTAAATAACATAATACAAGCTTGAATTTCGCCTTGGAATTTGGCTTAAAGCCTCGGGAAGTCAAGCGAATGCATATGGGATTCCTTCCGAGTATGCATTGAATTACTTTTTCTATTTTATTTATCTTTCAAATTAGGATTCTACTCAATCCTTCCTTACCAAGCCTAGACCCCACCCACGAACGCCTGAGTACTAGGGACAACTCCGTCCTAAGACTGCCTACATACCCATTTGGGCACGGGATCAAGGCATAAAATATGTAGTTCTATTTTCTACTCTATGGTTTGATGTAAATTGATTAGTGGTTACGCAACCCTTTCTAGGGTCAATGTCCCAGACAATTTCTCTGTGGTTGCTACCCACGGTGGTAGCGCTTAAGCAAAGGCTCAAGATGGCCTATTGCTTGTGGCCTAAAACAACTAGATCCTAAGTCTTATCATAAGCGTCACCCTTGGCCAATTGTCAATTGACAAAAATTCTTCGAGATTAAATCAATTTCATAAGAGCATTTCACTCATCATCCCTATAGGAGTTTACTATGGTTTAACTCAGCGGATGAAAGATCATTTTAGAATTATCTTATTAAATTATCGATCCAAGGGGGATTACCCATCCCTTGGATTTTAACTTCCAAGTGTCCCTTATTACTCCCTGATGATTTATAGGGACGATGCCACAGATGTTGTTGATGTAGCTTTATTAGGCATTAAGTGCAGTAGTTCAACACAATGACATTACTCGTAAGCGTGACCCAGAGGCACTGTATATATCGAACGTTGCTAGGTTTTGGTTTCCATCTTCCTTTATTTAGTTTTCTAACTAAGAGCGATGAAAACATCATACTTGAAAACAATTACTTAATTGAACGTGTATAATTTAATTAATTGAAATAACTACTTGATGAATCACGTAGAATGAAAACCACAACTAACTTATTTATTATTCGAAACTTGAAATATAACTTGTGTAAAAATCACAATTATGAAACTTGCATATTAATAATTAAACGTGTGACTTGCATGAAGATGAAGAAAATGTAACTTTGTCATTAATAAATGCAAATAAAGTATAAGTAATTCTCATGAAGCAAGGATAGCATAATTTACATGCAAGGTTGAGAAATGTGTTGATTTATACCATGAGAAAAATCACTTGTAGAGCCACTGGTTCCAAAAATAGCAACTCGCTTAGACATTTGGTTCGAATCATATTAACATGAATTAATTGCTAAATGCCAACTAAGTGCCCCAATGGATCTTAAATAGATTGAATGATTCTAATTATAACATTTGATATAATATAATTTACAATTATAAAATTTACTATAGATAAATTAATTATGAATTTACTACACAATAATCCCCAATATCTATAAATTTTTCTAAGTTAAATTTAAAAGGTATATACTAAGGAAAATAAATTAAAAATTTCTAAATTGCAATTTATACATTTATATTTATAAAAAAAAACCTAAAAAAATAAATATAAAAAAAAAGGGAAAGATAGGCGAATTTTTTTGTTTAAGGGTTAGTGGGGAGTGGGGCCCAAGGGTCCCATCACCACTGCGGATCTGCGGAAGCAGGCCTGCAGTGATGAGGGGACCCCGTGGTCCCCTCCACTACCCTGCGGCCACTGTCGTGACAGTGACCGCAGGGGAAGTGGAGGGTACCACTTCCCTGGCGGTTACAATAACCGCCTCCCCCATGCACGCCGCCCGATATTTTTTGAAACAATTTTCGAGAACATGTCGTTTGCTAAAATATAATCCCTTTGCAACATTTAATATATTTTATCATTTGAAATAAATTATATATATATATATATATATATATATATATATATATATATATATATATATATATATATATATATATGGTTTACATTCCCAATTATTTAATGATATATATATAAACAAAAAGAGTATTTATGAAAATAAGAACATGAATAAAATAGATAATCAAGTTATCGTAGAGGTAAATAATTGTTTTAAATTGACTTCACAGGAAATGAAAATAGGGAGATTTGCTTCAGCAAATAGTAATTAGAAATTGATTTCACAAGAAATAAAAATAGAGAGAGATTTGCTTCAGCAATAAACAGATAATTAGGAATTGATTTCACAGGAAATAAAAATAGAGAGAGATTTGCTTTAGCAATAAACAAAAAATTAGAAATTGATTTCATAGGGAATAAAAACAGAGAGAGAGATTTGCTTCAGCAATAAACAGATAATTAGAAATCACAGAGGTAGGAAAAATACTTTGAATTGATTTCTCATAATCAAGAATGAATAAATATTTAATGTAAACAATGAGAATAAATATTTATTCACAAGAATGAATAACACAGAGAGAGATTTATACTCTTTTTGCATAGAGAGATTTATATAACCAGAAATATGAAATAAAAAATAATATTAATGTAAACAATGAGAATAAAAATTTATTCACAAGAATGCATAACACAGGGAGAGATTTATACTCTTTTTGCACAGAGAGATTTATATAACTAGATATATGAAATAAAAAAATATATTAATGTAAACAATGAGAATAAAGATTTATTCACAAGAATGAATAACACAGAGAGAGATTTATACTCTTTTTGCACAGAGAGATTTATTTCTTCACTCACAGAGAGATTTATTTCTTCACCCACAGAGAGGGATTTATTTCTTCACTCACAGAGAGATTTATTTATTCATTCAGAGAGAGAGAGAGATTTATTTATTTTTATATTCAATATCATCTATAGTTTTCAAGAGAAAACATAAAAGCAAAAATCTGATTTTCTACCTTTTAAATAGATTAAATAAAATATGCAAGAGAAATCTGCATTTGTATTTAAAAAGAGAAAGAATTATATCACTGCATTTCTTTAAAGAAAACAAAATAGATTTTCTTCCTATCTAGCAATTACGAAATGATTTCTTCCAGAAAACTATATTCAACTAAAGAATCTAGAAACGATATATTTTTTGATAATACAAATTCCTCATATGACAAAAGGAGAGAACCTGGTTTACTGAAGCTTGATGTTGAATCCTCTAGCTATCCTTTTGATCCTTCCTTGCAACTTGAGAGAAATCCTTCAAATAACAACTTAAAAATCCTACAAAGAAAATGAGACTACCAAAGAAGATCCTACAACTAAAACTTGGGAAATTTCCTTCAAAACATAATCAACTCCCTTCTTTGAAACTTGCATACAATTTTATAAGAAAGATCCCTCAATTCCACTATCTAGAGAATTTAATTAAAAAAAGAGATTCTTTTCCAATATTGGACTCATGCAAATTGATTAAAAACTTAGTGGGGGAGTTACATGCAAGGTGGTGGAGATTCCTCTAGAAGCTTCCAATTCCTCCTACAACATGTACCATAATTGGGAGTGGGAAAATAAATAAAATAAAAATAATGCCTTTGAATTATACTCTCCAAGTGTGTGTGTGTGTTTATTATTATTTTTTTATTCTTTTATAACATTTATTCAATCATTTTTAATAGCTTAACCAAAAAAACATAATAGAATTGCATCAAATCAAAAAGTGATAAAGGAGGGTTGTGACAAGAAGATTCAGCAGTGCTTATGTGTTTACTTTATTTGATGGTGCAATAAGTTGGATGAGTAAGCGATAGGTTGTGGTTGCTTTGTCCATTACTGAAGTAGAGTATATGGCAGCTACTCATTCTTGTAAAGAGGCCATTTGGCTTAAGAGACTATGTTTAGACATTGGAATAAAACAAGGAGGAGTGATAGTTTATTGTGATAGTTAGAGTGTGAACCGCCTAGCTAAAAACCCAACATTTCATGCTCGGACCAAGAATATTGATGTTCAGTATCATTTTGTCAAAGATATGGCCGAAGATGGTAGGGTGAAGTTGGTTAAGGTAGAAACATTGATGAATGTTGCAAATTCTTTAACTAAGGCTATGAGCACAAAGAATTTTAGATGGTGCTCAGATTCTAAGGGCCTCATGGCCCCTGGAAATTGATTTATTGTGTTGATACTCCCTTTTCTTTTGCATGGTGTTCGACAAGTGGGAGATTTGTTGGGAAAATGGTGTCTCAACCTTGCATTTAAATGAGGTTACAATTTATAGTAATTTTTTCATTTTAGCACGAAATGGTGCGAAATTGTCCTCGAAGCTTCTAGTTGGATCGATAAGCAATCCGATAAAGTTACGTCGCAAGATCACAACTAGTTTTGAAGATATTAAATTTTTTGTTTTGGAGGGTTCCAATTAAAGGTTTAAATTTGATTTTGAGGGCTTTAGAGGCCCCAAAATGCCCTAAAAATTGGGAATAAATAATGTATCAGTTTACGAGGCAATAGAGAACTTCACAAGCTTTCCGACGCTTCAAATGATTGATCAATAAGACACACAGTTCTCAAGTTATGGCCTCCAAAAGTTTGTTCTCCTGAAAAAGGAAATATAAAATACATTGGACACATAAATGAGTTGTAAAAAGGGAGGGACACATCATAGGGCATCTAGAAGGGAGATAAGGTTGGCTACACCTTATTGGGTGGTTTTAGCCCATGGTTTTGCAATACCGTTTTATGGTTTCTTATATTGTATCTCCTCTATATGAGGTGTGTGAGATATAGGGTGTGTAAGAGTCTTATGGCTATTGAGTTACCTTTGAATCTCTTATTAGTGGTACTCCTGTGAAGAAATTGTTCTGCAAATATATTGTAATTTCTTTTTTATTGCAGAATAATATATTGGGCGACTTTTGGAGTGTAGGGTTTTTCTCCTAAAAGGGTTGTTATGGTTTGAACGTTATTATATCTATTTCTATTTTTTTCTAACTGTTGTTACGATCTATAAAATTTTTCGCATTACCTCCTCTCAAGGTTAGTGTATGAATTTTTTCCGCTACTTAACTTCCTTACATTATGTAATGTAGATCTGAAATCAAATTAGGAAGGCTTTGTGTGCTTACCTAGATATTGCATATGACCAGTGTTTGCAGATGAGATTTTAAACATTGATCATTGAGTTCTTAGACAAAGGTAGGTTGTGATAGACAAAAAGTGTGGGTACCTTTTGAACCAATACACAATATTCTTGAAAAGAATGAGGGGCATGTCTGTTGTTTAAAACATGTTTTGCAAAGTTGCCCATATTTATATATAGGTGTTTGAGATAAGAACTTCCAAAAATAAGTATTAGTGCATAGTAGGGTTTTGCTAATTAAATACAAAAAATGGAAATAATATTGAAAGGGTTAGAATTGTATAGTGGCCATGTCTTCTTGTAGATCACCATCTTTAACATGGACTTCAAGTAGACATTTTTAAGGATGGTAGCTAATGCCAATTTCTCCAAAGCGACTGACTAAGTAACTGCAATTAGCTACTACTAGTTGAGAAATTGTGAAATCAGAAGTTAGCTTGTACTGGATGCAGACACGTAGAACACTTTTAATGATTTTTTTTTCATTTAAAGCAATGCAACAATCTACATCTCCCCTTTCATACTATCTTTTTTTATTTATTGAGAAGTTTGTTATTTGAATGTTTGAACCAATGGCAATGTGGTGAAAGAAAGTATCAACTAAGTTATTGCTAATATTCACTGTGATTGCCATTTTCCCTTCCAGTCCACAAGGTCTACATTTAAAATTTTTATTTTGTATTTTTGTTGTATGCGGGCCCATAGATGACACGAATATCACCCTCAAATAAAGATCTATTATGCTGCTTGCAAAGGTCCAATATTGTACTTTCTTTTGGAGATGATGACATTAGGCTGCAAAATTGACGTAAAATTTAAATGAGATTTCTCATTGAAGTGATGCTTTGGGAAGTGGATTGGGTGTCATCCTAATGCAAGAAAGAAGAACCTTCACCTTCACCAGTAAGCTCATTACAAGGAATGAAAAAAAAATTCAATGGTATTATTGGGGAGAGTAGTGTCCAAGAAACAAATTTTCCACAAACATATATATATCTATTATTATCTTTTGTATTCTTGAGATTCATCAAGTTTGTTTCACATAAATAAAATTTAAAATGTTGAATAAACATAAATCTAGGAACAAAAATAATATAATCAAAGCATTACAATCTGAGTGCCTAAAAAACCCAAATCAATTGTTGATACTTAAATGTGTTTATTGCACAATGTGCATTATGCAATGTATGATTGAGGCAAGGATGTTCTCTAACTTTTTGAGCTTGAGGTTCCCTAGAGTATACCTTGATAATGTGAGATTTATTTGTGTTTTAGCTACAAGTAGCCATGCTGGTCTAGTGCGTGGGTGTAAGAAAATGAACACGTGGATTTCCATTATATGAAAAAATGTTTTTGATAAATTGTCCCTTGAAAGAAGACTTTTAGGTAAATGTGAGATGTCTACAACCAGATGGAATGCATAGCTAAACAAACAAATCTACTTAAGGCTTTGGACAATTTCAAACCAAAGCAAATGTAGGTTTAGGTTCCAAAAATGTTCCAATGTCTTCTAGTATATCCTACAATAGGATTATTGATTAGGGTGTATGCATCTATCATTTGCAAGTCAAGATACACACTAACCATTTGATACAATGACACAACCAAAAACTTTCACTTTTACTTCCATGTTGCAAAACATAACTATAACTACCTACCCATCTAAATGCATTTCATATTTGCAAACTAGGGAAAATGTATCTTGAAGTAGCGTTAACATCAATCCACATACAATTTCCTTTTATATTAGAACTGATTCAAAACAAAAGCATTGCATGGATGAATAGAAAGAAGAAAATTTATTACCTTAGAAAGATTTTCTTTAAAGCAGACAACTTTATTACCTTAGAAAGATTTTCTTTAAAGCAGATGGCTAATTAGATTCTAGTTGTGCGAAGAAAAAACAAAGGTCTAAAAAAGTTCTAGAATAATGAAGAAGTAGATCAAATCTATGGTGACTGCATAGCTCTTTGCTCTATTTGTTGTTTCTCTACTCTTTCATGATACTTTGCTTCCTACCGATTACTATGCAAACTGCGAAAACATGGACAAGCCCATGAACTGTTTTGCCACAGTCGATGCAAGAAATGGTTCGATTGAAATGGCTTAAGAAACTTCAAAACAAGTGTCCTCTGACAGGTAAAAGTTGACTCAAGTCCTATAGCAATCATAAGTGGTGGAATGATGAATAACCCTGCACCTTCAAACGGAAGCCTGCCAAGGCTCCCATTTTGCAGCAACACATCATACAGATAGATATCCTAATTGCCAACTGTGTGCAGCCTTCTGCAAGAATGGTAACCCCAAGGCCTTGTTTTTTGCCCCCTTCCTCTATATTTGGGTGTTCTCTTACATTGGGGTCTAAGATGCCTTTGCATCCGCCAACGACAGGCTGCTAACGCTCCCATTTTGTAGGAAATCACTAAAATTCGATCACATATTTGTACCAAACATTGAATTAGACTTAGGAAAGGACAAATCAGCGATGTTGTTGGCTATTCAATATATGATTAATCATTGTTTTATGTGAACCCTCCCCAATAGTTCCATGCGGAGCAGGAACTAAAAATGTAGGCTTTACCAACTCTAAATATTTAGAACATGCCATGCTCAGTTTGCAACAAACTCTAAAATATATCAACTACTCATTGAAACTACGTCATATTTGATATTTCTCCTATTAAGTCTTCTATGACATCCAAGGGAATTTTATGTCCAATATTTCTCTTCCAAACCTTTTTAGATGACATTTCCCTTTATAGATTGATTACACATTTAGGGAATTATGCAACTCTAATAGTATATAAGATATATGTGCAATCACAAAAGCTAAACATATAAAATTATACACAATAATACGGCTTCTATATCTCACATTTCATTCAATACATATTTATAGGATTTTTTAAAGATCTTATATTATAAGAAGTAACTCCTCAAAATATATGAGTTGTTTTAACAACTCATTTTACAACCCTAACCATTACTTTCACTCCTAGAATAGCTACACGAGTTATTACTATAAATTACTTTTATTTTAACATAACAAACATTAAGTTTACCCATGTGAACACTAACATAATTTCTAACAATTCCCATAGTAGTTTTAAAGAGATCTACATTAAATGCACCTAATAACTAGATGTGCATGACTATATGTAAATAATTGATTTAATCAAAATTTTGGATGAAATTCTCATGAAACCAATATAAAATATCATCTACAATATATCATTATCACTTTCTAATCACCAAGCTCTAATTAAGGTGATGCGAGAACATATGGTGAGAAAAACTCAATTTAATTATACAAATTTGCATACAAATACACCAAATTGATGAGCACTCACCCAAAAACTAGAGTTATTCTATTATGATAAAAGATATACAACAAAATATTGATACATATTATACATTATAATAACACCAATAAATTTATGAAATTACAATCTAAATATTGAAACTAGTTATTTCTTACTTCGTAATATAGTCATAACCTTCACAACTTGAATTCTTTCAATACATATGCGATCTCTAAATAAAATTGACTCAAAAAACTAAAGGGTTTGCATCCTTTAATTTTCAAATCCAACGGGTATCATCCTTGTATAGATGAATGAACAAAAGGCTCAAACTATTTTGATATAATTTTAGTATGATAGACATAGCTGCTAAAAATAAAGAACTCACATCCAATTTATAAATATATGAGGGCCCAACTTTGATGCCCAAATTGTAGTGCCCCTTTGGCTAAAAATATATTGTAACTTCTACATAAAATCTTCCCATAGAATATGTTAAAAATGGAAAGAATTTCACAAGTCCTACAAAGAAAATATAATATTTATTTTAGGTACCCCAGCTTGGTGAGATCCCAACTCCTAACTCAATGGGCAAAAATTAAACTTCTTTGATGCATTTTGAAGATCTACAAAATACCTACACTAAAAAATAAAAAATTATAATTTTGAAATCAATTAGGACTTAGAAATGCTCAAAATACTTATAGAAAAGAAACTTATAAAATTTTATAACATATTAAAAAATTATTTATTAAAACTATTTCCCTATCACTTTCCTTGAGCTCATAGGAAACATCGAATGGGCTTCTGGGTCCTTTTAATAAATTATTATAAAGGGTGAATTACAATTCCATCCTTTCCAAAATTTCTTTTACTTAAGTAATGCAAATTTAGATGCTCAAAGATCTCTTGACCTTCCCAAGTCACATCTTCCATAAGTAGATTCTTCCACCAAGCTAAACACTTTATAATACTTTTGTTTCTTAATTTTTTGTACCTTTCTATCAAAAGATCAATGTTAAATACTAGAATGAGCTTCCTCTTAGCATCTAGGGGTAGTAAATCTAGTAAGGTGTGGTATGTTGTCCAAATACCCTTTTGAGGCAAGAAATACAATTCAAAATATTATGAATCTTGTATTCTCTAGTAACTCTAATTCATAAGCAACTTCAATTTTTCTTATGATCATAGATGGTCCATAAAAGTGGGGTTGAGATTTGATATGCGAGTGATATTAACATATATTGTCTATGCTTCACCAAGTCAGTAATTGTTGGTACTCTTCTATGGATGAATATTATATTAACAAAGGTTATGTATCATAACCATATATACTATCATAATTGAAGGCATGCAAATATAAATTTGGTTAGAAGTGTTGTAGCAATATTCTTATTGTCACAAAATTTTGCACCCTTGATGACCCAAGAAACCTTGATCATCAACCTTCTGAAATATTGAATCAACCTCTCAAGTGTGGAACCTTGCTAAATGTGAGGTTGAATCTCTAGAGAAGGCTAACTTCCTATTCAATCTGAGTGCAGGTGTTGGACCAACCTAACACTCATAAAAATGATCTATGTTCTGACAGGGAAAAGGGAGAGAGAATATTTGCATGAAAGAAGGGAAATAAGGCTTGCACCTAGACTGAAAGTTGATCTAGCCCCACCTATAATTGCACAGAACATCAATAAAAATGCCCAAAAGATACACAAATTTCTATCTTAGTCTAGCTTTCTAAGACTGAGTCAAGGTTGGAATTCTTAAAGATGGTAGGGGAATGAACAATATTCTTAGATGCCACTCTAAGAGGATTCAACACTATCAAAAATGCTGAGAAAGTAAGAAAAGATGCATTCACACAAACAGGTAAAAGAGATACACAAATTTGCATAAACTGAAACTAGATAAGGTGAGCAAATTCTATTAATGCAGAGACTAGGTAAATTTTACAGTCGTAGAAGTCATAGATTGCTATAAGAGAAAAAGAGGGGAAGATCTGAACAATATGTTACAATTTTGCTTTTATAATTCAAGCATAACTTAGATGGTTGCCATTTTAGAAAACCCTAAGCCCACCTAGGTTAGGTTACAAAAATATCAGAGAGGAGGAGAAGATCAGATCAAGGATGATTTGATAGCATGCTGCATCTGTTTTGAGAGCGTCCTCTGCCTCTGGAAAAATAAAACAACCCATCAATGAAGTAATCCCTACCAACAAGTAAGGCCGAGCACACTTGCAGGGATAGAAGTCTTCAAAATGCCTTAAAGAGACATGGGTGGCATTTGAAATGGCTATAGGCATCATGTCCAAAGTTATGACAAAGAAATCTAGCAACTGGAGTGAGATCGGGTCTAAAATTGGGCGCCGACTGAGCAAAGAATGTCCTCAACCATCGGGTCGACAACCACCCTACACAGAACATTCAAAACTCAATGGCCACTGCAAATTCAAACGTCCACCACCAATCTAAGAGATTCACATGAAGATGGATGCATGAGATCTCTCCACATAAGAATCCAGCAGGCCCAATCTGTGATTAAAACATGGCCCTTGGATTAGGCCTTTATGAAGATCCAATGATCACAATTGGCTGACGTGGTACCCCGAGTCCATGCTTCCCTAGTTGTGTTTGACCCCTAAACGACCCTGCATACCGTAGAAGATAAGGGGGAACAACCATCCCCTTTGGATTTGCTTTGTTTTCTTGTCCCGCGGTTTTGTTTGCACTTCTTGCTTAACCTGCAGGATAAACCTTCTTTGTTTATGCCTTGCTTCTTATCCCGCAGGCCTTTTTCACTCTCTGATCAACCTCGCAGGATAAGCCATCTTGAGTTTTTCTTTATTAGCTTTCACTATCTCTTATCCTGCGAGCTCTCTCTTATCCCCTTTTATCATCGCGGGATAAGAGTTCCTTGTTTTGTCTTCTTTGTTTTCTTATCCTGCGACATCTTCCTTGTCGTTATTCTATTCCGTAGGATAAGGGTCTCTTTATTTATACTTTATTTCTTATCCCACTGATCTTTCATGACCTCAATTTTACCCCACGAGATAAGACTCCTTGAGTTTTCCTTTATTTCCTTATCCCATGGGAACGTGCAAGATAAGGAAGTCCCTCATTCCCTTTGTTCTCTACTTATCTCGTGACATCACTTTTGTCTCCACTTTACCTCATGGGATAAGGAGGAAATACTTCCTTTCCTTTGTTATTTCTTGTCCTACAGGTTGCCTTTGTTGCCTTTTTAACTCCGTGGGATAAGGGGAAAGCCTATACTCTGTCCCCAACAAACTTATCCCGCGCGACCACTTTTGTCTCCATTTTACCCCACGGGATAAGGAAGAAATATTTCCTCGCCACAAACTCTTATCCCGCAAGATGTCATTGTTGTCTTTTAAACCTTGTAGGATAAGCAAAAAGCCCACCCGCCTTTGACTTTTCTTATCCCGCGTCATCTTTGTAGTCTCCATTTTACCTTGCCGGATAACGAGGAAACACACTCCTCGTCACACACTCTTATCCCATGCAGTCTTCCTATCATCTTTGAAAGCATGTGGGGTAGCGGGGCCCTTTGTATCTAAGAGAAAACCTCCATCAACTAGTAAGAGGAAATAAAGGGGAACCGACCCATGAATGACAGGAAAACCCTCTAGCTGGTAAAACTTAAGTGAGTTGACCGGCCGACCCAGTCAACTCATAAATAGACTTGGAGCCCAAAAAGGATGCAAAGGAAAAAAGAGACCCTTTTGCTTCTTGTTGCTCTTATCCCACGTGACCTTATCCCGTGTGGTCAAAACATGCCAAGGGTGGCACAAAAATTGCCAACAATTCTCCCAAGTGATATCACTTAAGCTAAGTTGATTTTTGTACTAAAATATAGTTTCTCAAATACCCCTCAACCCATTTATTGATTATTTATATTTTCTATAAGTTGGAGGATGATGGATTATGCTAGAAGTAATTTTTGTATGATTCAAACAAAATAAATCCACCAAAAATAAATGAGAAATTGACTATCACTATCACTGACAATAATTTTAGAAATACCATGTAGCTTAAAAACTTTTTGAAAAATAAATTGGTCACTTGATGAGCTTCAAATTCTAAAGAAATTGCAAAGAAGTGTCATACTTTGTTAGTGTTTCCACAAAAAATAAATGGAATCTTTTCCATGTACCTTGGAGAGGCCTATAATGAAGTCCATGGATACTTCTCTCTCTTGATTTGGAATAGGAAATGGTTGTAACAATCCTATAGGAAAGTCATGACCTACTTTATTTTGTTGACAAGCTATGCATTCTCTAATATGCTTAAAGATATCCTCCTTTGGGCCCTTCCAATAGAAATTCTTCTTCATTTGTTTGCATATTTCATAATATCATAGATGCACTACAAATGGTGTATCATGAATAGATCTCAAAATCTTTTACTTTATTTTACATTATATAATTAAGAATATTATAATCTTGGAGAGGATAAGATCACCAGTCAATATATACATGTCATCGTTCACTCTCCCATCAAGTAGATCAGTAGAGGATACATTTTTAATATATATTTTCATTATGGTAAACTTACAATCAACAAAAATAATAGAAGTGAAGAGCAGCATATGCATCCTAGAAAGTTTATTAACAATTATAATCTTTCTCCCTTTAATCTATTCTATGTCAAACTCATAAGCTTTAAGTGCATTTACTTGCCCATTTTTGTTGATTTTAGTCAAATCATATTGGCTAAGAAATAACTTTAAAGTGTTATAATCCATCTTCATTGTGATTCTTTCTCATAAAATAAGTACTATCTAAACTTGGCCAAAGCACACACAATGGACAACATTCCTTTATCATAGATAGATTTTTTTTTATTCTTTTAGCTTCCTTCTTTCAAATGTTAAATGATGCCACTTTTGTAATAACACTTCTCAAATTGATTCATCTAAATTATCACACACTATAAAACATATGATTGAGAGAATGAGGAATGCCAAATATTAGAGGTGAACTCATTACCTCTTTAAGCTTATTAACAACCTCTCAAGCTACCTCAATTCATGTAAAAGATCCCTTTTTAGTCATATCAATGAAGGGGACTACTAGTTGAGAAAATCTCTTTGACAAGCCTCGTATAATAGCCACAAAGGCAAAATAAGCCTCTCATTGTGTTAATGTAGTAGGAATTGGCAAAGCCCAAACTAGCTTAGATATTTTGTTGATCCACCTAGACACATTGTGCAGTAATGATATGGGAAAATATAGAATATTTACCACAATAAATTCACATTAAAATTATTTTGTAAAAAGAGCTTTCTACTTTAATATAACCAAAACTATATCTAGATATTGTAGTGTTAAAGATTGTATACCATTGCAATTTAACCTATATTTTTTATTCATTTCAGTGTCCATTCCCTTAACATTTGTGTAGGATAATTTCAACCCTTGCATCAGCCTTTTACCCTCTCAACATGTTTAGGATTTCTTTTCAACAACCTCCCTTTTGTGTTAGTTTTGCATTAAACATGTGAATTTATTGTCTCCTAGTATTTTTTAGCATGATTTGTCTAGACAGACAACCCCAAACATATTTCCTCTTTTGTGTTACACAGATGTGTCTTTGTTGTCATTGATGTCAAACCTATTGTTGATGGTTTGTTTGATAGTTTTCCTGTTGGTGCTAATATGGTTGACCTATCTAGCTATTGGTTTGGTCCAAATGTACTGTGATGTTGGTTGGACGTATTGTGGTGTTATTATTGGTTTGGTAGTATTGTGATGTTGGTGCTGCTAGTTTGTGGTATAGAAGTAATGTATAACAGAAGTGTATGGTGCAATATTTCATCTGGAAGTTTATTTTGGTTCATGTTCCTGATGTCTAATTGCATCTGGATGTCTATATGATTGGTTATATGTTACAAAGCTATTTGCAAATTGATGTTGTGCTTCCTGGATGGATTAGGTTCATGATATGAGGAGTTTTCAGAAGATTAATGTTTTTTGTTTGGTTTAAAAGTGGTGTTGTTATCTCTGCTAACTATTCAGATGAATTGTATTATGGTCCAAAATATGTGTTTGCACTACATATGTTTCAAATGGATATGTTGGCTATTGCAAAATGTTTTTGGTAGTTTGATTTTATATTTTCAGTTGATTGGATGGTTGTTCGTTTGCGACATTATTATATATGATCAGTTTTGGTATTGTTTCAAGAGTGTGCAGAGGAATGTGTTTCTTTCCTCGTCTTGATATTTCTTTAAGGATGTTGTGGATCAATTGTTATTATTCCTAAGGTGTTCTTCTTCTTTTGTGGTGGACCGCTTATTCTATTTTTGGATTCGTAGTAAGGCGTTTTGGGTTAAGCAGATTGGTTTGTATCGGCCTATGTGTTTTGGTCCAAGAAGTTGCATCTAAAGACTTTTGGTGATATTTGGAAGGTGTTTCAACTTGGTGTGAACTCTCACACACCTTCTTTACCGTCTATATGAAATATTATTGATCGATATTATGTACATATTATATTTCCTTTTGGCTGACCTAATAGATACTTTTGTTGATCGGATTGATATATAATGGACATATTAGTTGTGTTTGAGTAGTAGAGAGATGTAGAGATGTATGATGGATGAATATGTGAGATATTAAGAAGTATGGTGCAAATGTAAAGTGAAGCAGTGACCCGAAAATGTTGTAGAGGAGTTAGATGAGTATTGATCCATGAAATATTATCCGCATGTTGATATATGTTATTTCCTATGTAGTTCAATTTATTTTTTCATATTGTATCTAAATAGTTATTTTGTATCTTGTCCTGAAGAAATGATCTTCAGTTGAGCAAGTCCTTCTACTATATCTTTCCCTAAGGCAGTGTGTCTTAGCCTGCAAGTTTGGAGTAGTGAGCTCCCTGACTTGTGGCCTAAAATATTGTAAACAGTTGATATATATTGTGAGTTTGATTGTGACTGTGGTTTTGCCTAGTTTGGATTTTCCACGTAAAAATCTTGGTGTTCTTGTGTGGATGCATTTTTTGTTTCTGTTATTTACTATCATGCACATTGGTTTGGATGGATGTTATGGTTTAAGTAGTTTGATTTGATTAAGTTTTAGCATATGCTGATTCACTTCCCCTCTTAGCATCCGATAGTGTTCAACAATTGGTATCAAAGTTTTGGTTCCTGAAGAGATAACTTAATCATTGAGGTAGATTTGGTATTTCAAACACTATATTTGGAGAAGAATTGAATGACATGGATGCTATGGATCAAAATGATTGGGATGATGTTGACGGTGTGTTTGACATGGAAGATGAATTTAGATCTACATTGGCATACTTGAATGACAACAAAGAAAAGCATAAGAAGGCAGTTGAAAAGATCTCTTACTTAAGAAGCCTACTTGATAAGGGAAAGAGGTCATTGATGAATTTGAAACAAAGCTTGATGTAAAGACTAAAGAATGTTCAAGACTTTAAGAAGAGGTAACTAGACTTAAAAAGGAATTAAAAGATGCAAATGGTCATATTGATAATGGAATGAAACTTAGAGGTGTTAGTAAAGAGCTAGATGTTGTAATCAATTCTCATAAACAAAGTAAAGATAAAGATGGACTTGGCTTTGAAGAGGGCGAATATTCAAAGAAAGATAAAGGAAAAGACAATATCAAGGATGGCTTGATGAACACTAACAGATATCACACGAATTTTATTTTAGACCGAAACTCAAAGAATGTCAGGAGACCTCCTCCCATTCCCTCCAAGTATTCATCTTTTAATGGTAATTATTTTTCATGCAATGAACTCGAACATAGAGCTAGTGAATGTAGATATCAAATCACAAATCAATCTTTAAATGAGAATTTTCACAATTGCAATAAGTTTGGACACAAAGTAAATGAGTGTAGAAGTAGGTTGAATTGAAGTAGAAATTGAAATTTAGGGTTTGGCATAAATGTTCAAATGCTTGCAATGCATATGGACATAAACCTATTGAGTTCAGAGAAAATAAGAATTTTGGAAGGAGTAGACCTTAGAGAGGTCTGGTATGCTGCAATGTAATAAGATGGGACATATTGCAAAACATTGCAGAAACAAAATTGAGAAGCCTAATGGTTCAGAAAAGAGAATTGATATCAATGAAGAAAAGGAGAAGATGAAGATGACATGGGTAAAGAAATCAGATGATAAGGTTGAATAAAATATTGAAGATGGATCTGCACTTATTATGGGTGTACATTGTCCGAGGGAGAGAGATCAACACATATATTTTTGTACCTTCTTCATTTGGTGCTGATTTGTTCTCAGCATGACAGATGTTTGGAAGGAACTTCCAGTGGCTCTTGAGTAGATTTGGTGATTCAAAACTTTTTTTGTGGTTTCAAGTGTACAATGTATCAAATTTTTGAGGACCTTTCAAAAAACCTAAGTGGTGATTATATATATATTTTTTTCAGAATTAATTTGTTCAATTGGGATTAAAGAGTTGCTAAGTGCAAAGAGGTAAGGAAACTTTAGTTATTTTAAAAAAATGTGTGATCTTTTAATGGCAAATTCAAGAATTATCAATATTCATGATGAGGCTCAACCTGTTTTCAAGAATCGTCCATTTATTTCGGTGGTAAGAGACCCTATTGGTGGTTTTGTTGTTGTTCCTGATAAAGTTTTGCATAGATAAGATGCCTATTATTATATTCATGTTTCCTTGGAAGAGTACAATCATAACAAGATCAATGATTTTAAAAGAATTCATCTAGTTGATGGTGCACAGAGGTTTACAACATATTATGCCAGTCTAGGGCATATGAGTTTGGATGCATGGAGAAATTATTGCACATAAGTGTCTTTGTTGTCATTGATATCAAACATGTGTCAATTGTTGTGTCAGTGTTGAGTACAATAAGAGATGTATAGTAGAAGTATGTGGTTTTAGTATGTTCATGTTCCTAATGATTTGTGTTCTTGATGGTTTTAGTATGTTCATGTTCTTGATGGTTTTAGTATGTTCATGTTCTTGATGGTTTTAGTATGTTCATGTTCTTGATGATTGATGTTCCTAATGATTGGACATATTTGGTTGTTGGTTTGGATGCCTTATTGGATGATGTTATGCTACCGAGGTATTTGCAGATTCATGTTGCGCTAACTAGATAATTTGGGATGGTGATTTAAGGTGTTTCCAAAAGTTTAATGTTCTTTACTTGGTCTGGAAGTTATTCTATTATCTTTGTTGATTGCTCTAGTGAACTATATTGTGATCTAGAACATGTGTTTGCACCGGATATTCTTCAGGTGATCATGTTGTCTATTGCAGAATTGTTCGGGCAATTTGTCTTCAAATTTCCTAGTTGTTCAAGGATAATATTATTGTTCTGATATTGCTTTTAGAGGTGTGTAGAGCAATGTATTTCTTTCCTCATCTTGATATTATTGTAAGTCAATCGTTATTATTCCTAAGGTGTTGAACTTCTTTTATGGTGGACTGCTTATTCCATATTTGGGTCCAAATTAAGATTAAGCAGAACAATTTGTACTGGATTATGCATATTGGTCTGAGCGGTTGTGTGTAAAAGTTTTTGATGATGATTGGAAGGTGTGCTAGCTTGGTGTGAACCCTAACACGTCTTCTTTAGATTCTAGATGATATATTTTGGGTCGATGTTATATACACATTATATTTTTCTTTTGGCCGACCTAGCAGAGATTTTTGTTGATCCAATTGATATATAAAGGATAGTTCAATAAGGGTTTGATATAATGATGAAATGAAGTATGTTGTGTGCTGAGATGTGTGGTGCAAATATAATGCAAAGTTGAAGAGAGCCAGAGGTTCAGATGTATTACAGAGCAGATAGATGAGTATTATGATGTGTACTGTTATCTGCATTTTATCAGATGCTTTTTATATGCAATTCTGTCTATTGCTTCTATTATATTTGAATAGTTGTTTTGTATCTTGCCTTCAAGAAGTAGTCTTTAGCTATGCAAGTCTTTATCTTGTATCTTGTCTAAGGTTGTTGGCCTTATTCTACAAGTTCAAACCAATGAGCTCTTTGGTTGGTGGCCTTAAACATTGTAAATAGTTATTATATTATGAGTTTGATTCTCACTATGCCTTTTCCCAGCTTGGGTTTTCCACATAAAAATATTGGTATTCTTATGTGGATGATCTTGATGGTTCATTTGTTTACTTTCATACATAAGTTTTTGGATGAATTCTATTGTTCAATTAACTTAATGAGATCATTTTTTTGTATATGTTGATTCACCCCCCCTCTTAGCTTCTGGTAGTATTCAATAATTGGTATCAGAGTTGTGGTTCCTGAAGAGAGAACTTAACTGCCAAGTTAGATTTGGAAATTTTAACACTATGTTTGAAGAACAATTGAATGATATGGATGATATGAATCAAAATGACTAGAATAATGTTTATGGAATTGTTGATATGGAATGTGAATTAAGATTTGCATTGGCAGACCTAGATGATAGCTGAGAAAAGCATAAGAAGGTTGCTGAAAAGATCTCTTCTCTAAGAAGTCTACTTGATAAAGGGAAAAAGGTCATTGATGAATTTGAAACAAAACTTGATGAGAAGACTAGAGAATATTCAAGACTGGAAGAAGAAATTACCAAACTAAAGGAGGAACTAAAAATTGCAAAAGAACAAATTCATAAAGGTTTAAAACTCAAAGGTGTCAGTGAAATGCTGGATGTTGTACCTAACTCTAAGAAACAAAGAAAAGATAAAGTGGACTTGGCTATGATGATGGTGAATAATCGAAGATAAATGAAAGAAAACACAAAATCAATATTAGCTTGAAGAAATCCAACAAAGGTTAGAAGAATTTCATTCCAGACCACAACATAAAAAATTCAAAGAATGTCCAAAGACCTCCTCCTATCCCTTCCAGATATTCATCTTTTAAATCGTATTTGTTTTTCATGCAATAGATTTGGTCATAGAGATGGTGAATGAAAAAATTAGATCATAAATAAACCCTTTAATGGAAATTGTCATTACTCTAAAAAGTTTGGTCATAAAGTAGGTGAGTGCAAATGTAGGATGAATTGGAATAAAGATGGAAATTCAAGTTTCAATAGAGGTGCTTTTAGCATCGTAAATTGTACTCGCTTACAATTTTTTCCTCACCTAGGCCTCACTTTGGCGTCCTGACTTCTAGTACCTAATTGCAATGCTGATTCTACTCACACCACATTCCAAGCTTACATTTTCATCACCTGTCCATTACCCCCCTATTTTGGAGTCCTGATTTTGAGGACCAAGGCGGCCCATGCCATGGTCCTAAATCAGGACCAGGGTGTACCATGCCCTGGTCCTCCTAATTAGGCCCAAACTTGGGGCCTCACAATGGTTATTTCATTTGAGTAGGAAATTTGATCTCGTGTCAGCCTGTTCCAAAAAATTACTTTGTTTTTGGGTAGACAAGTATAAAAGGAGGTCTACCCCTCTCATTTGAAAGCTAACAACTTATATCATCTCAATTAGACTTTGGTGAAATTCAATTCAAGTGAGAAAGCAATCAGTCATTCATTAAGCATTGGAGCAACAATGAAGTCAAGTTCATGCATTAAAGATAACATCCATGATCAATGTTTTATGAAGACGTCCTACATGAATCCCTAAAAACTTTGTGTGAAGGTTGAACAAAATTTCATCAAGGGAGACATTATTTTTTCAAGCATTTCAACCTTTACCTCAAAAGGAAAGTATTTTATTACAATCTTTCATTACATTTATCAATTCAATTTCATGGTCAATTCCAACTCTGAGGTTTGACCTTAGGCAAACCCCAATTCCCAACATCTTTCCCTCTGTTTTTGTGTGCATGAAATAGGTGCAGGAGTTGTACCCATGAATTCTGGCAGTGTCAATAGTGACAAATAGGTTCAACTTCAAACGGTGGAAAATTTGGAGGATCAAGATGGAATTGTGCGACTTGGTCTCAAAAAATCAGGTCAAATTTTTGGGAGCAGGTTCTAAACATTTTCTTTTTGCCAAATCTCAGTTGGTGGCTCCATGGGACATTTGTAGCTTACTGTTTATATCAATTTACTTCAATTATTCATGCTTTTACCCTAATTTTATAATTACTGTAACGCATGCTAGAATTCATCTTAAAATAACAAGGTAATCAATTAGAAGCAAAAGGGAAATCACCAATCCCTATCTAATCAACAAATCTAACAAACTAGACAATGAAAAGATGCAATATCAAGAAATAGGAATTATAAGTCAAATCAAAGCAAAACTCCCTATCCCAAGATTGCATATTGCTTCAATTGCTCTTCTCCTCTTCGTGGTATGATGGCTCTCAGATATTGCGCTGGTAACCTGCAAGTGACACAAAGATTCAAAGTTCGTGATTGTTGAAAATGGAGATTGGATGCTCAATTTATAAAAAATTGGATGAGATTGATTGAAAGGTGGAACAAATTGATCAAGAGGTGGAACTCAGGTGAGCTCAAATGAAAATTGATAGTTGAACTATTGATTGTAGGAGTGGAACTCAATAGATTGAATAGATCAATGGAGTCAATTGATTGATGAAAGAGTTAACTAGAGGAAGAAAAAGAATGATTGGAGGAAATAAAGAGGATGACACAGAGAGCTTAATTTAGAAAAAACTAACTTAAAGATGGAAATAGTGTCATAACTTTTTGGACCTTGATATGACTTATTATTATTATTATTATTATTATTATTATTACTACTACTACTACTACTATTATTATAATATTAATTCATGAGTAATGTTAGAAAGAAAAGATAAGTTGAAATGAGGTTA
Organism: Cryptomeria japonica; assembly: GCF_030272615.1. Lineage (NCBI taxonomy): Eukaryota > Viridiplantae > Streptophyta > Pinopsida > Cupressales > Cupressaceae > Cryptomeria > Cryptomeria japonica. The sequence goes on along the minus strand of NC_081412.1, from coordinate 124,756,656 downwards.
AAGTTTTTAAATAAAAAGGAATTTAAGTGGTGACACACACATGAGGTCATAATATATTTGAAAATTGCTTATTTTCTCAATATCCTAATTGAGCACATGGTGTAGGAGAAATAAGAAGATTCTAGAAAAGAAATTTAAAATTTAAAATATTAAAGAATAAATATTATATTTAGCAAATGCATGACATGGGAGTTACAAAACTATTTTATGACAAGAATAATTCTATTCATGGCATTTTTATGACAAAGGAGTTACAAAATGCATTTTTGGGGGAGAATTCAAATTTGAATTTTGAATGCATGGTCAAAAGTAACCCCCACTATGACAACAATCATTTTTGCATGAAATTAATTTAGACATTTTTTATTTTCTCAATATGTTATTTATCACATGTTGTAGGAGGAAATGAGAAGGTTCTAGAAGAGAATTTCAAATTCAATTTTTGCATGTAACCCCCACTATGACAATTAATCATTTTGCATGAAATTATTTTGGGAAAAGAATATGGAAATCAATTAATTTCTTTTGTAGTGGAAAAATGACTCTCTTTTCTATATATTGAGTTCTAAATTTTCTAAAAAGGAGGGGGGAGTTCATTGTTTTTTTTGGATGATAAAGTAGTCTTGAAATTCTTATGAATTTATTTTCAATACCATGTTAGTTGTAGGAGAAATTTTGTAGATGTGTTGCAGGATTTTGGAGAAGATCATTACCAAGCTTCAAGGAGGAATTGAAGGAGGTCATCAAGGTTCTTTATTCAAATCCAGGTTCCCCTGTTGCACATTCATTGCTTGCTTTTTCTTTTCAAAGAAAATCTTCTTCTCATCTCTTTCAGAATTTTGCACATAAGAAAGTTTATATTTTAATTTTATTTTTTTTACAAGAAATCTCTTTTATCCATTTCAGTTTTTTGCAAGGAAATCTTTTTCAGTTTTTGTTAATTAATTTAATCAAATACATGTAATAAATTGCTTTTCTATCCAAAAAAAAGAAAAAAAAATCTTCTTTTTTATTTTGCATGTAGAAAATAAATTGGTTAATAGATTTCTTTCAAAATATGCATATACAAATTCGAATATTGTTTAATCTGTTATCTTTTCCTCAATCAACTTTCTTTATTTTACAAAAAAATCAATTTTTTTTTTAGAATGAAATATATATATTAGAATAACTTGAACAAAAATAAATCTATTGCCAAAGTAATATAAAATCAGAGTAAAGAAAATAAAAATAGAAATATATTCATCTCTATGTAAGTTAGATAAATACCCATCTCTGTGGATTTTAGGAAAATATTCATGTATGTGGATTTTATGAATGTAGGAAAATGTTCATGTCTGTGGATTTTAGTAAAACATTCATCTCTGTGCATTATAGAAAACAAAAGTTCATCTCTGTACTTTTTTAGAAACATATTCATCTCTTTGGATTTTTGGAAAAAAAAAATAAAAATGTTATTCCCTGTGCATGTATGAAATTAAAAAAAGAAAAGAAGTAAATCTTGCCTTAATTAATAAATTAGTAAAATTCCCTTCAAATATATGTTATATAAACATATATATCAAATTTATTTAAAATCATATTAAATTTATGTTCTAAATTTGTTTGTAGATTTAAGTTTTTTTTTTTTTTTAAACTAGTTTATTTATTTAAGATTAAATAAATATAATTATTATATTATTAAAATATTTTGAGTTAATTACCAATCATGTAAAAAAAAAACATATATATATATATAGTTAGGAATTGTTTTATTAAAATTGAATTATACTTTAGAGTTTGTAATTAAATTTTATGAAAAATTTATTTGTATCATTAAAATAAGTAGTTCAAATTTATTTTTATTTTATTCTTTTATTTTAATTTAAAATTAAAAATGTTTTAGAATATTGAAAGTTATTTTGAATGATTAAAATTAATAAGCTTATAGTTCTTTGAAATTTAATTATGCACTTGGTGATTAAAAAAAAATCATTTAGGATTAGTTTATAATTATAAATTTTAATAGTTGAAAATTAATCGAATTTAGTGAGAAATTGAATTATTTATTGAGGTCTATTTAATGAAAAATGGTTTTATTGATTGATATCTATTTAAAAAGGATTAATGAAACCTATTTATAATCTAACCTTATTAAAATTAATGGAAATGTGTTTAAAATATAATCTCTAGTTTTAGGAATTAGATTATTAATATATTAAAGGAAAATTTAAGCGAAAAGGGTCTAACCCATATTAATGGATACCTTATTGGAGTTTTAATTATGAAATAGTTAAGTTGCAAATTTGAACTCTTTTTAAATTCTAAAGAGTTAGTATCTCCTCAATGATAGGAAAAGAGTCCCTTGGGTTTTGAAAAGATAAATATTGCATAAGGCAAAAGGGTCAATTAACACTTGAGAATTTCAATAGATAATCGAGCATTAAGAGATCTATCATCTTGAATTAATCCTTCTTAAGATGTAGATATAATAGTTAAATCTCCTTATTAAACAAATTAGTTTGACTTAGGAAAAACAAAGCAAAGGAAAATGTTATTGTGCCAATGATACACTTATTCCATAGTTTTGGATCTTTTCATCAAATAAATAAATCCTAATAGTAAGTAGGTTCCCTCAAGACATTCAATACATTTCAAATATTTAAGTTCTTTAATTATTGGATTTCAAAACTAACTTTTGTATATTTCAATTAGTACAAGTATCAAATGTTAAAGGAATTTACCTATCAAGTAGATGTGTTTAGATTCATAGTAACCCTTTTAGGTATTTCAACAATATGAGTTAATGTTAGACAAAGTTTTACCTCAATTTGAAAGGTTGATTATTTGATTTGTTTCTTTATTAGATTCCAAGATATGAGTATATAAGGCATTGCGAATAGTCACTTCTTTTAATAGTTGAAATCATTTACCTTCTAGCTAAAAGAAACATAAGACTAGTAAAAAGGAAAAGTTACACTTAATAATACAAGTAATTAGTAAGGATAAATTTAATTAACATTAAAATTAAAGGTAAATTGCATAGTTAAATATTCATATGGTAATAGTATTAATTAGGATGCAAAGAGAGTTTATTCAAAACCAAAATTATTTTAGCAAATGAGTTTCAAGAAACCTATTTCATGATCACTTAGAAAATTAAATAAAAATTCTAATTGAGGGTAATTTAAGGAGCAAACATTAGCTCCCTTTGAAGTATTTGAAATTGATAAAATTATTATTTGTAGAATGTATCCAACAATAAAGTTAACGTTACTTCAAGTGGAAGGAGTAATTAGTTATCACATTATAATCTTGCAAAGGTATTAGTTCAAAAGCAACTAGAAGTTTATTGATTAGAATTGTTTATTAGGAGACTTAGTATTATTTATTTGGTTAACTGGCAAGTGTTTATACTCTTGTCTAATCTCTTTTTCAAACAATTAGTAACTAAGAATAATGTGGTTAGTTTGAAGCTTATTGTTGGATAGTTGTTTCCTTTTCCCTTCAACAAGTGAGTATTAAATTCATTTCCAAAGTATAACTATTTGATAATTTAAATTCTATTTCAAGCAATTTAGTACCTTTCAAGTATTAGGATTCACATTTAAAGTAGTGTTATCATTTGTAGATGAAATTTGTATTACTTCATATGGAAGAATTAGTTGGGATTATTATTAAGTACTTTTCACTTCAAACAAGTAGGTGTTAAAATTCATTTCCAAGTTCTTGCTATTCAATCATTTAATTTTCTTTCAAGCAAATCAGTACTAGGATTCATACTTATTGTGTAATGGTTTGTCCCAAAACAATTATATCTTGCAAGTAATTCAAATCATTTTCATAAGTTATCTTTGGAAGTATCATGGTTTCCAAGCAATTAGTAATTTCATGTATTTAGTTCAAGTTTTCAAATTTTTAATTATCATAACTTTCCTTAGGAGAAAATACTATTCCAAGTAGTTGATTTGTTTACGTTCTTTTCAATTACGTAAAATTCATACTATAGTTTTTAAATTCAAGCGATAATTCCTTGTATATAATAGTTTCTTTTTCATAATTTTATTGGTATATTGCTTCATTTAAGATTCATGAATTCAAAGTTAAATTCCTAGTTAGATAACTAAACAAGAGGAGTCACTAATACATTTGGACTAGATTTTCGACTGAGGTTTCCGACGGAGAAGGTATATTGTGGCCAAATTTGATTTTTTTTAAAAAAAATGCCCGCATTCATCGTAATTCCGACGGAAATTACCCATTTGGTTTCGATGAAGAAGGCATTAGCAATGAGAATTTTCTTTTTTTCAAAAAAGTGCTTGAGTTCGTCATAATTTCGATGACAACGACCATTACAAAATAAAAAAAGAGGCAGGGAATTCATTTGTAAATTGCAATCCCGCGTACGCGTTTGTGGCGACTTCAACCCCCAAGAATATCAAACCCACGTCGAAGGAAATCCCACGTAGGAGGTAGATTCAAATTGCCCTAGTTTTTAATTTCATGTTGCAAAAAATATACATGTGGTGGTTAATTGTCCTAGTTTAATCTTGTAAAACCATAGAACTGTGATTGAGGAGTGAGTGTTCAATTTTGTATCAGCAATCCCTTCCTCCCGTATACACGCGTGTTGATTGTTCACATGAGATCACATCTCTTTGTGGCATCATATCAAACAATTCACGAGCCTTGTCCATGTTTCCACATTTTGCATTCATGTCAAGCAGGGCATTTGCAAGTACAACACCTAACAAAATTCCTCTATCTGTTATGCTTTGATGGATGTCCATACCCTGTTCCAAAGCTCCCATTTTTGCACAGGCAGGGAGGATGCTGGCAAAGGTTGTGGAATTTGGCTTTATGCCTTCCAATTTCATTTGCTTGAAAGTGTCTAAAGCCTTTTCAACAAATCCATTTTGTGCATATCCAACAATCATTGCAGTCCACGAGACAACATTTCTTTCAGGCATTCTATCAAATAGTTCACGTGCCTTGTCTATGCTTCCACATTTTGCATACATGTCTACCAAGGCAGTTACAACTACAACATCTGACAAAATTTCTTTATCCTTTATGCTTCGATGAATGTCCATACCCTGTTCCAAATCTCCCATTTTGGCATAGGCAGGGAGGATAGTAGCAATGGTCGTGGAATTTGGCTTTACACCCACCGATTGCATTTGCTTGAAAGTTTCTAAAGCCTTCTCAACAAATCCATTTTGTGCAGTTACAACTACATCTGACAAAATTCCTCTATCTTTTATGCTTTGATGGATGTCCATACCCTGTTCCAAAACTCCCATTTTGGCACAGGCTAGGAGTAGGCTGGCAAACGTAACTAAAGAAATGCAATGATCAGCTCCAAAGACATCAAACCACTACTAACAAAACCGAGAGTCTAAAATATGATAGGGAATAGTGTGAGCTATCCTGAAATAAAATATTTTATTTTCAATTTCAACTAAAACATAATTACTCAGCCATTTAATGTTATTAATAAGTGTTTAACTTATGAAAGAGATAAATGGTTGGCCACAAGTACATGAGTTACTAAATGGAAACAAATAAGTGAATTTGATATTCAAAACTATCTACAATGAATTCAATTCTTGTCCATTAGTCATTTATGTTTGCAATAAGCATCTTTCTTTGTTTTTCTTAATCTTTATTCATAGTTATGTGCATATTTCACATTCTATAATTAGGATATCAATTGCTACGGCTGAACACTAGCATGATGTTTCTGTTGTGGTATAGATGCATGGAAAAATGATTATGGGATTGTTATATTATAGAGATCAAAAATATAGATATCGCATATTAGTTCTAGCTCTTCTTGGATTGAGTCTAAAGTTGACATACAACCATAAAGCCATTATTAGCAGATCTATCCATTTCTAGTAAAGACAATTGAGAGAGTCATTTTGATATTGAGAGTTTCTTATCTGTTTACCTATTGATCATTATTAAGCCATAATATTTAGGTCTATTTATCTCTCTTGCAAAACCTCTGTAAGTGTCCTAGATTGTCCCTACTACTCACTCTTCAATTTGGAAAAATGGAGTTCTAAATATTTGTTGCACAAGATGGTGTTGAATGTATCAACAAGGCTAGCATGGAAGGCATGTTCAAGCTTCCACTTGTACAACTTATAACAAATGATTTGTTGATAGAAGAAATTCTTGAAATAGGGATACAATCGAAAGACAAGTAAGTACATACAAACCTCCTCAGTTGAAAGTAAAATCTGTGTATAAAAAGAGTACATTGAATCCCAATCCATAAACACAATAGAGATACCGATGGAGACTTAATTGGATGTAGCATGTCACACCAAAGTTTTTAGAGTATGCTAAGCTAGTACATAATGTTTCGTAAAGCCACATTAGTATTTTACCCAGATCATTATCTACCAAAACTAACTATAGTAATCCTTTTGAGGATTAATTTCATGGTGCTAGATCTTCATTTAGTTCCACTTCTTGTTGGAGAAAAGAACAATTATTTCTTGAGGTAGATGAATATCCCATCAACAAAGGACAAGACCCTTTCTAGAATATAACAAATTCTACTCCAACAAAAGATCATGGGGGTTTCACTAGAGATATTGAATAAGAGATAGACTTCTACTGCTGCATTAAAAGCATTGGCATGTTCTTCATTTATTGATGTAAACTCTTTGTGACACCACCACAACCAAAAAAGGTGTAAAAAGTTTTTTGCAATGCATGGGTTTTTAGGATTGTCCTTTGAGAAAATAGAATTAAAGTATGGAAGCAGGATCTGCTAGCTCCTGAGGGAAAGACCATGTCAGACAATAATTTCTATTTTCTTGCCTATGAAGAAAGACCATGTCAGACAATATCAATGAACAACAAAATAAGGAGACAATTGCTAGATTGTGGTCTAACTTGAAAAGAAAAGGTGATGGAAAATGTTATTGTCCGTGCAAAATTTGTAAGGGGTTAAAGACTAGAAGACTTCTAATCAAAACAATGAAGAAACATTGTAGGCTGCATGGTCACATTGAAGGTGGACATGATTATCATCCATTGGTAAGTTTTTCATTATATCATTTTGACAATTTATATACATAATAAATCACATGATGATGAGATCATGATCACGGTTTATTTATGTATATCAATTTTATATAGGTCGAGCACCCCAGAGCACATGGTATGGATCAACACAACCTTGAGAATATGGTTTTTGAAGTGGATGAACATGGAGGTGTGAATATCAAAGCTGAAGATAATGATCCCATGGAAGATGATGATCATGAGCCAGAAAACACAATTGAAGATGATGGTACAAATACATTGATCCATGACTCATTTAGTACTCGCACAGTTGATCATGATGATGAAGATGACCTTGATGTTGTTCATGATGTCCCTCTACTTGAGAAGGCATTTGAGGCCCTTTATGAAGGCTCGTAGGCAACTCTTCTCTCCGCTGTATTGTTGTTGGTGAACTTGAAGGTTATGAATGGTTTATCCAACATAACAATGTCACGTATGTTAAAGCATGTCATATATGTCATAATAAACTGTGAATCATGTTGTACCATTAATATTCTTTATTATAACAAATTATATTTTGTTGCTATAGATTGATAGGTGAGTTTTTGTTACCACCATCAAATATTCTACCTCGCTCATATCGAGAATTATCTGCCGTTATGAAAGATATTGGAATAGAGTATCAAGCAATAGATGCTTGTCCCAATGATCATATTATATATCACAAACAACATGAATTTCAAACTGAATGCCCTGAATGTCATATCAGTAGATATCAAACAAATCAAATAACAAAAAGGGTTCCTTGCAAGGTTCTTCGCTATATTCCCATTATTCCACGTATGCAACGATTATTCAAGTGCACTAGCTTGGCACAATTTATGGATTACCATGCACACAATAGAAGTCGAGATGACATTATTCAAATGCTTGCAGATGGTTCGGCATTTATGGACATAGAGGAAAAGTGGCCACACTTTAAAGAAGAACCTCGTAATCTCAGGCTTTCATTGGCAGCGGAGAGTGTCAATCCATTTGGAGAGATGAGATCTATTTACTCAGTGTGGCCTGTTTTTGTTATCAACAATAACATTCCTCCATGGATGTCAATAAAGAGGGAGCACATAATGTTGGCAATGATTGTTCCAGGTATTTTATTATTTAAATATAGTCGTCTGAAATTTAATTATAAATATTGCAGTAAAATGGTCATAATAATTATGTAATGTTTTTGTTCATTCAATTAGGTAAGTACCAAGTTATAGATATGAATGTATATATCGAGCCTCTTATCGACGAGTTGCTGGATTTATGGAATGGTGTCACTATGTATGATGTCTCTAGACCAATAGGACAAAGACAATTTCAATTCCATGCGATGCTTCTATGGACAATACACGATGCCCGGGGGATAACACATTTTTGTGGTATCTTATAGTGTTTAAGTTGTGCATGAACATTAAAATTCAAAAAATTATCATATTTAATCCAATTATACATTATCTTGTAGGTCTTCAAACAAAGGGAAAATTTGCATGTCCTGTTTGTGGTCCAAAGATGAAATCTCGTCATTCAAAAAGTTTAGGAAAGCAGGTGTTTGATGAGTATAGGCACTTTCTCCACAAAAATCATAAGTATCGAAATACTGAAAAACATCTTTTCAATGGGAAAGAAGAGAATACATCAAAGCCACAAAGAATGACACCTCACCTATGGAAGTTGGAATATAATAGAATTAATCGTCAAGGTAATGCCATTCCATCTATTGGTTTGTCATAAAACATCTTTTCTATTTTGTTTTGTTTACTGATGATGTGATTGATGATCATGAAGGTCATGAAGGCATAAATGACCACCTTCCTAAGGGAATAAAAATTTATCCCCAACAATTTAGTAGGTTGCCCTACTACGAGTAGTTACAAATTGTTCATTTGTTTGATAGTATGCATATTGGAAAGAATATAACAGAGACATTATGGAAAATATTGGATGGAAGGTGTGACAAAGAAAAAATTGTCAAAATATGTAGTGACATTCAAGATTCCAATCATGCAATGATAAATGTCATTCAATCAAATAGCCATGGAGACCAAATTAATATAAGTGATCTTCCTTGGTTATTAACGGACCAACAAAGCAATGCTATAAAATAAGTCATACGAAAAATTCGATTTCCCATAGGATTTGCTGTGAACATAAACAATCTCATATCAAAGAAAAGTGAATTTGGGCCAGGGATGAAAACGCATGATTGACATACCTTCATTAAGGTAATTCATGTTCTTGTGTTTTTAGTATGTATTTAAGTACTGCGCGTACATGTACTTTTCATTATGTTACAAAAAAATGAAAAGATAATTTTATAATTGTTGCAGTACGTTCTACCTCTATCTCTCCCAGATGACTTCGACAATAATGTCAAGCAAGTCATAGATGATCTTGGAAAATACATGAGGTAAGTAGTGATATTTGTTTACTTCATTGTATAGATATTATATTTGTGATTTGTTTTACTTCTTATGTAATATATTTTTTTGCGTCTTGAATACCTTGTAGGTGGTTGTCATGTAAATAAATCCATAAAGATGATATAAAATATTGGAAGAGAAAAATTCCTCATTTAATGTGTGAAATGCAAAAGTGTCTACCTCCAGCTTTTTTCAATGCATAAGAACACTACCTCATACACCAAGTTGAGGAGATTGAATTGTGTGGACCTGTACACACTAGGTCAATGTGGATGGTTGAGAGGCACTTGAAATTTTTGAAGGCTTTGGTTCGACAAAGAGCACATCCTGAGGGTTCTATGGTGGAGGGATATATGGTATACCAGACTATGGTGTACATTTCTGAATATCTTCCTAAGTTTGCAGCAAAGATCCACGTGGATCGCATTTGGGATCCCAACACCATTAACAAATTCAAAGGGGAGTACTTGACGGGGAAAGGTAGATTGAGGAAAGTGAGAGGTAATTATAAGATGTTATTGTAGTTAATTAATTCTTAATCTTCAAAATGAATCGATTGTAAGACGTCTATTTATTTTTTGTACAGTTGGTCGAGAGTGGGATGCACTACATTTGTATATTGCAAACAATCTTGATTGGATGACGGTATGGATTGAACGTTGTCAACATTCTGGACGCACATTAACATGGGAAGGTGTGGCTTCATTGGTTAAAGAAGCACATCGTAATGGAGATTCCAATGTTATGCAAAGGGAAATTGATTTAGCATATGGTTTAAGAGATAAATAGGTACATATAAATTTATTAATCACCCATATGTTTATCAACTCACAATGCAATAAATTTTACATGTTTGACATATCGCAGGTCAAACACCACAACGCTATGTGCTGCAATGGTCATAAATTTCGCATAAAAAAGTTGGATGACACGAAGAAAACTTGTGATTCTGGCATCACTGCAGTCTTTGAGGTGACAAATATTTCATCAAGAAATGACATTCATCCTCAACAGTCTCAAAATTGATACTATGGCATTTTGGATGATATACTTGAGTGTGACTTTAATTCCTTCAAATTAGTTTTGTTCATCGTCAAATGGTACAGGCTACGATTGAATAAAAATGATCCTAATAGAACTGTTATTGAACATGATAATGGTTTTATAATGCTAAATACAAGGTCATTTGAACTAGTTGGGGATGAGCCCTATGTTCTTCCAAGCCAATGTGAGCAAGTATTTTACTTAGAGGTTCCACATAAACCGGGTTGGTAATTTGTTGTTAGACATGATCCAAGAGGAAGGCGGATAAAGTATAATGTGATGGAAGAAGAAGATACCGAAGAAGTAGAAGATGAAGTGGATGATGATCACGATCGACAGTTTCACAATGACGATGAAGAAAAACAACAACAAGAAGAAGAAGATAATGATGATGATGATGATGATGATGATGACGGTGATGGTGATGATGGTGATGATGATGGTGAAGACGTTGATGATGATGATGATGACGATGACGATGACGACGACGACGACGACGATGATGATGATGATGATGATGATGATGATGATGATGATGATGATGATGAGGATGATGAGGATGATGAGGATGATGATGATGAGGATGATGATGATGATGATGATGATGGTGATGATGACCTTGATGTTCATGATGATGAAGAATGAAATGTATGAGGAATGTGATTAGTATATTATCTATTTAATATTGACTTCTTGATAGATTTTTTTTTACATAATTAATTCATTCTGTTTTGAATTCTAATGCCATTACATAATTAATTCATGATGCACCTTTTAATATGGAGATGGAGATAGGGAGTGTGAGTATTTATGTGACAATTTTTAAACTGTGTTTATTTATGGAAATTGGATTGTTTATTAGCTATGTGACTATTTATGTGACCATTTAGTTGAGGATCCTACATAGTCTACATAAAGTAAAGGTAAGGAATTAAAAAATTTACAATGATTTTGATGACAACATCTTTTTAATAGTTAATACTCTTTTTGTCTACAAAGTTCATGTTGTTCATGTTGTGTATGATGTAATTTCGCTAACGTTTTTATATTTTTTCTTTGTCACAGGCCGACATGGATCCATCACATATCATAGACAGAGATGTACCTTGCGACACTTCTACCGAGCAGGTAAACCTCATTGTAATTGTAAAAATTAGGTAGAAGCAAACTGTTACATTATTATGTTCTTTTTTTTAGTGATTTATACTAATTTTGTAATTGTTAATGATATTCTTGACACAGACAGATGTTTGGGGAAAGGGAAAGGGAGTTGCAGTACTTGAGGACCTTTCTATGGATGTGGATTCATTAGGGTTAAGCAATGATGACCCTGAAGATTCCACAGACCTTGTGAAATTCTTTAAAATGCCTCTTATAAAAATTAGAAAAAAGATTTTTGCTTTGGCAGCCGTGCATCCTACAACTAATGAGATACGACAGAGGGTGTAATTATTATATAAGACAATAGAAAACTTGCAAGTAAGCAGTAATGAAAGCTTTAATTATAACAAAAGTTCAATAATGGTTTATATTTTATTCTCTTTTTAAGTCATTAACTAAAATATGTACGTATTGTTTTTACATCAATTTATCCACCCTCATGAAAGTCGTTCCTACGATCAGGGTGTTGCAGGATCAGGTGATGACGATTTTCTTGTATTATCACTTGCTTGGCTTATCACTCTGAGTACCCAAAACACATCATACTTCATACTGTCAATTTTCAAAATAAAGGTTCATCCTTGTTTACAATTCTTGCACTTTTCATATATTTAATGTTTGATATATTTAATGTATTATTCTTTAGGTGCTGTAAATGTTACTGTGCAAATGCCGACGCCGCCTCATTAGAGGTCACCCTCACCTGTATTGCCGTCTGTAATGTCGGCAACACGTAGCATGCAGACATCCTCTAGTGCATGTCATATTGGCCCGCCCACTGTTGGTAGATCCCTCTTTTGCTCTATCTTCTGTCATGTGTTTATTTCCCTTCAAGCATTCTTTCTTGAATTCTAATGCCATTTCATAGTGGATTCATTTTTTGTAGGAGGAGATGCACATGAGGATGTGCCACAGGCGACTACTGCTAAAAACATAGCACCATTTCCTGGATCTTCTTGTATTGCTAGTACAGGAACATTGCAGGCCACATTCATGATGAGCAACGAAGAAATGCTTCCCTTAAAGATACAAAAGGTTCCAGGTACTTTAAAATTATTATTATATATACTCTAATTGTAATTTACTTTATGATCACTCATTTTGGACTAATGATCCCATGAATTTTTTGCAGGCAATGATATTTTCTATAAACATCTTAGTGACATTGCATTGCAGATATTTGGGTCCATCATACATAAAAGGTGGTACATCATATGTGAACTAACCCTTATCCACTTTTGATTTCATATCATTGCTAGAATACTTTTCCTTTGATCCATTTCTTGAAGTGTAATAAATGTAGCTTCAGCTCATTTCTAAATCTAACAGGTTTGTTTTTGCTTTAAAAGGTGGAATGACCAAGAAAAAAGGTTAAAAGATGAATTGACAAACCAAATGGTTGAGTGGTTTGGAAATGACACCTTTGACAAAACCAAGCTCCTTGAAAAAACTGGCACATATCTAAAGTTTGTGAGGGACCAATACAGGACCCATTTGGAGAGGAACCTAAAGTACGAGTGTCCCCCCATGATTCCAGGGAGGGAGTGGAAGGACCTGATTTTGGATGCCAAGGAGAGAATTGAAAGGAAAAAAGGAAATACACCAGTAGACGCCAGAAGAAGGTATGAGATACTATTAAGAATGTAATTATGTACTAATTAATTACTCTTTATATTTATATGATCTAACATATTTCAAACTTTTTATAGACTGAGTGACACGTCAAAGGCAACCAAGGCAAGGCAAGAAAAGCATGAGCAACACAAACTCAACTCTGGTGGTTACATGAAACTTGCTACACAAATTGTAAGTATCTCATGTAAACTCCCATATTGTCTCAAAATATTAATAAATTGCAAACGTACCAGGCAATAACTTGTCTCAAACAATGCAAGCAAAATTCACGGTACCAAGCAAAAATGCAGGGCTCTGAATTCAATAGAGCGCCCATAGAAGATGACAAGAGAATTGCCTACCAGCAAGGCTATTCAGCCATGGCTGATCGGCTATGAGAATTGAGTGGGCATACACAACATTCGAGTGCATCCGTCACACAGGTAAATATGCTAAATGGAAGTTGTTTCAAATTGAATACTTTACCAATAATCTAATTAATGTTGAGTTCCAACATAAAGTGACTATATTTGTTTTAAATAAGCAAGCAATGATAACAATGTGCATGTCATTGGAATGCAGCCTGCTAATTGTGAAACACCACCTACACATGAAGGTCCGGATGTGCATCCCAGTAGTGGAGGTATTCATTTGCTATTCAAATTTATTTATTTAGCTATTAATAAAATTAAACATCTTAATTTGTAATTAGAGTAGTAATTAATGTAACCTTTCTTGTTAATATTTTAGAGCATGTAGTTGGTGGTGAGCAAGTGGAGCATGATCTGGGTACACGACCTCAAGAACGTGATGTTCCCCACTCAAGTAAAGAGGACCACTATTATTGCTTTAAACAAATATAATTGCAATTGGTGTTCAGCATGTTGAGGTTGAGGCTACACAAAATGATGTGGCCCCATCAGGTAAAGAGCACAACAATTATGTTCTCTAAATTAATGAAATACTTGTAACAATAATAATTTTTTTTTTTGAATTTAACCCATTTCTTTGTTATTGCAGAGGACCCCCCTTCGCTTCAGTGTCCTCATCCTCAGTATAGGACTAGGCATACATTGAGATCACGAGCAGTTGGCGGAACATCTGCAGAGGGGGGAAATGATGAAGACACCGATGTTCCACTTAGTCTTTTCATAGCTTCAAAGAAAAAAAAAAGAAAGAAATGATTGTAATCTAACTTATTTGATAATGACTGATTTTTATGTGTTAGTGAATGTAATTATGTGCTAATTAATGGTTATGGATGATATGTGTTAATTAATATTGATGAATGTTGCGTGTTAATTAATGTTAATCAATGTTATGTGTTAATGAACATTATGTGATATTAATGAATGAATGCTATATTTTATTAATGGTAGAAAGAATTAATGAATGAATGTTATAAGATGTTAACGGAGAATTTAGAGTGATGTTAGGGGGGGGGGGGGAGGGGCCAAATGAGCTTCCACCTTCACATGGTTGGCCCTGTTAAGTAGAGAATATTAAACTATTCTCGAAACCAAGTGAAGCTCAACAAGGTAACACACTTTTCAATATTTCATTATGTTACACAGTTAATCTTATTGAATAATGTATATTGAATCTTAATTGCAGGGTCCAACAGATATGAGTTGCTTCTAGTGTTGATATCCAAGGTGGGACTACAAAAGTTATGAATATGCCTCATCCTTGTAAGTTTTTTTCTTACAACTCCTAATGCTTGAGACTAAACTTTTTGTTCTTGATGTTTTTCACTAGTTGTCATAACCTCTAACTTTGATGCTTGTGCCTTAATAGAACTAGATGTTTCTTGTATGCATACCAGTGCCTTATCCAAGCCACAGAGTCATCTAAGTTTAAACAACACTCCCACAATCAAATATCTCCACACATCCCATCACCTCGGCTTCTATAAAGCCCCACATATGTCTGACATACATAAGAATTTACCCTTATCAAACTAGACTGCATTCATCAAATTCAAAATCTCCCACACGGAATTTACTGATAGAAATGCTTCATGCATATTTAATTTCCCTCCTGGAAAGAAAAGCTAAGAAACACCTCTATTTAAGATTGCCTTATAATCCATACTCAAATGAATAACCCTAGATTACTCATATTGAAAACAGTAAATATTTGCAAGTAGACCAGAAGACAACACAAAATTTAGGCTCGAAAGTTGATAGTCTATATATTGATATTAATTTTGAGAAAATATTACAAAACTCAGAGTATTCTCCATAAGACTAGAAAAAAGCTCAGATAAATTTCTGCAGTGTTTTCTTACAATTACTTGCGATCATTTTTTTAGGAGTCCTGGTATCCATTTATAATAGTATGGATGCATACAAGCTTTGGACCCTTCAAAAGAAAGTTTGTTACAAACAACCAGTCGTTTTCAAGAAGCGGTTATAAGTCCTTTTCAGCATCTGTGGCTTCCTCTACTTGTTGTTCTGTTGCAACCTCTTGTAACTGCTCCCGAGCATCTTTTTTCAATCCCATATACTTATCTTTCCACTCCTGATACACATCATCACTAGGCCAAGTAAAACTAGCAATCTTCTGTTTCATATCTTCTAGCTGCTTCCAAGTGACTCGTACATGCCCAATCTCTGTTTCTATGAAACCATAATGAGATTTCACTTTTTCAATTTCCTCAATTGTTTGGACAAATAAGGATGTGTCATCAGTACTAATAATCTGATTGATCCTTAGGGACAAATTGTGGTCCACCTCCTTTAACCAAGTCTTCTCTTCCTTTAGCTGGACAGGACCAATGAAACCTCTTGGATACATTTCAAATTTATGATTTGAATATTCTTTCCTATAAAGTTGGGCTTTTCTTTTTATACCTGCTCCTTCCACTAAAAGAATATTCATCTCTTTTATAAACTCACATGTGGACCTTAGATTGTCATTCTCTTTTGCATCTGCATGGGAAGAACACATGAGCTCTAACTCTTTACCTCTAGGCACCCACTTATTCAGGATTGGTTCCAAAGTGGCTTCTTCTTCTCTGAATTTGATCAAAATCTCAAGAATCCTCTTCATATTTATGTATACATTGGAGGTTTTGACTGAGTCAACAAACTTCAAGATGGTGGCTTTCACCGTCTCCTCATATTTTTTTGCATACAATGTCTGAGCTTGTTTCAATTTTTCCAACTCATGTTGGACATTTTTAGGTAATTGGGAACTAGAAGGCATAGGAGAAGGGGGATATTCAATGATGGGACTAGTAGGAGGGGGTCTTGCTGGAGAGGAGGCTATCATGAGTGTAAAAGATTCACCGAGATGATATTGACCTGCCAGTTGACTCTGGAGTCTAGCAATTATGCTGTCTCTGTTGGCTATTCCTTCTTTAGCATCATTGTAAGCTTTTAAAATAGTGTCCAACTTCAATTGGAGATTAGCCTTTTCTTGTGCCTCTTTCTCTACCACCGCAACATTGAATTTTGCAGTCTCTAGGACTATGCTTGCAACTTCCACTACCCCTGTGTCTTGGACTCTTTTAACTATCATGCCTCCTAAGAGGTTAGAATCTGATGCATCCTTCCTTATTTTGTTTTCATCCTTCTTTAAAGACCACATGACAAGAGCAACATTATCCTTGTTGAATGTCACTCCTTCCATAGGCTTTGTTTCTTTCCTCACTACATCAAGCACTAAGGCATCAACTATATCCCATTCAGGGAGAATCAACAAACCAGCCTTTGCTACCATTTCTCTTCCTTTCTCAGGAGTGATTGCTTTGAACTCCTCCATCATTTCTTGCTTAACCTCTTCTTCTACCTGAGTTGTATTTTTAAGAGGCTGTTCACTTTTCCTCTACTCACATCTAGTCTTGAATTGATCAATATTTTGCTTCCATAGAAACTGTATAAAAGCTCCTGATGTGACAAAATTACTGTCAGCTAGGAATTCTTCACTAGCTTGCTTAATAGTAAGGTCCATTTCTTGGCCCTTTAACTCACCATCAGTCGAATCCATTTCAGCATTAGGTGGCTCTTTGGGCATCCCCTCTTGGGTCTCCTCATAGGTATAGGCAATCTCACCGAGACTCCCTAACTACAATAATTGTTCAGCCACAGCTTGTTCATCTCCAATGTGGATAGGAGACTGAGATGGAGAATATTGAGGCTCATCAGTTTCAATTTCCTTTCCCACTCTTTGCTTCTTAGGGGAATCCTAGATGTCAATGACATCTTCAATTTTCCTCTTCCCTTTTGAAGTGGAAGGTTCACCTGTCACTGGCATTATCATAGTGTACTTTGACCTTTTGTGCATTACATAGTCACCAGGTGGGATATCTCTAGCAAAGGCAGGCTTAGCCAATACCATCTTAGCCTTATCAGGCTCATTTTGCATTATGGCCTCCCTCTTTTCTTTTAAGGTCTGCATGAGATCTTCAAAATAAAGAACCAGGAATTTTATTTTCTCCTCAAATGGATTGAAGCTAGAAAGGGGGTCATAGCCAGTGTCAAATTGATGGATAAAATCAAGGGCTTTCTTATATGCCACCCACTTCTCCTTCCTTAGTTCTTGCTCATATAAGCTGAATTCATTTCTAATTAGATCTTCTGGGAACTGAAATTGATGTGGCCTACCTCTGCACAGTGCTCTTTTTCTGAACATGCCATTGAAAAAATCCTCGGGGTCTGCACATCTTGACACTGTAGTAGACAACCTATATGGCTTAAAGAATTCTTCAAAAAATCTCCATCCACCCTTAGTGATCACAAAATGGTGAGCCATGGTAATAGTTGGGAAAATAGTCCCTTTACCTCTATTGGTTAGCTCTGCTTCTTGTACTCCCCCAATTTGTCTCAGGACTTCTACAATCCCTATCTTCAATGGGACCTGATAGGGTAGTAAAAAGGGGTGCCTCTAAATCCAAACACTCTAAAAATAGTAGACAGAGGGTACAAATATATGTCTCCCCAATTGTGAACAATCTTGATATCCTCTGCAAACTCCTTTGGTCTGAGAAACTCCAAAAGAGCCTTAGGAATTCTAGGGTTTTCTCTACATAGAAGAATCATAATTTTAGATGCAAAGCATCTATCAAACTTTAGATAACTTGAATCTTCTATATCCCAAGATAGAACAATACTCCACAATTGCACTGGCATCTCCTCTTTATCCTTGACCTTAATCAGGTCCATCTCCTTTCCAAAATAATCAGCCCCTTTGAATAGAAACATATGCATTAACATGGAGTACCATCCAAATGGCCTATCCACCTTACCATTTTCGATTCCTACTAGCCCTTTATGAATTGCATCAGCAAGGTATGAGGCATAATCAAATGTTATTTCTAGGGAGGGGTTTAGAATTTGTGCAATCATTAACATATAATGGGTTGGCATATTCTTTTCAGTATCCTCTCCAAAAATCTGGCATAATGCCCAATACATACCCTTAGCTCTCAGAGTGAATAGGTTAAGAGGGAATGGTTCCATTGTGCTGGGGCCTACAACTGTTAACCCCCCTATCTTTACAAAGAATTCTTTCAATGGGCCACTTCTAAGATGATCCCTTTGTGTGTTGTAAACCTGGGCTAACGACTCAAAGTCAATAGGTTCTAACAAATTGGAGGACTCACTGAGTTTAAACACTTTCCTAAATTCATCTTCATTTATCTCAATCAAGACTGATCCCTTTATGTTCCTGATGCATCTATCCACAGAGTCATAATTCTGTGCAATCAGGGCTAACAGATCTACATCCATAAAAACACCTGGGGCCACAAGCTTTCCTACATCCTGCTCCCATATGCCATTCAAAGGAGTTGGGGAATTTCTCTGCCCAAAACCAACTTTGAAGAGTCCTAAGCCTGACAATCCTATTTCAGGGTCCCTCAACCAATTACCCTTATCATAAAGGCCATCTCCAATTTTTAGACGAGGGTTCTTAGGTACTAGCTCTTTGGCCTTAGCCCCAACATTGGTGGACATGGTTAATTGCTCTAAAAAATCATCACAGATATTTCAGTCCTGGTAATTCACCTTCCTTGTCAATTCTCTTCTGGGTGCCATTCTGGTCAAACAATTATACCACTAGCAACTAGCACAGACCTCTAATGAAGTAATTCACACAATAGTATTTGAGAACAAACCAAGAGTTATCAAGAAAAGCACAAGAAACCTGATTATTCACCTGAAGAAAATCGCTTTACAACAATTCACCCTGCAACAAACTTTGATGAAACAATACTTAGCAATCAAGTTGATGCAGACTCAAAAAGGACAAGTTGGCATTTAAGTTTTAGAAATTAACTCCGCATGCTTCGGCTTTCTTTTCAGAATTGAATTCGCCAAATTGAATTCAAAACTGGCTCCAACGGGTCATAATTCCTCTAAGTCTTTCCTTTGTTTCGCTCTTTCTCTATTTCGCAAAACATAAAACCCGTGCTCTTTTCTTTCGCGAAACAACGCCGATCGTTGGATCATGAGAACTTGCATCACCTTTATCTCTATTTGATCTCTTTGCTTTAGTGTCGGGCCCTACCTCCTTTTCGTCACTTCGTGGACTTTAATAGTTGTTCACTTTTCCTTCGCAAGGCCACGCCAAGCATTAGATCAAACTCAAATCACCCGACCTTTAAATCCAATCGGGACTGTCAATCCTTTTAATTAACTGCGCCTCATCTTGATGGCTAATGGTTTTTGCCATTTTGCCGAGGTTAAGCTGCGGGCATCTTAGGGCCATGAAACAACGAGAAGCATTGGATCAATCTTGAGATGAATGCCTTTTAAGTGGGCCCTTTACCTGGGAATTACTTACCCCACCTGTTCTTCGGTTAATAAACGCCACATGGCAGTTGGCCATTAGCCCTGGAAATTCCTTTTGTTTCCACCCTTAATCCGCCACATGTTCCCTTTTACTATTCCCACAAAACTGCTGGTTACACCTTAGGCGAGCCCTCAACCACTTTTAGAGCCACGTGGCATTCAATACATCGCTATCGAGCTCTACAAAAAGTGGCAGCTGTTATGCCACATCACACCTCTGTGTGAATTCCACCTATCTTTCGCGACTTCGTGAAAATTATACTTTGTTTGGCTTGCAGCCGCGAATCAACGCGAGCCATTGATCTTTTTCCAACCCGATCATTCTTTAACCAAAGAAGACCGCTTATCTTTGGGACTTGCCAAACCCTTTTGCCACTTCGCGAAGGTTAAAACACGTTTAGTTTGATCTCACAAAACCACACTGTCCGTCTGATCAGATGAAACTTGATCGGTGTTTAGCTTTGGTCCAAACCTATATGTCGGGTCCACCTTCACCTTTCGCTACTTCGCGGAAACTAAGTTTCGAGCACTTTTTGGTTGTGAATCAATGTGGGCCGTTAGATCAACAGAAAATTGCATGATACTTATAAGGCCCGACAGACATTAGAAAAGGCAGATTAAAAGCAAACAAGAATAAAATATTTAAAGGGACTGCCTAGGTAAATGACAAGGGGAGAACACTTTTATGATAAATGGACCCTACACCTTAGGCGGGCCCTCAACCACTTTTAGAGCCACGTGGCATTCGACACATCGCTATCAAGCTCTACAAAAAGTGGCAGCTGTTATGCCACATCACACCTCTATGTGAATTCCACCTGTCTTTCGCGACCTCGTGAACATTATACTTCGTTTGGCTTGCGGCTGCGAATCAACATGAACCATTGATCTTTTTCCAACCTGATCATTCTTTAACCAAAGAAGACCGCTTATCTCTGGGACCCACCAAACCCTTTCACCACTTCGCGAAGGTTAAAAAATGTTCAGCTTGATCTCACGAAACCACGCTATCCGTCCGATCAGATGAAACTTGATCGGTGTTTAGCTTTGGTCCAAACCTATATGCCGGGTCCGCCTTCGCCTTTCGCTACTTCGCGGAAACTAAGTTTCGAGCACTTTTTGGTCGTGAATCAACGTGGGTCATCAGATCAACAGAAAATCACATATCTTTTGTTGATGAAGTTATTATCTTCAGTGAGTCCTTTCGGTGTTTCCTTCCTTCAATGGCTCTTTTATATCGATGATAATTTTAAAAAAAAAAAAAAAAAATGATCATCGTCGGAATTACGACGAATACCAAGCTTTCGACCAACGAATTCTTTGACCGTCGGTAGAGTCCATTGGATTGTCGAATTTCCAATGGGCATGGCATCGTCGACCAATCCGATGCCAAGTTTTTGATGGTGGATTTTGTTGACACTTTGATGAAAATTCATCGAAAATCCAACAAACGACCGTCGGAAATCAACTTCGAATGTACTAGTGAGTTGAAACCAAAAATTAGCGGCGTTCGGTATCTATGGTGCTTCTGGGTCACACTTACGGGTAATGGCGTTGTGTTGAACTACTGCACTTAATGCCTAATAAAGCTGCAATAACAACATCTGTGGCATCGTCCCTCTAAATCGCCGGGGAGAAATAAGGGTCATTTGGAAGTTAAAATCCAAGGGGCGGGTAATCCCCCTTGGATCGATAATCTAAAAAGATTAATTTTTAAATGAATTTACATCCGATTAGTTGAACTTTAGATAACCCCATTAGGGTTTGGATGTGTGTGAAGATCTTGGAAATTTATTTTATCTTGATACAATTCAACAGATGATAACAGATTAAGGGTGACATATTTAATAGAAAATAGGACTTAGTTGTTTTAGGACACAAGCAGAAGGCCACCTTAAGCCTTTTTGCTATAGAGCTACCATCGTGGGTAGCAACCGCAGAGAAACTGTTTGGAACATTGACCCTAGAAAGGGTTGCGTACCCACCAAACAGTTTACATTAAACCATAGTTAGAAACCAGAACTACATACTTTACGCCTTGATCCTGTGCCGAAACGGGTATGTAGGCAGTCTAGGGATGGTGTTGTCCCTTGTACTCAGGCGTTCGGGGATGGGGATTATGATTTGGTTATGGGTGAGTAGTTGGTTCTTGAAGCTCCTTGGTCTTTTAATCAAATGATGTAAATAATAATTGAAAGGTTAAAATTAATTCAATGCATACTCAGAAGGAATCCCGTATGGATTTGCTTGATTTCTCGAGGCTTTAGGCTGAATTCTGAGGTGGAAATCAAGCTTGTTTATGTAATTATTCTTATACTCCTAAGGATGGTGATCTCGTGGCACTCCTTGTAGGGGAGTGTAGTCTTTAGAGAGTGGCTCAAGACCCGGATGATCCCGATGAGTCTAAAGTCTCTGGCCAGAGCATATCCTATTCTTATGAATAGATGCCTACCCCGTTTAGGTAGATGCCTATCCCGGATTGGATAGATGAAACCTCCTATCTCGTATGGACAAAGGCCTAACCCGTATGGTTAGATGCCTAACCCATATGGTTAGATGCCTAGTCCCGTATGGATAGATGCCTAACCCATAAGGTTAGATGCCCATCCCTATTGGATGGATGCCTATCTCGTTTGGATAGATGTACCTGAGCATGTGATTGAATAAAAAATAAATAAGAATAAGTAAGAATAAGAAATCAATATTTTTATATATTAAAAAAAAAAATCAGTTGAGTTTTTGGATTAATAGTAAGTGGGTTATTACAAATAGAAGTTGAGAGATAAATGATTTAATTAATTAATTTAGCATGTGCTTGCATTTAGATTTAAATTTTCAATTTAATGTTTGCATGAGATTTTAATTCAAATAATTGAATTTATTTATTCAATTTAGTATTTGAATATATTTAGAACTTGACTTTGATTTTCAATTTGGTTTTTGAAATCATGCACATGTAATTGAATTTGGAAGAAATTAGAAGAATATGAAATTAAATGGAATTAGAATTTGGGGATTTGGAAATGGAAGAATTAATTAGAATTAATTAATTAATTAAATAATTTAAAGAAACTATTTAATCATGTAGAAATGGACTTTAATTAAATAATAAAGATTATTTAAATTAAATCACAATTAATTAAATAATAAATATTTAATTAATATTTAGAAAAGGGTTGAATGATTAGATAATTGGAGACAAAAATTAAGAATTAATTTATTTAAATAATAAAGATTATTTAAATTTAGGGAATTAATAAGAATTAATTAAATAATAAATATTTAATTAACATTTAGAAAATGACTAAAATGATTAAATGATGATAGAGTAGGAAATAGAATAATTAGTAAGATTATGAGGAAATATGAAATTAGAAGAATACGATTAATTAACTTAATTAAATAATTAAAGAATTATTTAACTAATTAGAGGAATAATTAGTACATGATCAATGAGACATTTTTAGGTGTCCACATTTGCCCCTCTTTGAGACAAAGTCAGAATGACATTGTTTCAAAGAAAATGAAAATTTTTGCTGCAGTATGCCCCGTTGATACTTAGGGTGTAATGCCCCCTCGAGAGATTGTTTGTGCATTAAAGATATGAATGATCTCTCGAAAAAAGAAGAATGTTAGATAGAAGAATGATTAGTTGATTACAGATAGAGAGAGGTGATGTGAAGATTATATTGAGATAGAATATGAGAGAATGAACTTTAGAATGAAATAGAATAATGTTAGATAAGAGAAAATAATTTAGAAAGAGATGATGAGAAAACAATAAAAAAACTAGCAATAAGCAAATGAGATGAAGATGAGAATGAAATTGAATGAATCTCGAACCTATGTCACATATTTTATTGCGTCAATGTATATTCATCATTGAGCCATATTATTGAACAATGGAGCTTAGCACATCAGGGTATCAGGAACCAAGATGTAAAGATATCTCATTGAAGAAACAAACACGTAGCAGACAAGCAGCAAACAAAGAAAAAGATAATGCCCATCATTGTTCCTCTAGTCACTTGTGGACGTCCTTGAGTAGCATAGGAACATAATCTGTCACCAAATGATAAAAGATAAAGACTGACCTGGACAAAATTCAGTAGCTATACTGACCTTGTGCCTTCGTTCTCAGTTGCTTGATGTGATGGTTGATATTGTCTGATCTCAGAAAGTTGCGGACCCCATTTAAGACTGACCTGTCTGATTTCGAGTGTATCCTCTTCTGTTTAAGACAAGATAATGATCACTTTGATATGGATATGATACGATTGATAAGACAATTTGATCAGTTGATTGCAGATGTTTGACTAGATAGTCGTATCCTTTGTTAACTTCATGCGAAGTGTTTGCTGGATATCTGCTAGGGTGTTTGTTTCTTACAAGACATGTTATTGCAAGCTTTTTTGATTGATTTAATTTTCAATTTTTAGTTCTTTTCCAAGAGATTTTTCGATGTTTTTGGATTATGTGGATCAATATTTGAATGTTTTTGGATTGATTTTTTCAGAACATTTCACAGATGTTTTTGGATGATATTTGAATGTTTTTGAATGATTTTTTCAGGACATTATACAAATGTTTTTGGTATTTTTTTTTAGGACTTTATATGATTTTTAGGATTTTTCGAAGGACGTTATATGATTTTTTGGATTTTGTGTTTTTCAATGTTTTTGAATTTTGTGTTTTTTCACTTTTTTTGAATTTTATGTTTTTTCTGGACTTTATATGATTTTTAGGATTTTTTCAGGACTTTATCCGAGTTTTAGGATTTTTTCAAGACTTTATCTGATTTTTAGGATTATTTCAGTTATGCCCACAGTGTGCAGACCTGTATGACATGATGATCTGTAGAATGTATGTAGAGACAAATGAATTTTTGACATGACCTATGTGAATGTAATATGCAGGATGAAGATGTATTTCCTATTCGAACAAGGTTGACTGTGTTTGTTTTAGCATTTGTAATACACCAATTGAAATGGAGGTGCAAAATATTTCATAGATAAGCGGTCAATCAATCCCTAAGGCCCTTTGGAACCTTCATCTCAACACACTTAGTGACTAGGATTTACAAATGGAGACGCGGAAAACTTCCCCATTGGTTCTTGAAACTTTAATCTTCTTTTGCCCATGTGTGTGTAGATGAGTTAATTCCTGCTCTTGCGTTTACTAAATATCCTTAGCATCCTATATGACTAGCTACATGGATTATTCTAACTTCAAAAGCATCCCAAATAGAGCCTCACTGCCAGTAAGCCTTGAGAGCTCCGATGAGGCTATAGACTGTAATTTCTCAAATATTGCTCCATTGCTAGTAGGCGTTCATAGCCCTGATGGAGTTACTTGCATGTGCCCATAGTCAAGCTTTTTGTCACACTTGCATGCGTGATATTTTAGTTATATATCATTGGTTTTTTGCCTTAAGATGGATATTTGGCATAGCTCTTTTTATTTTTATTTTCTTGCCTTGACTTGTAAGTAATGAAACCTACTTGGGTGTGACAATTACAGCGGCACTGAAGCAGAATTTTAGATTTTTCACTAGTCATATGATCAGCTAGGTGTCTATAATGAATTAGAGATTTATTGTGTTTGAGATATAGCAATGGATAGATTTGGGGTTAACAAGTCTCAAATAGTGAAATCACTACCCAACCATAAGTAAAGCGTCGTCACAGGGAAATGTTGAAAATGAATGACCTTAGGATCTCAAAGACTTCATGTCCGAATATCTAAGAAAGGAGATGACCCTTGTTTCTCTTAAATGACAACAAATGATAAACTTGAACAGTTGCCTTGTTTTATCGATGTCACTATATGTAAATGCAGAAACTTTTGAGCATGGAATGCATTTTAAAAAAGAAACTATATGTAATGCAGATGTTTTTAAATGGCATGATGTAATGCCCATACCCTAGTCGGACTTGTAAAACCCGTGTGACCTTGATTGACTTCCTATGTGGCATTCTTGAATGGTAGGTTAACCGTGATGCAATGTGTAGTTTAGATAATATAAATACTTTTGCATACTTATTATTGTGCCTTTGCATCGATTCTTGTGTATATGTAATTGTTTCCTAACTCTTGTGATAAATCTTGAGCTAATGCCTACATTGAATATGTATATGTATATGTATGCTTGCGTGATTCATGAGTGCAGGAGATTGCAGTTACGACACCGCCTAAGGCAAGGTTCATCTCCTTGGGATTTGCAAGGTTGAGTATGCCTCCTTCATCTTTAGAATTCGGTTTTGGTGGTCATATAACTCTCGTCTTGCCTTAGCCATGGTCAGGTGAGCATCGCATGTGTGGTTCATGGGGCTCTCACTTTTCATTGGATTTCATGTCATGTGATTTGGTGGACTTCCTCGTTTTGCGTGCCTTGCACGAGGTAAGTGGAGTTTGTTGTTCTAGGTATTAAATTCAAATTTATAAGTAGACGTGCACATTAGTAATTTAGAAATTTAAATGGGTAGCTTCCTTTATATGATTAACCATTAATTTAAGAGATTGCTTTAAATTATTATTGTAGCAAGCTTAAGGTATTTAACTTGGGTTAGTGTGCTCATTTACGCATTTGTAACATTTACGCATTGTAGTTGAGAAATTAGAAGAAATAAGACTCTTGCATTAGCTTAGTCATTTATTTAAAAAAAGGTCGCTTTACTATGTTATAGCAAGTCAATTTAATAGTTAAATTCGAAAATAATGAATTTAATGAGTTAAGCATTTTGGAAAGGAAAAATTTTAAAAGTCAATTGAGAAATAGAAATAAATTAATCATTTTCGCATGTTGGGAGAAAAAGGGTAAATTTTATTATTTAAAAGAAATTAGTTCCTTTTTACTTGTAAAGTGGATATAGTATAAAAGTTTGATTTTTAGAAAATTAAATTAATGAAAATATAAAGTGTTGGCTTAAGTGATATGAAGAAATTTAAAATTAGAGTTAAATAAGAAATGGAAGCTTTTTAATTTTAAAAGAAAAATGAATAAGAAGGATTGAATAGTGGTTTCCATTTTGATTTTTATTTATCTTATTTAAAAAAAATAAATGCCTAATTTCGAAATTGAAAATTAGGGCAAAATTAGGGTTTCTCTTTTTAACCTAGTTTTGTAAACATTTTGGGGGTTCTCTCTTTTGAAAAAAGAAAAAAGAGAGAGGATATTACTCATGAATGTGTTTTTCTTTGAAGAATAGTTGCAGTTGTTCTTTTAAGCTTGGTTGATTTAGAATGAACTTTCGTTCTTAATAGATTTTGTGTTTAAACTTGATGAGGAAATATAGTTTTTCCCATAATGAAGTCTTTGTTTTTTGGAAAAATCTGATTAAAGAATGGGGCTGTGAATAAGAAATGAATAAAAGAAAAATAATAATAATAAATACAAATGGGGGATTTTGTTCTTGCCAAATCTTTATTCAAGAATTTTTGTGGTTTGAACCGAACTGTGAATCGGACCAAGAACGTATGAGAAAAAATAAATAAATAAATTAATAAACAAAAAAAAAATTGTTGTATGTGTTTGGGGCTAGGGTTTGGCGGGCGGAGGAGCCGAAGCTCGGCTCGCGCCGCCGCCCCCTCCCCCATTTCTTCCCCCGCGCCGCCGCCGAATGTTGCAGCCTCCCCGCGACCACAATGTGGGCCGCAGGCTGCAACCACAATGTGGGCCGCAGGACTGCGACCACACTGTGGGCTGCAGGCCGCGACCACAATGTGGGCCGCAGAACCCGCGTCCACATTGTGGGTCGCAGGTCCTGCGATTAGTTAGGGTTTTTCCCAAAGCAAAAGAAAATATGAAGTTTTACGATATTTCTTTTATAATTTGTTTTAAACAAAAAAAATTTATATTATAATAATTGCCATGGGAATGTATAAAAAAGGATTTTGTAGTATAATGTGGAAAGGTTCATTTTATTTAAAATTAGTTTTTTTTAATTCGCAAAATAATGTTTATATATATATATATATATATATATATATATATATATATATATATGAGTGTGTGTTAAACATGAAGTTTGTGTATAATATGTAAAAATAAAGAAGAGTCAGATTGATAAGTGAATTTAGAATTAATATAAGGGAATTAAACTTAGTTCTTTTATATTATTTAATCCTAAATTCAGTTTCTTTTATGTTTATTTTATTATCTCAGATTGCTAAATAATATATTTGGATTTTAGAGATTCAACATTTAGAAAATCTATACTATAATACAAGTTATTAATTTCATATTGATTACATCATACTCGGGTTAATACTTATTATTAACATGGAATGAATAGTAATGGTGGATTAATATGAGTTTTTAAATAAAAGTTAATTTAGCAAGCCTACCGATGGATCGACATTAATAGTTAGAGCGATATGGTAAACGAATACCTCTACTGGATAATGCCGATGCTGAATTAGATTTCTATTATTGAATTTGGTTATGTAATGGTAAGACTTGATATGATAGGGTTGGTCATAAGTTGGTCAAGCCCCTAATTAGGATACCGTCAAACAAGAGAATCCAGAATTGGTTGTTTCTTTTATTTGTTATGATTCAATTTGACCCGTTTCTAAAAGGGGATCACTATGTAATAATCAATCAAGGTAGATGTCGACTAGTGTATGTGTTCGCCTAAAGGGAAGAGATGTAATAGACATGTAAATTTGTAATCATAACTATATTAAATGCCAGAGGGGTCTTGCAGTTGAGCAGACCCGGAGATGTAGCCCTTTAGGGGTGAACTCCGAGATCATATCTGTGTTATGCGATGTTTTTAGTTTTACCTTGTTTTATGCTTTAAATTATCATGGATGGTTGTATTCTTGCACAAGTGTATGGTGGAAATTTAATGAATTCAAATCTAAGTGCATAACATTATTCATCTGGATAAATGTAGTTAATTAGGTTCATAAAACATTGTAAATTTTGATGATGGCAAAGTATTTAAAACATTGTAATTAAAGTTGTGGAAAAAGTATTTTGATAAGGTTAATCAAACGTAGTAATAGTGGAAAGAATCTTGCTAGGTTACATCATTGGATTAGCTTGTTATTAAGCATGCAAATTGAACAAATGAGTATGGGAAATAAAGATAGAATTAATGTTATAATTTTCTAAGTTGAAATCTAAAGGATGCATCTCATATAGGTATTTACCTTCTTACCTTTGTAAATGAGTATCGCCATGTTAATTGTAATTCACTTTATCAGATGAATTTACTTAGTTGTTTACATTTTAATCTTAACAAATAATCTTTATCAGATTAATTTCATACAAGGGTGAACTCAACTAGTATCCATATTTGTAACCTTAATAAAAGAATCCCTTATGGTTGCTAAAATGGAACTAAAAAGGGAAGTTTTGGTATAGTTGTTTAAATCTTAATCTTAATAAATGTACCTTCTCATATTAACTTCATTTAACAAAAAAAAAAAGAGTGATATGCAATAAGAAATTTGTATTTTAATCCCAATAGAAGAATGTCACTATGATATTATTATTCAAATCTTGAAATGATAAA
This sequence comes from Cryptomeria japonica, assembly GCF_030272615.1. Classification (NCBI taxonomy): domain Eukaryota; kingdom Viridiplantae; phylum Streptophyta; class Pinopsida; order Cupressales; family Cupressaceae; genus Cryptomeria; species Cryptomeria japonica. Next base: position 124,727,043 of record NC_081412.1, on the reverse strand, counting down.
TTTCATCTAGCTAACGATATTTTAATTTAAAGGATGCTCTCGTGTGACCTAATACACACCCACTTTAATGAAATTAGTCCAATTATTTGCATTATCAAAACTTCAATGAATTCTATGGCTACTCACATTTTATCTTTCATATAAGAACTGCAACTCATTAGTTGGCTATGCATGAAATCAAATGAAAGGGCCTCACTCTATTAATTGTAGTTAATCCTTAATGAATGAATCTCGTTTGATTAACCTTACTTTTAATATTAAAGGATGATATCGATTTGTGAATGGATTACCTTAAACCCAATGAAAGAACTTCATTATATTAAACGCTTGAACCTTTTTTTGGGGGCCTCTAAATGAAATTATGAAATTAAGTGCATTAATCAAATAACCTCTCAATGGCCTCCCAGCCACCCAAAGTAAATGAACGCTTCCTAAAATTATAAGATGTCCAACCATAGAACACATATATAATCAAGATCTATGCATTAGCTCGTAATTATGATATCCAGTTTAATGGATCTAATGACGCAAGTTGAGTTAGGTGTAAGGTTATGTAATCGCGTTGGGAAACTCCTTAGGATCGTTTTAGGTTTCTGCTGTGTTATCTAGTTAGAGATAACTTTGAGATAACTTCAATCTATCTTAATATTGTAACTTTTCATTAATGCTCTTAATTATTATTTAAAAAAAATTTACACTCTATTTGAGTGTTTTTAACTTAAACCCTTAGGGGTTTCCTGGCGGGGCATTACACATGATATGCAATGCAGAAAATAAAACCTAAACTAACCCAGCCTTTAGGTATAATATTTGTGTAGGTAGTTCATTGGTCTTTGTTTGAAGAGTCGGATAAAGATGTGTTTTCCAATAGGATATAAGGACTCAGTTAAGTGTACATGTCCAACATCTCCAATGTTGATTTTATTAGTGTTTTTATTTTGTGGATCATCGTAAGGAAATCTAGCTCTGAAACCCATGAATTCAGCTATAGCCTTATCATTTTCAAATAAATCCAATCGTGGTAGGTTCTCTTGCCCCCAGTCTTCCATGTGTGGGTGTATGAGACAAATTGATTTTGGTTTCAAAGTTATGACATGAGCGGGTGTTATGCCTATTTTTATTGATGCACTTGAAGAGGATGATGAAACCAACCAAGTGTTGATCTTATTAGCTAGTGCTATGCTTGTGCATGAAGAAGATGATGAAACAATTTGAGTGTTGATTTCATTAGCTAGTTCCATGCTTGTTTCTGTCGCCACTTTGGCATTTGATGATGGCACACATACAATTGTTGACAAGTTGCTCTGTGTAGCATAATCTGGATTGGTGATTTCATTGACGAGGGGTTCATGAACAACTTGTGTAGAGGAATCATGAGAGAGACTAGGAGAAATGAGAAGTTTGTTTGAGAGGGAATCTTGTGAAGAACATGGAGGATTATGACATGGAGATGAAGGGATGGAGGGACCTTGATCAAGATTTGGAGAAACAATGGGCTCTTGTTTAAGACGTGAAGGTAAAGGTATGATTTGATCTTGGTTTGTAAAGGGATTATTATGAAGGATAGAAGAGATGTCTTGATCTTGTTTAGGAGGTGGATGTTGGATGGGACTTGAAAGGACACTTTGTTCTTGAGATGAAAGGGTGTCATTATGAATGGAATAGAAAAGAGCGAGGGGATCATCATACGATTCTTGGTCGGTGGGATCTTGATCAAAAATTGGGTAGGATGGAAGTGGTTGTTCTTGATCTTTATTTGTTTCAGGACTCATTTCTTCTGATTTTGGATGATCCTCTTGACATGGGGAAGGAGTTTGGAAATTCATGGGAGATTGTTGGAATGTTTCAACATTTTGGCTTGATGACGAAGGGTTTTGAATGAGATCCTTTGAATCATGACATGAATTATATTGGATTTGTACGATGGATAGCTCTTGGGAGGTTGTGTTATTGGATAGAGATGGCGTGGATTGGTCTTGCATGACTTCGGGGGATGATGAAATGGTGGATAGATGTGGTTGATTTAGGATTTGGTTGAAAGGGATTTGATTTTGGTTGAAAGGAGTATGATTTTGGATGAAAGATGTTTGATTTTGGATGAATGAATTTTGATTTGGACTTTGGTTGAAAGGAGCGTGATTTTGGTTGAACGAGGTTTGAATGTTGGGTTGATATGAATTTTGATTTGGACTTTGGTTGAACGGGGTACTTTGAATGTTGGGTTGATGTGATTGGTATGATTGATGTAGTGGGTTGAAAGAAAAAGAAGGTTTACATGACTCTAATGTTGGTTGAACTGAGTTAGGAATGATTTTGTTAAAGAATGAAGGTTGGCATGTTTGAATGGTCTCATAAGAAGAAGAAGGTTGGTCTGATACTGATCCCCTCGTGGTCATCACTTCTCTCATCATATTTTCTAACCAGCCCCTATGGTTGTTAGGACTAGCCATGTCTGTCACTTGTTGTTGCAAAGTTTTGAATTGTTGAGCTAATATTTCTATGGATGGCGATGGAATAAGAATGGAAGGGATGAATCCTCCACCTTCCCTATGAAATGTATAATTTCAATCCATGATGTTTGTTTGTTTGGTTTGGACCTAGGATCACAACATGTAAGATATTTTCTCCATTTCTCTGAATGTGACAATGTTTGATTGAACTTGACCAACTAGTTTGAGTTGAGGTTGAGTTTGACTGATCCTGTGATTGTGTTTTGGACATTTGGGGTATGACTTTCTAGGATGATTATGCAAATGATGATGAACTAAGACAGACGTATATGAGGTCTAGATGAAGACGAAGATGATAATATGGACTCAAAATTAGGACTATGTAACTAATATGGATGATAATGCAAAAGACTTAGGACCATAATGAGGATGTACGTGGGACTATGCAAAAGACATGGGATGATAATGAGGACGTAAGTGGGACTATGCAAGGACTATGGAAAAGACTTTAGGATGATAATGAGGACGTAAGTGGGACTATGCAAAAGGCATAGGATGATAATGAGGACGTAAGTGGGACTATGCAAAAGGCGTAGGACGATAATGAGGATGTAAGTAGGACTATGCAAAAGACGTAGGACGATAATGAGGACGTAAGTGGGACTATGTAAAAGACTGCCTAGGGTCACAAGTATGTAAGGACTTTAAGTTTTTGGTTTCAAAAATGGACTTTGTTTTTGGTAACTTCGTGTGTGGGATAATGTTTGGTAGTTTTCCAAATATGAGAACAATTGCTGGTAGGTATGTATAGCTAACTGACTCAATTTTCATACAATCTCGGAAAATTCGGAGATACGTGGGATAGGGCCTGAAATAGCCCAAGGGATTGACTCAATACTGGTCTATCACAACGATACATAAAAAAGCACGCAATACAATCTTAGGCTGAATAGTGGACACCATTCAGTGAGGCCCCCACAACAAAATACCAAAACAAGATGGACAGATAGAGAGTCTGGCAACATTGGCTCCACTCCACGGCACACACTTCTTGGGCATGCCAGTCTCTTTTACCCCGAAGATCCAAAGATCTTATAGCCGAGGGATTTCTATCTCATAATGTAAGGTACATGAGGGGTATCTATGGGGTACGATCCGCACTCCCGAAACCACTGAACGTAGGATTTTTGGCAACTAATTTGATTCTTAGTATTAGGTTTCGAGGGATCCTGATCCAATGATGAATTCTCAGAGAAAGCCACTTAAGGCTTTATTTGAGCTTATCGGTGTAGGGAAGGCCCCCACATACATCGAATTCACTCAACACTCTAGCCGTCTGACCAATATATTTATATAGCGGCTCGAAAAACCCACTCGAGAGTACACTGGGAGAGATGATATCCCCAACACATCCCAATTTGAAGTACCCCTGTGGGGTGATGAAATCCCCTGTCAAAGATACCCCTCACTACGTAGAATAAAATAAAATTTGGATGTCGTTGTCACCTTCCTTCTTTCTCCCAAGACCCCGAAGGCGGGTGGAAAGGTAGTTAGTGCAATAGTAGGTCCACCCCAGACATAACAAAAAGTTCTTTACCTTAAGAAAAATGAAAAATGATTTAATCTAATGCAGCCTGATTCACATTCATTTTATAGCCCAAATTTAGGTGTTAGATACGCATGTGCATGTCAATTTTAAGCACCAAATCCAAGTATGAAGCATACATGTCAATTTTAACAATTTGTTGATTTTAAGCACCAAAAACCAAGTGTGAGATACACGCATGTCAATTTTAGCCCATGTTCATTTTAAACACCAACAACGAAGTGTGAGATTATCCATGCATGTCCTTTTTAACTATTGTTGATTTTAAACACTAAAAATTGAAGTGTGAAGTGTGCATGCAAAATTACTAATCTAATCCTCTTTGCGAATCTGCCACAAGCTGTAAACAAAAGATTAGTAGTAAAATTAAATCAACAAAAAACAAAAACTCAAAACTTGGCAGAGGCGATTGCGTAATACTACCTGAGTGATTGCGTGATACTTACAGAGAGAATGCATGAAACTAACAGAGCGAATGCGTAATTATGATAGAGCGAATGCGTGAAATTAACAGAGCGAATGGGTGAAAAAAATAGAGGGAATGCGTAATTTTGATAGAGCGAATGCGTGAAACTAACAAAGCGAATGCTTAATAAAGACAGGGCGAATGCGTGACAAATAAACAGACAATTAACGAACCCTATCAAAAGCATAAACTTTTACCAGAAAACTACAAAACTAAAAACTGTGAATGTGTGATGATGTGTGGGTGAATGCGTAATGATATCTGGGTGAATGCGTAATGATGTGTAGGTGAATGCGTAATGATATCTGGGTGAATGCGCAATGATGTGTAGGTGAATGCATAATGATGTCTGGGTGAATGCATGACACTTAGCAGAATGCATAAAAATATGAGGGCGATTGCATGAAAATATTAGCGAATGCGTGACTCAAACCAGAAAATTAAAAACTATGAATGCCTATTGGTGTCTAATGAATGCGTAAATCTATCTATGCGATTGTGTGATTATGAGATCCGCTTTGAAATCCGTGCAAAACTTGCAAAAAATGAAAAAATCCATACGACTTGCAAAAATCACACAGAAAACAAAGAAGGTAAATTAGTTGTTGTTCACGTCGGGTTCACCAAAATGTAACGCATGCTAGAATTCATTTTAAAATAACAAGGTAATCTATTAGAAGCAAAAGGGAAATCACGAATCCCTATCTAATCAACAAATCTAACAAACTAGACAATGAAAAGATGCAATATCAAGAAATAGGAATTATAAGTCAAATCAAAGCAAAACTCCCTATCCCAAGATTGCATATTGCTTCCATTTCTCTTCTCCTCTTCGTGGTATGATGGCTCTTAGATATTGCACTGGTAACCTGCAAGTGACACAAAGATTCAAAGTTCGTGATTGTTGAAAATGGAGATTGGATGCTCAATTTAAAAAAAATTTGGATGAGATTGATTGAAAGGTGGAATAGATTGATCAAGAGGTGGAACTCAGGTGAGCTCAAATGAAAATTGATAGTTGAACTGCTAATTGTAGGAGTGGAACTCAATAGATTGAATAGATCAATGGAGTCAACTGATTGATGAAAGAGTTAACTGGAGGAAGAAAAAGAATGATTGGAGGAAATAAAGAGGATGACACAGAGAGCTTAATTTAGAAAAAGCTAACTTAAAGATGGAAATAGAAGTTTGAGAGATAAATGATTTAATTAATTAATTTAGCATGTGCTTGCATTTAGATTTAGATTTTCAATTTAATGTTTGCATGAGATTTTAATTCAAATAATTGAATTTATTTATTCAATTTAGTATTTGAATATATTTAGAACTTGACTTTGATTTTCAATTTGGTTTTTGAAATCATGCACATGTAATTGAATTTGGAAGAAATTAGAAGAATATGAAATTAAATGGAATTAGAATTTGGGGATTTGGAAATGGAAGAATTAATTAGAATTAATTAATTAATTAAATAATTTAAAGAAACTATTTAATCATGTAGAAATGGACTTTAATTAAATAATAAAGATTATTTAAATTAAATCACAATTAATTAAATAATAAATATTTAATTAATATTTAGAAAAGGGTTGAATGATTAGATAATTGGAGACAAAAATTAAGAATTAATTTATTTAAATAATAAAGATTATTTAAATTTAGGGAATTAATAAGAATTAATTAAATAATAAATATTTAATTAACATTTAGAAAATGACTAAAATGATTAAATGATGATAGAGTAGCAAATAGAATAATTAGTAAGATTATGAGGAAATATGAAATTAGAAGAATATGATTAATTAACTTAATTAAATAATTAAAGAATTATTTAACTAATTAGAGGAATAATTAGTACATGATCAATGAGACATTTTTAGGTGTCTACAATTACATTCCAAGTTCAACTAAAAAAGAGGATAATCAATTCCAACCAGTGAATCCAATCAAAATCTTAGACCTTTGCTCATTAGGATTGAGCCTAGATCTATTGGGTTCATTCCTCTTTCAATGTATGTTATAATTATTAGGTTATTTAATGGATTTACTTAGTGGAACCCTAATTCCTAATTTTTCATACTTTACATTTTGGTGAACCCAACATCCTTCATGCTTAATTCTAATTTATTGTCTTAGATCTGATTTTGTATGCATTTTAAAATTAAAATTTGCACTCATAACTTCTATTTTCAATTGAATTAGATAAATTTAGAGGTTAAATTCACAAAAACCCTAATTCATTATTCTAAAATTAACTTGTGGGTTGCATAATTTGTCAAGTATATTTTTAGATCTGATTATTATTAACATGTTATGTTATTATTTAAATGCAATTATTGTTCAAAATCACAAATCAAATTACTTAATTAGTTGTCAATCAATCATTGTTACAACCAATTGCATTGCTTAACCATACATTTCAATTTTCTTTTCTTTGTGCATGAGTTTTGTTACCATTAGTCCTATATATAATATTCTCATGAGAAGAAGTTGTAGACTTAAGGCTTCCCAAGGTTTAACCACTAAGGATATGGAGCCTTAGTTGGATCACTTGTTCCATGAGAATGTTGGTGCTTCCTCTAATCCAAAAAATGACATCATTCATCCCCATTCCCCTCACCATTCTCATGATGTGGGTGAATCACTAACTAGGGTTAGTATTGACCAATTGGAGAAGATTGACAATGAATTTGAAAATATTCAATAATGCATGAGTCAACAATACTCGAAAAGTGAGACAATCCCTTTTCTTGAAGGATTAAAAATAATGGCGCAAAGTGATAAAATTGGTGTTTATTTGTTGCATGACCTTGCTCATATTGTTGGCACTAATATCATACCAATCAAAATTCGTTCTGAAGTCCTTGATTACTCTCAACCCACTAGTTAAGTTCATCATTCCAATATTCCTATGCCTACATCCTTGCCCAGTGTGCCTACATTTACATCTTCTATCATGACCACTTCTACACAAAATGTTAATCCTACACATGTTAGTCATGGGGGAAATCCCATTAATTGATATTAATACATCCCTCCTTCCATGAGTCTTCCATTTGTGTCACAATCATCTCCCATACCCACATACCATAATATTCCACCTCCTTATTCTCAACCTCCACCTACATATAACAATGTTACTCCTCCATCATAATCCAACATGTCCAATTTCAACCCCTCTACCAAATAAACCATAAAAACTTAGCCTAAATTGTTATATCCTTACAACATCAATTGACTTCCATTACTCAATCCAAGTTTAATGTTACCACATTTGATGTAGCAAGCCCACTATCTGATGACATTGTCTGTGCAGTTCCCTATAAACATATGAAAGTCCCTCAATTGGAGTTGTATAATGGAAAAGGTCACCCCTTAACTCATGTGAAGACATTTCAAAATCCATGTAGTGATTTTCCTCATGACCAAAGAGTAATGGCTAAATTGTGCACTCAAACCTTTAGAGACAAAGCTTTGCAATGGTATTGTTCTTTGTCTCCTTATTCTATTACTTCATTTCAACAACTGGCTAATGATTTGATTCAACAATTTCAAAATAATATTTGTCCTAAAATTACTTTGATTGATTCGATTCATTGTAAATAAGGAGTTAAAGAAAAAGTGACTGATTTAATTGGTAGATATAAACATTTGCATTCTCAAATTTCTTATCAAGTGCTTGATCATGATGTTCAAAGAATTTTTATTGCTAATTTACAAAAAGACATTAGAGATAATCATCTATTTTATATGTTTACTTCCCTTATGCAATTGTGTACAATGCTTCATAATTATCAGCTTCAAGTGAGTCAATTTGAATAATCCTCTTCAATGGCTTCAGTTGATAAGAATGAGGGTGCTCAACTACCGATTGTGAAGTTTAAACCCAACAAAGGTTACACCAACATAAATGAAAACATCAACACTCAAGTGGCAACCATGATATTAGGTGTCACCCTTTATTCAAATACTTTAGAAAATAATTAACTCTTCTTTTTGAGTCACTGCATAGATTAATGTCAAGGTTGATAAATGCTACTTTGTTGAAACATCCTTCCATCAAGCCAATCAACACTTCTAAACCATTGCCACCCTATCATGGTCTCAAAGCCTTTTGTAAATATCACTTTCAACCTAGCCATGATACCAAGAAATGTTATACATTGAGGAATAAAATTCAAAACTTCATTGATAATAATACTATATCCGGAACTAGTGTGAATGACAAAGGAAACAAGTTCGTAGCTCCTCCTAATCAAAATCTCAAAATCTTCATCAATCCTTTGCCTTCTCACTCTACTAATATTGTTGAGTCTGAGTCTCTTTCCTTTTCTCTCAATGACCTTGGTATGGAATCCAACAATGTTTTGAATGTTGTTGATAAACCTACACCTCCTAAACACCTATGTATTACTTTTGATCCTAGTAAGACTATTGTTGCACTCGATGGTGCATTATATATCACTGTGAAGATAAAAGACAAACTCTCATGAGGAGTGCTCATTGATCCAATGTGTATGGCGAATGTGATTACCAAAGAATATCATTATATCTTACAACTGTATCAAGTTATGATAAATTTGATGTTACGGTCAAGGTGTATGATGGTTTCTCATTCCTTATTATTGGTTCTATTAGTCTCTCTGTTGAGGTTGGTACTAAGTGCTTAGATGTGACTTTTTCTATTATTCCTACATAAGATCAATTTAGTGTGAAGCCAATCCTCGGCTCTCTTTTATGAAAGCTATTCCTTCTACAATCCATAATTGTTTGAAATTCCCTCATAAGGAAACTATCATACAATTAATCATATCCTTTACCAACCCACAACACAACACGGTAATTTCACATTTGATTAATTTTGGCCTAAACAAATTGAACATCTTAAGCCTTGAAGTGACATCCTTTTCTTATCTTATTAAAAGTGGAAAAATGAGATGATCATGACCTTGAGCAAGCCTAGTGTATATGGTGAAAATGGATAACAATAATAATGATATTGAAAGGCTAAATGAATTCAACCACAAAACCCTAGCCTAACAACAACAAAGATCCACCATAACATATGAAGATTACCTAAGACAATGCAAATCAAACGAAATCACAAAGATTATACCATCACATGTCCAATAGGGTTTGGATCTCCATTCTTCCTATCTCCATTGATCTTGTTTGATGTATTTGCTCTCAGATTTTATGTGCACAAGAGCTCAACAAAGAACGGAATGTGGTTGCAAGTAGGATCACATATGCCAAGTAGTCAATTGATCAAGTAGTTAGAATGATTGATTAGAATGATTGATTAGGGTTGATAATGAAGGAAGCATCCTCTTATATAGAAGTCACTATATGAAATGGAGGGATAAGATTGAGAGGTGTAAAAGGAGGTTGGCTATGATTAGAGGGTAGGTAAAAGAGATAATAAAATAATGAAAGGGGTAGGTAGTGTATGAATTAAGAGATGAATGACATGTGTCATGGGTAGAAAAGGTTAATGAATTAATTAAATAAATAAAGATTTATTTAATTAATAGAAGAAGTGGGATCAATTAAATAAATAAGATATTTATTTAATTTAGGAAAAAGGATAATTTAAATAAATAAATATATTTATTCAAATGAGAAATAAGGCTAGAAGAGGATAAATGAATTAATTAAATAAATAAAGATTTATTTAATTAATAGAAGAATTAAGCTTAGATAATTAAATAAATAAAATATTTATTTAATTAGATTGGACAATTTTGGGTGTCTACATTTTGCCCCTCTTTGAGACAATGCGACTTGTCGCATTGTTTCAAAGAAGATAAGATGATCTGATACAAAGTTGCCCCAAGATGGGAATGATATGCCCCCTCAAGAGATTGGAGGAAAATGTCTGAAAAGATTGCAGACAATCTCTCGATAAGAAAGAGAGGCTAGAATGGATTGACTAGATAGGATAAAGTGACAGAGTCACGGGATAATGAAAGCTGACTCAGGAAATGAGGGCTAGGACTAGGACTAGGGCAGTCTATAAGATAGACCATGAGGGAAAATACATCCTCATTGTCATCCACACATCCACGAGAGCAGAGTGCAGAGCGAAATAGAGCGGCAGCAGTCAGCAGCGATGGCCTTTGTTCACAGATTCGACCGCGTTCACCGATTTCAGAGGCCAACAGAGGCAGGAGAGTCGGTAAGTACCACAAAACCTCCTTGTTCTTTGTTGCATTTATTGTTGTCATTAATGCATGCTAGATAGGGTAATAAATGCGCTTAGAATAGGGTCCAAAAAATGTCAAAAAATGTCCAAGCACGTCTGCATTGGTGCCAGGCATGTCTGTGTTTGTGCCAGGTGTGTCTATGTAAAACAGGCACATTTATGCAGTCTTCAAGTGTGTTTATGTCAGGAAAGCGCGTTTGTGTCCAAAAATATGAATTTGTGTCTTCTAGGTCAAATCGGCAGTTCTGTGATGAACATACGTTTTCGATTGGATAAGCTGCTGAGAGGATACACTCAAGCAGGTCCTCTAGGGAAAACTAGGATAGCAAATAGGGCTAGGATTGACAATTTTGTGATAGAACATACGTTGCCAATTAGAAAACTACTCAAGAGGATACACTCAAGTAGAGGCTCTAGGATAGGATAGATCAAGACACTTTGTGATGAACAGTGAGTACCAAGATATAGTACTTTGTGATGAACAGGGAGTAATAAAATATGAGCAGCACTTTGTGATGAACAAGGAGTGCAAATGTGAGCAACACTTTGTGATGAATAGTGAGTGTCACACATGTAGTACTTTGTGATGAACAGGGAGTACTACTAGGATAAATAGCAACACTTTGTGATGAACAGTGAGTGTCACAAGGATAGATAGCAACACTTTGTGATGAACAGTGAGTGTCACTACGATAGATAGCCAGATGCACTTAGATAAAAAGTAGCATTTTGTGATGAACATTGAATGCCACGATGACTAACATGATTGATTTGCTTGACTGCAGGAGTATTTGCCTATGCTGGAGTCACGGAGAGATTCCCGTCGACACAGAGATTGCGACCTGAGCTGATCTTCGAGGACTGAGTGACTATTAAGGCTATGGGTCTGAGACATATTCTGTATGTGCCTGAGTTTCGGGCGAACATGGGACTGCTGACTGCACTGGCGGAGAGATGGCACTCCAAGACTTGTACGTTTCATTTACTAATGGGTGAGATGACAGTCACCCTAGAGGATGTATACAGGATCCTGAGGATACTGATCGATGGGGAGCTGATTCCCTACGATCGAGATGGAGACAAGGAGGCCCTGAGATGAGTGTTCCAGGATCCAGGACTGGAGATGAGGGTGGGACATGTGGCATGGGATACCATGACATGGACAGGATTAGCACTACCAACAGTGTTGGCAGGAGTTATCAGTGGGTTCCTCTATCTGGATAGGGCAACACGAGGGGTGGCTGCAGAGGACACAGGGGCTAGGAGAGATGATCTTGGGGCAGGTCCTTCTAGGGCTCAGACTCCATCGAGGCCAGCCGGCTCTGAGGGAGGGAATTCATCATAGCCGTAGAGGGCTCCCTATGTATCAGTATTGTACCATTTTTGTATGATGATGTAGACACCTGTGGGTGATTGTAGCCATATGATTTTGACATTATTGTATCATGACACTTTATATATATATATAAGATGATTCATCTTTGCGGCAGCTATATGCATGTGTACCTATGTGATGAGATGTTCTTATGTGATGCTTATGATATGGATGCAAATATGTATATGATGCAATGCAATATATATATTTTTTGTTCTTTTATGTTTTATATGTGTATGCATGATGCAAATGTGAATGAATGTAATGCAGATGAATATGATAATGCAAATGACTATTTACATGATGAGAATGTAAAATGTGCTAACATGTGTTGTGTGTAGGATGTGGTGTGATTGTGATATCTATATGTATGTATGAGATGCTTATATGTGGTAATGCAGGTGCAACTACATGGAATGCAAATATTTTTGGTGTGCATTGTACTCAGTCATGTGATAGTAGGCTACGCAGACTCGAGAAGGATGATGGAAGTCAATCAAGAAAGGGGGATGGAAGATAGAAGATATGAAAGTGAAAGAGCTTCTTGTGCGTTATCATCATTGAGCTTTATTATGGCAAGTAGGTTATGACAATTGAGGCATATGTTTGACCCAGAAAGTCATTGTACCTATTTGCATGGAGATAAGACAGTCACAAACAAGGAATGCCCCAGTTCACACTAGACTCACAGTGTCCTCATATCCTTGGACAAGTCATAGCATTACTAAGAGACAATCCACAGACAATAAATACAAATAGGTGACGATACCCCATCCTTGCCTTTCTAGTCAAAGACATCCTGGAGATAAAATCTCTAGTCAGAGACATCCTGGAAAAGCTAAAAGATATGTCACCAAAAGATAAAATCAAAAGAAAACCAAGACTCGACACCAACATCCACTGTAGTCCTCAAATTTAGTGTCTCTTGTCACTTGTATAAGTCTTATTTGATTGTGGTCACAATGTTTACTTTCACAAAATGGATAGTTAACACTGAACCATAATGTTGTCTGAGTCCGTTGAAATATTTGATTTGTTGAAGCCCATTGTTGCTGCTGTGTCTCATCTGAAACTGACTGAATCCATGAAACTGATACTTTATTGTGGAGAAGATGAAACTTTATTGTAGATCTGGCGATGCAAGTATTTCTTTATTACGGATTGTGTGCGGATAGATTGAAGGAAGCTGGAAGAAACTATACTCCTTGAAACATGTGATGTTCTCAGTTCCACACCCATCACTAGACGTAGGATTTGCCTTAGCCACAGATAGGATCTGATTTATTATGGATGGAAAGGGAGGTGAAAAGGGAGGTTTATTATGAATGGCTAACCAATCTTGGGTAGATCAATAACAAGCCATGATGGGAATGTCTAAGTTTATTATGGATGAATTGGTCGTGAGTGTGTGCAAAGTGAAGTGATGAAAGAGAATCCTGAAGGAGGGAGGAGCAATGTCTCTACGCATGGCGCTGGTGACCCAGTTTTCACCATGGTACTTGCCCAGGGCGCCACTGAAGTGGTTTTCACTGTTGGACGAAATTATTTCTCTTTACTTTTTTTGATTTTTCAATGTTTTTTGTGTCACAAGGCACCTGTTTGCCCGGTTTTCACCAAGTAACGATTTTTTTTGTTTTATAATTTTTTTATTTTTTTTTGAATTTTTTTGTATTTTTGAAATTTTTGATTTTTTTGTATTTTTGAATTAGGATATTCTGAAGAGCTATGTGTAAAACCTGTGAAGGTGCATGCTATTGATAGGATCCTCCAAAGGTTCACCTTCTGTAGTTGAGAGCTGATATGCCCCAGATCCATATGCTGCTGTAACGATGTAAGGACCAAGCCAATTTGGTTCGAACTTGCCCTTCTTCTCTCTGTCTTGCTGATTTTTGGGGTTTTCTCTGAGAACCAAATCACCTACCTCAAATGTGCGAGGCTTGACCTTGTGATTGTAGTTGCGACTCATTCATTGTTGGTAAGCCTTGAGATGATTAAAAGTAGTTTGTCTTCGTTCATCCAGTAGTTCAAGCTCTTGTAAGTGAGAGACCCTATAGTCTTCATCACTGATGATGTTTTGCAAAGAGACCCATAAAGAGGGTAGCTCGACCTTAATAGGCAAGATGGCTTCAGCGCCATAGACAAGTGAATAGGGTGTAGCTCCTGTAGGTGTGCGGACACTTGTGCAGTAGGCCCAAAGTGTAGGATTAAGTTGGATATGCCAATTACGGCCATCATCATCGACTGTCTTTTTTAGGATTTTAAGGATTGTCTTATTAGACGCCTCAGCTTGACCATTACCTTGGGGATAATATGGCGTGGAGAAACGATGTGAAATATGGAAGCAATCACAGAGTTCATGAACATCCTGGTTTTTGAAGGGACACCCGTTATCAGTGATAATGGAAACAGGAATACCGTATCGACAAATGATATAGTTGAGAATGAACGTAGCAATCTATTTTCCAGTGACTTGTGTGAGAGGCATGGCTTCAATCCATTTTGTGAAATACTCTGTGGCAGTAATAATGAATTTATGACCATTGGAAGAAGGAGGATGAATCTTGCCTATGAGATTGAGTCCCCATTGACAAAAGGGCCAAGGAGACACAATTGGTTGAAGTTCTTGTGCTGGCACATGTATGAGGTCTCCATGAATTTGACATTGCTTACATTTCTTAACAAACTGATATGAGTCCTTTTCCATATTGGGCTAGTAATATCCAGTCCTGATGAGTTTCTTGGCTAAGGTAGGACCACTAGTATGTGGACCACATATCCCTTCATGTACTTCATGTAATGCAATCTGTGCTTCGTCTCTTTCTAAACATCTAAGAAGAGTGTCATCTAGACCCCGCCGATATAGGATATCAGCTAAAATGACATATCGAGAGGATTGGCGAATGAAAGTGCGACGTTGGTTATTTGATAAATCAGGAGGTAGGGTATTGTCACTAAGGTATGTGAAAATGGAACCATATAACTGAGACTCGGGACCGACAAAACATATCATCTCAGTAGGAATGATTTCATATGAAGGAACCAAAAGGTTATCCACCAAGAACTCATAACAGGTCTCATTTGGAGGTAGATCAATCAGTGAAGCAATTGTAGCCATGGCATCTGCAGCGCGATTCTGCTCTCTTGGTATCTACTCAAAATCTATCTTGGTGAAGTGTTGTTTCAGGTCATCCACCATTTTTTTGTAAGGCATTAATTTTTCATCTTTTGTTTGGTAATCATCAGTTGCTTGATGGATTACAAGTTGAGAGTCCCCAAAAACATGAAGTTTTTGGATCTTCCATTGAACTGCAATCCGTAATCCAGTTGTTAATGCCTCATATTCCGCTATATTGTTAGTGCAAGGAAATGATAAGTGGTATGATTTTGGTATAGAATCTCCTTGAGGAGTTATAAAGAGGATGCCAGCTCCTACCCCATGCTGCGTGTATGAGCCGTCGAAGTACAGTTGCCATGGCTTTGCATGTGACATTGTTAAAATAGATTCATCTGGAAATTCTGAACTTAGAGGAACATCATCTATCATGGGAGCATCTGCTAATTGATCTACGATGGCTTGTCCTTTTATTGCTTTTCTGTCCACATACTCGATGTCGAATTCACTCAGGATCATTACCCATTTGGCTAGTTGCCTAGTAAGTGTTGCTTTATTGAGAAGGTATTTTAATTGATCGATTCTTGCAACCAACTTAGTCTTATGAGTGAGCATGTAATGTCATAATTTCTATGAAGCAAAGACCACGGTGAGACATGCAGGCTCAATTGGTGTGTAGTTTAGCTCGTATCCCACCAGTGTGCGACTGATATAGTACATTGCTTTTTCCTTGCCCTCCACAATTTGTTGTGCTAAGAGTGCCCCCAGTGTTGTTGGAGTAGCTGATATGTATAGTAATAGAGGCTGATCTGGAACTGGTGGCATCAAAACTGGCGGATTCAGAAGATAATCTTTGAGTGTTTGGAAAGCCTGTTGACAGTTATCATCCCATTTGAATTTGATGTTTTTATGTAACAAGTGCTGAAAAGGATTACACTTATCTGCAAGTTGTGCTATGAATCTTCATATTGACTGGAGTCTGCCTTGTAAAGACCAAAGTTGACCGATATTTCTTGGTGGTTGCATCTCCAAGATGGCCTTGACTTTTGCTGGATCTGCTTCGATTCCTCTTTTGGATACAATGAATCCTAGGAGCTTCCTGGAGGTTACTCCAAAGACACATTTCTTGTGGTTTAATCTTACTTTGTATTTTTCCAACTGATCAAAGATGACTGAAAGTATGTTTAAATGTGTATTTTTGTCTATTGATTTTCCCAAGAGGTCATCGACATAATCTTCCACAATTGCGTGCATGAGATCATGAAAGATAGTAGTCATGGCTCTTTGATATATAGCACCTGCATTTTTTAGCTCGAAGGGCATGACATTCCAATAGAAAGTTCCCCAAGGACAAGTGAATGATTTTTTGTGTTGATCCTCGGGCGCGATCTTTATTTGATTACAACCAGAGAATCCATCTATCAACGATAACATTTCATGACCTGCTGTGAGATCGACATTCAAGTCAATATTTGGTAATGGGAAGTCATCCTTTGGACAAGCTTTGTTGATGTCTCTGAAATCTGTACATATTCTGATGCTATGATCTGGTTTACTGACAGGCACTAAGTTGGAGATCCATTCAGGATAATCAATTGGGCGTATGAATCCGACGTCCAATAATTTCTCAAGCTCTGCTTTGACCAATAATGCTACTTGTGGATGCATCTTTCTTAATTTCTGTTTCACTGGTTTTGCCCCCGGTTCAACTGTCAAATGATGCATTACCAAATCTGGGTCTAATCCAGGCATATCAGCATATGACCAAGCAAAGTTGATTTGTCGTTCTTTGAAGAAACTTATGAATTTTGACCTTTCTGACTCTGTCAATGATTGGGCCAGGAATATGTTGTGTGGAACCTCTTCTGTACCAATGTTTGTTTTGATAGTCTCCTCTACCAACATGGATGACTTTTCCTCATATGATGCTGGGAGAATGTCGAGCCTTCCATCTTCGGGTACCTCAGAGAGGTTTTCACCCTCAGATACATCCTTTCTTTTTACTTTTTTGGGGTCAGACAACGCCATAGTGTGGTTTTCACCATAAGACCCTTGGTTTGTTCTTATTTTCACATTTTTGCGACTGGAAGGTCCGACACCCTCACCAAAATATGCCACGCTATTGAGTTCTATAGTGTATCCCACCTTATGGTCCCCAAGAGGAAGATCATCTCGTATGCCAAGATAGTCAATAAAAGCTTCATCATTTTGGAATGTGTCAAACTGTGCAGGTCCTTCATGATCCCAGTCAATGAGTTGGTGGTGAACAAGGGGAAGGCCTTTAATGTCTTCAAAGTTAGCGGGGCTAAGAGTGAAGATGCAGTTATATTCGGGTATGTCAAGGTAATTATCGAGGTCATCAATGGCACTCTCCTCATCAGTCTCGATCGCGAACGAATCCAAATTATCATCACTAGTAGCGCATTCTGGGACAGGTGTTCTCATCCTATGTGATTTCAACCTAGG
Source organism: Cryptomeria japonica (assembly GCF_030272615.1). NCBI lineage: Eukaryota > Viridiplantae > Streptophyta > Pinopsida > Cupressales > Cupressaceae > Cryptomeria > Cryptomeria japonica. Next base: position 124,709,363 of record NC_081412.1, on the reverse strand, counting down.
ACTTTGAGACAAGGACTGTGTGGAATCCTCATGGGTTGTTTCTTGACCAACTTTGAATCTTTTATAAAATTCCTCTTCTTCTGTGGGTTCATCTCGCTCTCTGAATGTTTCGGTGAGCTCGTAGTCACTGGAGGATTTATCTGAAGCCCATTCCCATTCGTTGGAGTCTGTGGAATAGCGACCCTCTTGTTGAATTTTGGCAACTTTGATTTGTAAGGCTTCTCCTATCCTTTGAGTGTGGACCTTGGAAGTCAAGAAACCAAGTCCCTTCTAGCGTTCCTTTTTTAATGTCAATTCAGGTTGTAAAGGTTCAATGATGCCTTCCTTTCGTAACCCAAGAGGGCTTTTTCCATCATACCCAAATTTTTATAGAATCTTGAAGCCTTTGCCATATTTCTCACATGGTAAACTGATGTGATCTTGTGTGTCATCTTCAATGTCTTTGTAAAGCATTTTGTATAAGTCTTCCTCTTCCAGTTCACCCCATCTTTGAAAGGTAGTAGGGTCCCATTTGAGTACCATGATGGATACTTGCTTGTTAGGATGTGGTCTTCCATATTCTTTTGAGGAACTTATGACTTGTTGTAAGTACATGGTTTGATTTAAAGTGTATTCCCCCATGCCCTTGTCCTAAAATTTTCCTTTAAGCTCACCTTGTTTTGATGTCGAAGGTTTCAATGACTCAGGATCAATGTATGCCGAAGAAGGAACAACTTCACGATTATTGGGAATGATGGTCTCAATTTTTGATCTCAGGTTATTGTAGTATATGAATAGATTAGGATCACCGTTAATTGTTACTTCTACTCCATTGTGAGGAAACTTAATGCATTGGTGATATGTAGATGGGACTGCCCTCATTTCATGAATCCAAGGATGTCCTAGCAATATGTTATAAGTGAGATCTAGATCTAGGACTTGACAAACCACATCCTTCGTAACTGGCCCAACTCTAAGAGGTAAGGTGACTGTGCCCTTGGACGAACACTCTTCATCATCATATGCCTTGATGGTGATTTGATTTGTAGAATTCATAGTTTTATCAAAATATCCCAATCATTTAATTGTGCTCAATGTACAAATGTTTAGACCTGCTCCTCCATCTATCAGGACTCATTTTATTCGATGTTTGTGTATGAAGGCTTCAATGTGTAGTGGTGCATTATGTGGCTGACTTACGGAGGCATCATTAGCTTTTGTAAATGTAAGAGAGTGTGGAATGGAAAGGTATCCCATCATGGCTTGAAACTGGTCCACATTCAGATCAGTAGGAACGATAGTGTCTCTCAAGGTTTTGTCAAGAATAGCTTTATGTGTGGGGGATATGCGCAAGAGTTCAAGTATGGAGATGAGTGCGGGTATCTTCCCTAACTGTTCTACAAGATCGTACTCATGTTTGGTTGATGAGGAAGCAGTGTTTTTAGCTGGAGCACCTTGCAAAGTGAATTTACCTCGGTGGGTTGTGACATTACATTCAGAGGTAGGTTCGAAAGAAGATCCAACACCTTTTAGGACAATCTTGGGTCTCCGGGTAGAATTCTCAAGGTTTTTGTCCTTGATGATAATGGTAGAGACGTAATTGTCCATTGAAATGTGATTGATAGTTGAATCATAGTTATAGGTTGCTCTGGTATAGTTGGTTTGGTCATCTGTGGCTTTAGCTTTTCCCTTGTCATGCTTTGGGAATGGTTCCTTAAACATCTCATGTTCTTGATTGGATGAGTGTCCCTCAATCTCAATGTCACCTCTATCAATGAGATCTTGTATGATGTTCTTCAGTCGATGAAAATTTCCTATCTTATGACCCTTGCTCTTATGAAATTCATAATACTCATCATCATTCCACCAATTTGGTTTAATCTTTGGTTCATATGGAGGAAAATTTGGAACTGTGATTACGTTGTTTGCCACTAGCTTCTTGAAGACTGACTCAAGTGGTTCTCCCAATGGAGTGTACTTCCTTCATGATTTAGAAGTTGTTTGAGTATTCACCTAATTGTTTGTAGAACTTGATCTAGAAAAAATTAATTTGGGTCGCACTGTGTTGGCGTCAACAACACCATCATTGACTGTGTTCTTGTTTCTATTCCAAAATCTTGGCTTGTCTTTTCCTTTAAAGTCATCTTTGTTTTCCTTGAATATCTTAATGACTCCTTGTTCAATTAGGACCTTCTCTATTGCTAAGCCTTTTTCAATGATGTCCTTGAAGGTGGACAAACAAGCTTTCCTTAGATCATAGCCAATGTCTTTGTTAACATTTTGTGTGAACATCTCTACCATTTGTTTTTGTGGAATTTCACAAGAGCATCTGCTGGCTAGATTTCTCCATCTTTGTAAAAATGATGCAAAAGACTCTCCCTCTTTTTGCTTGGTGTTGCACAAAGTAGTGACTGATATGTTTGTCTCTATGTTGTAGGAGAAATGTTGGATAAATACCTCTGCTAAGTCACCCCATGACTTAATACCAGGTGGGAGTTGGGAGAACCATTCCATAGCTTGATCACCTAGGCTTTGTGGGAATAATCTCATCAAATATGTCTCTTCTGCTGCTACTTCAATGCAAGCTGTGAAAAATTGTCTTATGTGTGCCTTAGGATCCCCTTTTCCTCTATACTTATCAAATTTAGGTGTCACAAAGTGTGTAGGAAATGGAGGCATTGGAATACTCTTGTCAAATGGATAAGGACATATGTCTCTCATTTTGTATGTTGGCTTTGGTGTATTTATGTCCTCCATTTTCTTTTGTAAGTCCTTGATTTGTTGCTTCAAATTTCTCTTAGGTGGAGATCGACTTCTTGGACCATACCCCATGCTTGAGGCACCAATTGGAGGAGAAGCATGTTGCATATATGGATGATATTGATCATACACATGTTCATATGGAGGAGGTCTATAATGATGCTGCATATATGGACCACTTGGTATAGATTCATGTTGAGGAACGAAATATCTACTTTGTCCATGTATACCATACTCTACAGGCATGTCATGTTCTAATGTGTTGCCCCCAAATTTGACACGGGGTTTCCTTGTGTCCAAATTTTCAGCATGCCTTTAAATATCCAATTGCTTTGGTGGTTGATCCTTAGCATTGGTATGTGATTGAGCATATCTTTCTGCATAAGACTTCCATAATGGTCTGCAAAGGTGAGTATCATATGCTTGACCATGTGTATGTGGGACCTCTAGTTTTTGAAACAAAGATGATGGTGATTTAGGCACCATATGTGGTCCTCTATTGCCTCCACTATTAGGTCTCCTTTGATCCATGTTGGAGTGAGGTTGTTGCAAAGGTCAATTTTCCATTATTTGAGACATGTCAAAATCATGAGGTATCTTGGCTCCACTTTGTGCCATCATTTGTAAGAAGTATTGTCTATCCCTCCTCATTATTTCCTCAACCAATCGATTGAAATGGGGATCCATAATGGATTCTTCCACATCTACTGAATGTATTGAAAAGTTTTCCATATCATCATTGTGTGTATCATTGTTGTTTGTAGTGTCCATGTTCTCAACATTTGGAATGTTTCTATAGGCATCCATGTCAGATAATGTAGTATGATCAGAATTGAAAAAGATATCATTGTCATACTCATAAGAACTCATGTTTGCAGACTCTTGAGCCTCTTTAGTTTCTCTCCTAGATTTTTGAAGACGGGTTTCAACCATGAACTAGGTATTGACTGAGATGTGTGAGACTAGATGAAAATGGAAAGAGTATGGAAGACCAAGAGTTGGATGGAATGCAAATGAATCTGAGGTGTACTTGCAATGTCCAAAGTGTAAGACCAAGTATGTATGTAATAGAGTAGGTGTGACTTCCAAAGAGAGGATAGTTTCTCTTGATGAGGTAAGTTGACCTTGACTCTAAGTAAGACCAAATGAGACCCAAAGGTGATGGACCTTGATGAGGGACCACTTAGCAAAGTGTTGTTGTATGTAGTGTGTTGACAAAGTATGATGAGGACAAGCAAGTGACCTTTTGACTCAAGTTTAGACAAATGTGAATGCAATGTGAGGTGTAAAGAAATGATGGACTGTGTGAGACCCAAAGATAGGTTAAATGCTAAATGAACCCTGGAGAAATGACCTAGGAAGCTCAAGAATTCCAAAACTGACTGTGTTTGTTTGCTGGATTGTAACAGTTTTTCAATTCTGAACACAGACGCGCCGATATACTTCACAGACGCGATTTCCTGACACAGACGTGGTTCTGATATTTTTGTAAAATGCACTATTGATTCTGGAAACACAGACAGATTTCTTCCCTTCATAGATGCGGTTATACAACACAGATGCTATTATGTCAGACACAAACGCGTTTCTGCAAAATTTGTGCAATTTTTTCCAATCTGTGAAGTCATTTTGTTGTGACCAAATCTGACTGTTTGACTATTTTTTTGTGACAAGAGGACACAATGTTGATGAAGACCCAATGTTTGTAAGTGTCTAGACTCTAAAATGACTTAAAAAAAAAAGAGTGTGTTGTTTGATGTAAAAATGTTTTGCATACACTTGAAGACACAAAAGACACAATGTTTTGATGTTTGGTCTTGAATGTTTTGAATGTTTAAAATAAGTCAAGCACAATTCTTATGGCTGGCCAAGACAATAGTTGTTGATCCCACATGGGGTTTTACCCCCGAGGCTACACTATTCAGAGCGGATACTTAGATGCTTGACCTCGCTGGCTCCACCCTCGGCACTCACTTTTCGGGTCAGCCAAGCATCAGTCCCCACGAAAACTCCCCGTGGCAAACTTTGTATCTCTACTAAGAACCATATGTGTGTGGGCCGCTACCAGAGGTCCGACCTCCTGCCCCAACAACTAGAAGGATTTGGGCTTCTAAAACAAAAAGGTGCTAGTAAGGGCATCCGCTTGTGTGGCCATACATGCGGCACTTTCAGCTCTGTAAATACAGAAGGCTCCCAACCAGTAGGGGTTACGCTCTACAACTGATCAGATAAATTTGATCAAACGGGTTTATGGGGAGACATAGTGTCGGTATGAACTAATCAACACATGTTATCCATAGTTTTCACCATGAATACAGTTGTTTATAGTGGTTTGGAAGAGGTGGGTTTTCCTCGCTACCACTTGGGTCGTTCTCTTCTCACTAGTAGTCCTAATGACCACACAGGAAGACAGGCCCTCTAAAGATTAAACAAAAAGAGCCTATTGCTCAAGACACAAAAGACAATGATTCAATTTTAGTGCACCAATTGAAGTGTTTGCTAGTCTATGAAAACAAGGCACACAATAAAGATCCAAAAACCCTTGCCAAGGACCTGCAACAAAGATTTATTAGTAGTTTGGATTGTTTCAAATAATCACCCCTTCCTGCAAGCACACAAGTTAGGTAAATTTTAAATCCAAAAGACTTTGTGAAAATAGGGGCCTTCAACCAAACGATTTTGCTTTCAAGACAAGCTACACCAATTTCGTTAGCTAGATCTGAAAATGTTAGCTCAAAATAAACTGGATCTGAAACCTTAAATGCAAAACTCAAAACTAAATCAATAACTCAAAATTTGAAACCGGTGCACACAGACACGATTACCTTCGACATAGACGTGACTTAGAGACTCAGACGCGGTTCTGTGAGACACAGACGTGGCTCCAAAACCCAAACGCGACTTCTGGACACAAATGCATCTAAAAACACCTCAGACGCGACTTATGAATAAAAATGCGGTTTCCAAAATCTGCAAAATAAAATGCTATCGATAACACAGATGCGACTTTAGATGTCGCAGATGCGCCGGAAAAAAAAAATGCGATCCGAAAGTGCGCAGATGCAAAAATATCAAAATGCTGTCAAAAATGTCAGATCTGCAGCTTCAAAAACACAAAAACTGCAACAAGGATGTTAAATGCAAAAAAAGGGACAAGAGTCCCACCGGGCGTGCCAAAATGTATATGGTGAAAATGGATAACAATAATAACGATATTGAAAGGCTAAATGAATTCAACCACAAAACCCTAGCCTAACAACAACAAAGATCCACCATAACATATGAAGATTACCTAAGACAATGCAAATCAAACGAAATCACAAAGATTATACCATCACATGTCCAATAGGGTTTGGATCTCCATTCTTCCTATCTCCATTGATCTTGTTTGATGTATTTGCTCTCAGATTTTATGTGCACAAGAGCTCAACAAAGAACGGAATGTGGTTGCAAGTAGGATCGCATATGCCAAGTAGTCAATTGATCAAGTAGTTAGAATGATTGATTAGGTTTGATAATGAAGGAAACATCCTCTTATATAGAAGACACTATATGAAATGGAGGGATAAGATTGAGAGGTGTAAAAGGAGGGCGGCTATGATTAGAGGGTAGGTAAAAGAAATAATAAAATAATGAAAGGGGTAGGTAGTGTATGAATTAAGAGATGAATGACATGTGTCATGGGTAGAAAAGGTTAATGAATTAATTAAATAAATAAAGATTTATTTAATTAATAAAAGAAGTGGGATCAATTAAATAAATAAGATATTTATTTAATTTAGGAAAAGGGATAATTTAAATAAATAAATGTATTTATTCAAATGAGAAATAAGGCTAGAAGAGGATAAATGAATTAATTAAATAAATAAAGATTTATTTAATTAATAGAAGAATTAAGCTTAGATAATTAAATAAATAAAATATTTATTTAATTAGACTGGGCAATTTTGGGTGTCTACACCTAGAGATCCTATACATATGGATATTCTGTTAGGTCTCAAGGACAATTGAGAGGGGGGGTAAATTAGTTGTCTTATAATATTAAACCAAAAACAACTTAGTCAAATTACTGCTTAATACTGGTGAAACAGTCTGTTATACCGGTGGACAGATTTAATAGATAAATGCAATATCGGTAAAGATTAATGCATGAAACCAAAGGACAAAGTCATCCACAACACATAACACCAATATTTGTACGTGGAAACCCTATAAGGGGAAAAACCACGGTGGGAAACCTTACCCACAATCAGATGATACTACTGCAAATAGTAAGTGTACATAAATGGGGTCTGCACATGCAGAAAGGCCAAGTGCCTAGAGCTCACTGCTCAAACACAAATGGGAGTCACACTGACTACAATTGGATGGTTAAATCCAATAAGAATGTACTGCTCAAAATAGCATCTTCATATGCTGGATTCAGTACTGGTGTAGTTCTGATATGCTTTCACAAAAACCTAGCTTCACCTTCAAAGATGTCTACGTATATAGCTCTGCTTAATCTCGCATATACCTTCGCACAAAACCTTTTTCGCATTCCTCCAATGATCTTACAATTAAGACCTTACATTTATACAATAACCTAAGACCAATTTTAGTAGGTCGGCTCTACAAGATATTACAATAAAATCATTTTACAAACAATACAGTATCTGATTGAACATGTCGGCTTAATGCATTTACAACAATAATTAATCATCTCCATAGCATGCCATTCTAATCTGGAAAAGATAAACCTACCGGTGTAACCCTAGACCTATTTGTTGGTAACAACAAATATGCAAATATGAATGTGCTAATAAACAACTCTCCAAGATAAGATGTCCAAACAATGTCTTCGACATTACCAAGTGTTTTCCATGCCATTCCAAGTGCCAGTGATCTTTATATCCTGTCGGTGTACCATATACCGTTGACTGTGCATTAGTCACTTGCTTGTCGGTGAATGTTTATGGATCTCCAAAGTGCTAGAGTTGATAAGTGTTTAGTAGGTGTTGACATCAATGACAAAACCATACCAAAATACCAACAATCTCCCCCTTTGGCATTGATGGCAACACAAGATGGAAAAACCATCAAAGTGCCAAAATAGAAATGCCAAATACCAAAAACCAACAAACTCCCAACAAGATCATTACAGAGTTCAAAAACCAAAATAAACAATCTCTCCCCCTAGGAGTAACATGCATCTTTCTGTGTTTTTCCATACCAATCTCTCCCCCTTTGACAACAAATGCCAAAGCAATACAAAAATCATTTACAGATACAAAATACCAACTATACCAACTACTCCCCCTAAGAAGTAGCTTCCTCATCAAAGCCGGAGTAAGAATATATCTCTATTAGTTCTGTCGGTTGATGACAGACATCAACTCTCTAAGTATCTACCGATGGGGGTATGACCCCAAGCTGTTCCCTTATATTTTCAAAAGTCTCCTTAAGTAGAGGTTTAGTGAAAATATCTGCAATCTGCTCTTTGGTGTTCACATAAACCAGTTTGACTTGTTTTGCTTCTACATTTTCTTTTAGAAAGTTCAATTTGATAGAAACATGTTTAGTTTTAGAATGTAGTACCGGATTCTTGGATATATCAATTGCTACAGTGTTATCACAATAAATAGTTATAGGTTCCTTGCAATTTACCTTTATGTCTTTTAACATTTGTTTAAGCCATAATACCTGTGTACAATTTGTTGCTACTGCAACATATTCTGATTTTGTTGTTGATAAAGATGTGCAACTTTGTTTCTTACTTAACCAAGAAATTAATCTGTTTCCAAGGAAAAATGCTCTGTCGGTGGTGCTTTTTCTATCATCTACATCTCCTGCCCAATTTGCATCTGTGTATGCACATAATTCAAAGTTGTCATCTCTAGGATACCATAAGCCAAGATTTGTAGTGCCTTGTAAGTACTGGAAAATCCTTTTTACTGCTGATTCATGATTTTCTCTAGGATTGCTTTGAAATCTTGAAACAATATATACTGCATTCATAATATCTGGTCTTGTTTGTGTTAAATACAGTAAACCTCCTATCATAGATTTGTACCTGGTTGGATTAACAGGTGTTGACTCATTTCTCAGTGATAATTTGTCATTTGTAGTCATAGGTGTACTTATCGGTTTAGAGTTCTCCATCCCAAATTTCTTTAGTAGCTCCTTTAAGTACTTAGTTTGACTCAAGAATATACCTTATCAGTCTGTGAAATCTGTAATCCTAAAAAGAATTTTACTTCTCCTATCATAGACATTTCAAATTCTTGTTTCATTTTGATAGAAAAATCTTTACATAATCCATCTTCTCCTCCAAAGATTATATCATCAACAAAAACTTCTATAACCAAGATGTCATCATTAGTCACTTTATAGTATAAATTATTGTCTGCATTACCTTTAGAAAAACCAATCTCCAAAAGGTACTTATCTAATCTTGCATACCAAGCTCTTGGAGCTTGCTTCAACCCATACAATGCTTTCCTTAACCTACAAACCATATCTTTGTCTTTTGTTAAAGAAAATTCATTAGGTTGTTCAATGTAAACCTCTTCTTCAAGAATTCCATTCAAAAATGCACATTTAATATCCATCTGATATACTTTGTAGTTCTTATGAGCTGCAAAAGCCAAGAATAATCTAACTGTCTCAATTCTATCTACTGGTGCAAAGGTTTCATTATAATCAATTCCTTCTTTTTGAGAATACCCCTTACACACTAGTCTTGCTTTATTTCTGATTACTTTACCATCTTCATTAAGTTTGTTTCTAAATACCCATTTGGTTCCAATAACATTTTTATCTTTAGGCCGGGGAACTAATGTCCAAGTGTTATTCTTCTCAATCTGTTCTAATTCTTCTTCCATAGCTTTAGTCCAAAATTTATCTTCACATGCCTCATTAATTAATGCTGGTTCAATTTGAGAAATAAGACATACCTCTTCATTTGCCAATCTTCCTCTTGTCATAACTCCTCTATATTTGTTTCCAATTATCTAATCTTCAGAATGATTCAATCTTACATACCGGGGTGTCTTTGTTTGCTATTATTCCTTAGTTACTGTGGAATTTTCAGATGATACCAGTGTAACTGGATCTTCATTCTGTGTCAGTTGGTTCAATGTAGATTCATTTGTTATAATTTCTATTTCCGGTTCAAAATCCATAGACCTTGAAGTTCCTCTGAATTGTTCATCAATCTTTACATTTGTGCTTTCAACAATTTTCTGCAATCTTTTGTTAAAACTTCTATATGCTTTGCTATTAGATGAATAACCAAGAAATATTCCTTCATCACTTCTCGGATCAAATTTTCCAATATACTCATCTCTTCTAATGTAACATTTGCTTCCAAATATTCTGAAATATTTAAGAGTAGGAGTAATGCCAAACCATAGTTCATGAGGGGTCTTACCGGTTTCACCTTTGATGCGAACTTTGTTGAATGTATAGATCATTATACTTACTGCCTCTCTCCAATATACATGTGGTAAGTTTGCTTCTGATAACATACTTCTTGCTGCATCCAAGATAGTTCTATTTTTCCTTTCAACAACTCCATTCTGCTGTGGTGTCTGAGGTGCTGATAGTTGTCTTCTAATTCCATTCACTTCACAGAATGTATTAAATTCCTTAGATGTAAATTCACCTCCTTGATCTGATCTTAAACATTTGATTTTCTTGCCGGTTTCATTTTCAACCATTGCTTTGAATAGTTCAAACTTTCCAAGTGGTTTTGATTTTTCTCTGAGAAAAGTAACCCAACACATTCTAGAATAGTCATCAATGATTAGCATGAAGTATCTATCACCTTGTAAGCTTTTAGTTCTAGCTGGACCACATAAATCAGTATGAATTAAATCAAGAGCATTATTAGATTTTTCTGGAATACTTTTGAAACTAGCTCTAACCTGTTTTCCAAATTGACATTCTTTACATACTGTATTGTGAGGTTTGACAATTTTAGGTAAATCTCTAATTGCCTTAGTAGTACTGATTTTTACCATGCAATCAAAGTTTACATGACAGAGTCTCTTATGCCATAACCACCTTTCATCAATGTGTGCAATCAAGCATGTCTTTTCACTATTATTTAAATGAAAGATATTACCTCTAGTCTGATTACCGGTTGCAATTTCTAAACCAGTTCTGTTCATAATTTTGCATTTACCATTTTTGAACTGTAACTGAAATCCTTTCTCAACTAATTGACCAACACTCAAAATATTATGCTTTAAACCTTCAATAGAGTAAACATTTTCAGTGTTGTGCTTACCATCAAGAGATATTGAACCCTTACCTTTGATCTGACAAGCTTTGTCATCTCCAAATCTTACTAGACCGCCTCCTAAATATTACAAAGGAAAGAACTAGGCATCTTCTATGTCTCAACCTAGTGGGGTTTGTTCCATTCCTCCTCCTTTAAGAGAAGAAAAAAAGCCTATTCCCATTGATCCTCAACCTTCACAATCCTCAACTAAAGCTAAAAGGAATCATTGTGCAAGAGAATTCCAATGAAGATGTCATGCTAAGGCTCGTGAAATTGATTCCCAAACCATTTCCTCCTTGAAGACACCAAATGTTGACTTGATCTCATTTGTCTAGTCTTCGCCTAACCCTAGGGAGGAAGTTCAACTTCAATCACCAAGATTAAAAAAACTTAATAAAAATGATGGTTCATGTTATTTTTGTATTAAAGTTCCTATTTTTATTAATCTAGATGATGATATGGATGATGTTGTTGTTCATGCTAACAATGTTGATTCTAATGATTTTGATGATATGTATGATCTTATTGATGTTAATCATGATTTATCCTCACATTTTTCAAAAGCATTAACCTTGGCTCCTAGTGACAAACAAAGTGACTCATTATTAGAGAATGGTCCTTGTTTGGAACTTTTAGTAGCTCCATCTTCTATGCTCGAAGTGGCTCCTCTTCCATCTTTGATGAGGAGGCAACAAACTGGAAGCATAACCTTGAACCAACCAACCTCTAAGGCTCGCAAACTCAAGTAAAACCGTACTACCAAAGGGTCCTTACACAACACCAATTCAAGAAATGGTTTAATGACACTAAACAATTCCTTAGGAGACTCAAGGGCTCCAATATGTACACTTATAAACAACTAACACTCTCAAGTCTTGTGTGACTACACACACCCTTGCATACATGAGTGGGCTACTACTAGGTTTTAGAGGTTTAAATGACCCACTTGACCAATTCTATACAACAACCCACAACACCTTGATGCAAATGAAACAAGATTTCATGGTTTAGAACCACGAGAACATCAATTTTGACTCACTTGTGCACAAACAAAACTGGTTGTAATTAGGCTTCCATTTGAAGAAATCCAGTGATAACGTTCGACACCCTGAGGATGTATGCAAACAAATTATATTTTCAAATACCCTTTTGGGAGTTCTCAACAATATCTCAGTTTCTGGTACCAAACCAACTTGCAGATATCCAAAACAATACTGCACTAACAGACCTAATAGGGCTATTAGGCCTATTTGACTGAACACCTGTCACAAACTTGCTTGGTTCCCCTAAAAGATGACTATCCATAACCATGAGATGTTGTGTCAACCTCCAAAATACTACTCTATCACATTCAAACCCCTTTCTAGTGCTCTACCACTCAATTCTCTTGCACTGCACTCATCAAACCGGTCTGTCACATAGAGACGTTAGACCTAGGGTTAGTTTTCCATACTCTTCGCCCTTGTGTCCTCTTAATGGCTCTTGGAATTGACATATTATATAGTTTCCTATCATCTCCTATAATGATAGACTGTTCAGTTAAGGATTGATAGGCCAAAACCCATTATTACAATCAAACCCTAGGGATTTGAGGGTTTTAGGCTACCTAGTAGAGATTTTCTTGTAGAATGGGGCAATGATAACTTCAAGGATTCACACCAAATGCAAAAAAAAGGTAAAACAATCTCTTTTTAGGATCTATGTGATGATCATTCTTTCCAATCCACCTTCAGTGTGCAATCAACATAAATTAGATGGTTTCCTGCGTTTCCAACAGTTTTGATGCTTCAATTTCCTTCTCAAAACAATCAAATAAAAAAACACTTACATATTTTGGGGTTTTGGGTCCTTAAAGGTGTCACCCCAAATGAACACAACCTCCTCCAACCATTTTTCAAACTGAACTGACCGTTGGATAATCATGACTTACAAAACGTGCAAAATTGTCATGACAACAAATTGACAATATGACAATTTTTGCATTACTCAACCAACTTAGACTCCAAACTATCATATTCCCCCAAAATGATTGGGTTAATTTCAACATTTTTCTAAACCATGACCTTAAACACATTGAAATAGGTCCAAATAGACATGAAAGGACTGTTGGAGCCAACTTTTACATTATTACATCAATTTGACCCATTTTGACTCATTTGCACAATATTGGTCAAATCAGGACCATCTAGACAACTTGATTACATGAATGGTCAAATGACCTTATTACAATGCTATTGGTCTCATTAGACCTTATTTGACACAAGAAACCATCTAGAACTCAAAATGTTCATATTTGACCCCATATAGGTCATTGGAATCAGGAGGTACACTTGGTTCACTTGGTGCTCCTGCACCATACTCCCCCCCTTGAAAAATCTTCATGTCCCATGAGGGAATATCAACTCCAACATTCTAAAAACCTACAAGAAATAGATAAAAACAAGAATACAAGAAACAATTAGTCCACAAAGGAACTCCAACCACCATGGTACTTGGTGGATACCAAGAATCTTCAATGGGTACTTTCCCTTGCACCTTCTTCTCCACTTCCCCAACCTTTGTTTGTTGTACCTTCTCCTTCTTAGGTCTGCAACATCAAATTTATCCTTCACCATGTCCTACACAAATGGATATAAAATTGAACCAACCATTATACCATCACACAAATTATCATTTCCAACACTTTCTAGCCTTGACTTGGCTACCAACTCTTCATCCTCAAGCAATTTCTTCTTCCCAAACATGACTATTTTGTTCTTACCCTTGACATCATCATTCATTAGCCATAAAGTGTACTTAAGCCCATCCTTTTAAATAGTATAAGTGTTTCTCCTACCATCATAACTAGTATGGTTGTCATATTTCCAAGGTCTACCAAGTAAAATATGGCTACATTCCATGGGTAAAATGTCACATCGAACACTCTCCTTATATTGACCGATCTGAAAAATCAACCCTTTCTTGTTCCTTAACCAATAGACTAACACCATCATTGACCCAAGAAACTCTATAAGGATTATTATGAGGCAACACTTTCAATGTAACTTGTCAACCATTTCAATAGAAACCATGTTATCAATGGAACCCGAATCAACAACAAGAGTAAACACTTTACCTTTACATTGACACCTTTTTCGAAAGAGGCTTCTTCTTTGTATGGGTTCATGTACTAGTGAGGTCTTCCAAGTAGTCTTCTTAATCATCAAACTTTCACCAACCTTTGAATTGCATACAACCTCCCTCAGACTACTATCAACTTCCTCATCTTGAGAAAATGGAACCCTTTTGTCAACCTTAGATGACGATGATGTTGTCTTTTCAGGACATTTAAAAGAAGGATGACCATATTCATTACAATTATAACATCTTCCTGAAAATTTATTAGAACCTCTACCAAATATGCCTCTATTGTTACCAAATCCACCTCTAAAATCAGAAAATGATTGTTCTTTACCTTTGCTTGTATCACTTTGATGCTAATTGGTCTGTGTTTGTGAATGAAATATACCTCTACCTCTATTATTTTTGTTGCCTCTTCCTCTTGTGGATTTCTCTTGCCTTCTTTTGACTTTCTCCTCAGCCCTGAGTGCCAAGTGGAAACATTTATCCACACTTTTGGGGTTAGCAATGACCAAATCATCTTGAATATTGAATCTAAGACCACCAAGGTACCTAGCCACCTTTTCAACTTCATCTTCATCCCTTCCTACTCTTATGCTCAATCTATAAAACTCATCAGTATATGCCTTCACATCTAAATCCCTCTATTTTAAACTTTGCAATTTATTATACATTTTAACTTCATAGTCTCTAGGAAGAAATTTACCTTTGATTTTCGTCGCCATCCTCTCCCATGAGATTATCTTTGTCTTTCCCTTCTTCCTTCTTTCTGCCTGTTCATAATCCCACCATTGGAGAGAATGTCCTTTCAACTTTGCCTTTGCCACTTTGACCTTTTGATCCTCTAGCACATCTTCACTCTCAAAATATGTGTCCATGGATACTACCTATTCAAGCAACTCTTCTTCATTTAGATTCTCACCATACATAGGTAGGTCAAATCTTTCCTTGTAATGATCACCTTTTACTGCCTTTAACAATCTGAGTGTTCGCTTCTCTTCAGGATCTATTTGTTCTTCCTCTTGTGCTTCTTGGAAATCCTCTTCTTCTTCCTCTTAATCATTCACATATCCTATATCAACATTCTTTCTTTGACTGTACTCTAAGGCTTCAAGCCTTGCCACCACCACATTATAGGATTCTTGCAACCTTGCATTCTTCTCCTTCAACTCTTGTAACTCTCTAGCAGTACCCACACTCTTAGGAGGCATCTTGACTTCAACTTCTTACTTACCCTTCTCTCAAAACCCAACTATCTTCTTTAGGGACCTACTTCCTTGCTCCGATACCAACAGACTGGAAGGATAACCTTGAACCAGCCAACCTCTAAGGCTCACAAACTCAACCAAAACCATACTACCAAAGGGCCCTTACACAAAAACAAGTCAATAGTTGGTTCAGTGACACTAAAAAATGCCTTAGGAGACTCAAGGGCTCCAATATGTCCACTTACAAACAACTAACACTCTCAAGTCTTGTGTGACTACACACACCCTTGCATACATGAGTGGGCTACTACTAGGTTTTAGGGGTTTGAATGGCCCACTTGACCAATTAAATACAACAACCCTTGGAGGGGTGCTCTCACAACATCTTGACACAAATGAAACATAATTTAATGTTTTAGAGCCACCGGAACATCAATTTTGACTCATTTGCCCACAAATAGTTGCAATTAGGCCTCTATTTTAAGATATCAGGTGATAAATTTTGACACCTTGAGGATCTAGGAAAACAAATTATATTTTTAGATGCCCTTTTGGGAGTTCTCAACAATATCTCAGTTTTTGGTACTAGACCAACTTGCAGATATCCCAAACAATACGGCACTAACAGACCTAATAGGGATATTAGGCCTATTTGACTGAACACCTATCACAAACTTGCTTGGTACTCCTAAAATATGACTATCCCTGACCATGAAATGTTGTGTCAACCTCCAAAATACTCCTCTATCACATTCAACCCCCTTTCCAGTTCTCTACTTCTCAATTCTCTCGCACTGCACTCATCAAACCGATCTGACACATAGAGATGCCAGACCTAGGAATAGTTCTCCATCCTCTTTGACCTATTGTGTCCTCTTAATGGCTCTTGGAATTTACATATGATATAGTTTCCTATCATGTTCTATAATGATAGAGTGTTCAATTAAGGATTGATAGGCCAAAACCCATTATTACAATCAAACCCTAGGGGTTTGAGGGTTTTAGGCTACCCGATAGAGATTTTCTTGTAGAATGGGGCAGCGATAACTTCAAGGATTCACACCAAATTAAAAACAAAGGTAAAACAATATAGTTTTAGGATCTATGTGATGGTCATTCTTGCCAATCCACCTTCAGTATGCAATCAACAAAAATTAGATGATTTTCTGTGTTTCAAACAATTTTGATGCTTCAATTTCCTTCTCAAAATAATCAAATCAACACACACTTACATCTTTCAGGGTTTGGGGTCCTTAAAGGTGTCACCCCAAATGAACACAACCTCCTCCAACTATTTTTCAAACTGAACTGACCGTTGGAGAATCATGACTTACAAAAAGTGCAAAATTATCATGACAACAAATTGATAATATGACATTTTTGGCATTCCTCAACAAACTTAGACTCCAAACTATCATAGTCCCCCAAAATGATTGGGTTAATTTCAAAATTTTGCTAAACCATGATCTTAAACACATTGAAATAGGTCCAAATAGACATGAAAGGACCGTTGGAACCAACTTTTATATTATTACATCAATTTGACCCATTTTGACTCATTTGCACAATATTGGCCAAATCGGGACCTTCCTAGGACCATCTAGACAACTTGATTACATGAATGGTCAAATGACCTTATTACAATTCTATTGGTCTCATTAGACCTTATTTGACACAAGAAACAATCTAGAACTCAAAATGTTCATATTAGGTCATTGGAATCAAGAGGTACACTTGGTTCACTTGGTGCTCATGCACCAATCTTGTCCACCATCCCTAAATGATATTCAACAAGATTGGGAGGTGAATGATTTTCTTGACTAGCTTCATTTGTGCCATTAGATTCTCTTTTGTGTGTTTTCTTGTTCATAATGTGCTTCCACCATGATGTGTTGCTTGATATGTTTTTGTGTTATGTTAGACTCTCCTTGGATGAGCCTTGTTACTTTCTTGGTGCAAGGTAATAAATAGGTGAATATGTTGTGATATTCTTCCATTTATATCTCCTTTCTTCTATATGTTGTGCCTTGTGTTATCTACTTGATGACGATGCAAAGTGTTCAGATCTCTTTTTGGTCTCTTCTGTGTTGACTCAAAAGACACTTGTGTTATTCTTCCATTGTGTTTGTAGTTCCACTACCTTTGGGGGATGAGGCAAGTTCAATGCAAATAATTTTGATATAAACTATTTATCATAAGAGTATACTGACCCCAGAGTTAGTGGATCCCTTATGTACATTTTCCTAAATGTTTTGTGACCATTATCCTTTGATTTGTCCTTTCTTGGGGGCATCTCATTGTGGTAACGTGCTTATCTTTTGGATGAATGCTACCTTAAATCAAGTGCTCCCAATAAGGCATTTGCAAATTCTTTAACATGGGGGCATGCACTTTACTCAATGTTACACTTTATGCACACACCATGACATTTTTTTGATACTCAAGTTACTTTCCAAACTGAGCCTTTTGCTTTGTAATTTGGTCTTTTTCTTTTTCATGACTCATAATAAACAACTCTTACCAGGCTCATGCCTCATTTTTTCTCTCTCTTCTCCTTTCTTATGTTGTCCCTTTTATTCTTGATATTAGAGTAGTAAGATCCTAAAGTCCCTGGGGACTTAGTGCGTCTTGTCTCTTTCATGTCTTGGTGAAAGTTTTTCAATGCAACTTTGTACTTTACCATGAGAATGCTTAGTCTCATACTCCTGCTAAAGTGGGGGCTCAATGTAGTGTTGTAAATTGTACTTGCTTGCAATTTTGTCCTCACCTAGGCCTCACTTTGGTGTCCCAACGTCAAATTCCTGATTGCATTACCGATTCTACTCACACCACATTCCAAACTTACATTTTCATCACCTGCCCATTTCCCTCCCCATTCCGGAGTCCTGATTTTTAGGACTAGGGTAGCCCACACCTTGGTCCTAAATCAGGACCAAGGTGTACCACACCCTAGTCCTCTTAATTAGGCCCTAAATTGGGGCCTCACAATGATCATTTCATTTGAGTGAGAAATTTGGCCTCATGTCAACCTGTTCTGAAAAATTAATTTGTTTTTCGGGTAGACAAGTATAAAAGGAGGTCTACCCCTCTCATTTGAAACCTAACAATTTCTATGATCTCAATTACACTATGGCGAAATTTAATTCAAGTGAGAAAGAAATCAATCATTCATTAAGCATTGGAGTAGCAGTAAAGTCAAGTTCAAGTATTGAAGATGGCATCCATGATCAATGTTTTATGAAGACATCCTACATGAAACACTAAAACCTTTGTGTGAAGGTTGAACAAAAATTCATCAAGGTGTGAATTTTTGTTTCAAGCATTTCAACTTTTCCCTCAAAAGGAATATATTTTATATTTTATTATTCTTTCATTACATTTATCAATTCAATTTAATGGTTAATTCCAAAATTGGGGTTTGACCTAAGGCAAGCCTCTATTCCCAACATCTTTCCCTCTCTTTTTGTGAAAGAAATAGGTGCAGGAGCTATAATCAAGAATTTGGGCAGTATTGATAGTACTAACCAATTTCAGCTTTTGAAGACAAAAAAATTTGAAGGACCAGGGTGGGTTTGTGCTACCTAGTCTCAAAAAATCAAGCCAAACTTCTGGGAACAGGTTTTAAACATATTCTTTTTCCCAGATCTCAGTTGGTGGCTTCGTGGGACAACTGTATCTTATTGTTTCTGTCAATTTACTTCAATTATTCATGTTTTTACCCTAATTTTACAATTACATTCCAAATTCAACTAACAAAAAGGATAATCAATTCCAACCTGTGAATCTAATCAGAATCTCAAACTTTTCCTTATTACGATTGAGCCTAGATTTATTGGGTTCACTCCTATTTCAATGTATGCTATGAATATTAGGTTATTTAGTGGATTTATTTAATGGAACCCTAATTCCTAATTTTTTATACTTTACATTTTGGTGAACCCAACATCCTTCATGCTTAATTCTATTTTCTTGTTTTAGATTTGATTTTGTATGCAGTTTATAATTCAAATTTGCACTCATGGCTTCTATTTTTAACTGAGTTACATAAATTTAGAGGTTATTCATAAAATCCCTAATTTATTATTCTAAAATTAACTTGTGGGTTTCATGATTTGTCAAGTGTATTTTTAGATCTGATTATTATGACATGTTATGTTATGATTTAAAGGCATTTATTATTCAAAATCACAAATCAAATTGCTTAATTAGTTGGTTAATCAATCATTGTTACAACAAATTGCATTGCTTAGTCATAGTTTTCAATTTTGGCAATCAAATTTCCCTCCTTTGTGCATGAGTTTTGTTACCATTAGTCCTATATATAATATTCTAGTGAGAAGTTGTAAACTTAAGTCTTCCCAAGGTTTAACCACTAAGAATATTGATCCTCGATTGGATCACTTCTTCCATGAGAATGCTGGTGCTTCCTTTAATCCAACAAATGATGTCATTTATCCCCATTCTCCTCATAATTCTCATTATGTGGATGGATCACTAGCTAGGATTACCTTTGACCAATTGGAGAAGATTGACAATGAATTTGAAATCCTTCAACAATGGATGATTCAACAATACCTGAAAAGTGATGCAATCCCTTTGCTTGAAGGATTAAAAAGAATGGTGCAAAGTGATAAATTTGGTGTTGATTTGTTGTGTGGTCTTTCTCATATTGTTTATAGTGATATCATGCCTATCAAAAATTGTGCCTAAGTCCTTGGTTACTCTCAACCCAATAGTCAAATTAATCATTTTATTCCTATGCCTACATCCTTGCCTAGTGTGCCTACATTTACATCTTCTATCATGACCACTTCCACACAAAATGTTAATCCTACACATGTTAGTAATGTGGGTAATCCTGTTAATCAATATTCTTACATCCCTCCTTTCGCGAGTGTTTCATTTGTGTCACAATTATCTCCCATACCCACATACCATAATGTTCCACCTCTTTATTCTCAACATCCACCTACATATAACAATGTTACTCCTCCATCACAATCCAACATGTCCAATTTCAACCCCTCTATCGAAACAACCATCAATAACTTAAAGCCCAAACTATTACATCTTTACAACATCAATTAGCTTCCATTACTCAATCCAATTTGAATGTTCCCACATTTGATGTAGCGAGCCCACTATTCGATGACATTGTCCGTGTGGTTCCCCCTAAACATATGGAAGTCCCTCAATTGGAGTTGTATAATGGAAAATGTGACCCCTTGACTCATGTGAAGACATTTCAAACTTTGTGTAGTGATTTTCCTCATGACCAAAGAGTTATGACCAAATTGTTAACTCGAACCTTTAGAGATAAATATTTGCAATGGTATTGTTCTTTGTCTCCTTATTCTATTACTTCATTTCAACAATTAGCTAATGATTTCATTCAACAATTTCAAAATAATAGTGGTCCTAAAATTACTTTGACTGATTTATTGCTATATATAAACATTTGCATTCTTAGTTGACAAGGACAATTGTTTCATTGAAGCTGTTATTATAAGAACTTCATGGGTGGCTAAGCTTCCTTATGATGTTTTAGAAGATGATTGTATGAGTATCATAGATTTTAATGAAGAAATATTTGTAACATAAAATGAGTATCGACTAGGAGATTGGGAATAAATGAGCATGAAGTTTCTAAGCTAACCATAAAAACTAAACAACATGCAAAATCACCTAATCTAACCAACAAAGCTATCAAAATGAAGCAATAAACAACATTAAATTCATTATGAAAACTCTTTACACTCCTTTGATGACACTTCACTACTTCTTGTTTCTTCTCTAATGTGGATATGTCGCTCTCAAGTTACAAAGTGCACAAAATACTAATGAAAGAGAGACTACTAGAAATTGTGGTTCTAAGATTATTTTGACATAATAACAGTGAGAATATTCAAAAATTAGTTGTTTCAAATGAAGGAGGAGGCCTCGATTTATAGAAATTTGGATTTCATTGAATGACCAAAATTGATTTGATTTTTAAGATGTGGAACAAACATAATCAAATGCAACTCAAAGTTGCCATTTAGAAGTAGAGGATAAGATGAGCTAAAATGGAAAAAAGTCAGAGAGATCAAGCATGCCATGAAAAGAGGATAAAATGGAGGATTTAATAAAAATCATTAATTATCTCTAGGAAGAGGATAAATGGAGGAATAAATAAATAAAATTCATTAATCATCTCCACATGAGATGAGGATAAATGTTGAAATTAATAAATCAAATTTATTAATTATCTTCACATGAGAAGAGGATAAATGGAGGAATTAATTATCTCCACTTGTTAGCTAAAATTAGCAAGTAGAAGAAGATATTTATGATAAATTAATAAATATAATTTATTAATTTGTTCCTCATATTTATCAATTAGGAAATTAATTAAAATAGATTTATATAATTTTTTTATTTTTTATTTTTTATTTTTTGAAAAAGAGGGTAAAAATGTATTCATGAAAACAACAAAAATACAAAGCAAAGGGTCAAAAGCCCACACAAAGAGTCAACTAGCCACAAGGAAGAAGGTCCCAAAGGACCTTCCCATAGACAACTATCCCTGTTGATCCTCCCCAATTAATCTATCCAAAATACCAAAATACGCAGGGGTAGGCACCTCCAATCCTCCACATCTCACCCCCTCGGGTTCTCCATAGACCATTTGGCCAAAAAAATTGGCAACTTTATTCCATTCTCGAGGGATATGATTAAAAGAGATATACTCTAGAGAAGAGTATAGATTCAACATTTGTCTAACCACCATGGCTAACTGCCAATTAACATCCACTAAACACTGAGTATTCAACATATCAATCACTATCTGTGAGTCAGACTCACAAATAGTCCTTCTCTAGCCAAGGCATATCCTTTTTCGATCACATGGAGTATAGCTAGGGCCTCCATGAGGTTATTAGAATGAAGCCTCTTAAAAGTGGAAAAAAAGAACACTACCTTACTATCACTACTTCTACCAATACCACTGTAGTGTCATGAAATTGCGACCCTTGCAATTTGTGACCATATTAGGGTCTTCACGTTTGCAATTTGAATCCCTAAGCCTGATCGGAGACTCAAGACTTGCTCAACCCCCGAAAACTACCTTTTTCTACCCTCCGCACTGCCTAAACCTGCTTCTTGTCCTGAGACAAGGGAAGGATAGGGGCATGGCGCCCTTGTCCTCCTAGGATAGGGGCGTGGCACCCTTGTCCTAGCCCTATTTTCCCCCCTGTCCTATCTCTGCATTGGACTTTGCATAAAGCGGGAAAAACCTTCCTTGTGTCGGCGTGTGATGAAAAATCAGTCAATTAACCCTAATTGATAGGTATATAAGTCGCATTTTCCCTCCCATTTGCATAAAAGTTCAACAAGCGAAAAAGTCGGATAAGCAATAAGGTGGGCATAAGTTCAAGCATTCAAGCATTCCTTTCTAGAATTGAGCATTCTCAAGTCTCCCTTCAAGGCTAGGTGTTGCATTCAATTCAAGGATTCAACCATTGAAGAGGAGATCTCTTTCAACATTCAATTCAATACAAGCAAATCTATCTACATTCTATCTGCAACCTCCCTTGAGGTGATTTACATTTCAATCTTTCATTTACATTTACTTGCAAGTAATTTCTTTCATCATTTGGTTAATTCCAAAACTGGGTTTGACCTGAAGGCAAACCCCTAATCCCAATCCCTTTTCCTCTCTTTTCTATGTGTAGGTTGCAGGTGCACAACTGTGTTTACAGATTCGGACTCCATTTATAGAGGTGGAAAAACCCTTTTCTTTTCACGGATTTTTGGAGGACCGTGGACACTTTCAGCATGGTCCTGACAACTTTTCCTCAAATTCATAGGATAGCTTCGTCTCGACATATTATAGCCAAATCCAGATGCACAACTTCATCTCATGCTTCTATCTCGAGTTTAATCAGTTCTTTGCTACTTTTACACAACATAATTCAATCATTTTCTATTCTAAAAGAGGGGTTAGCTTATCATTTCTATCCCATTATCAATTCATTTAGTATTCAATCTCTACCCTAAGAGATTTGATCTAGTGAATTCCCCCCCTTTGAAATGTAATGTGAATAAGGTGTTTGAAGGGAAATCTGTAGTGAAACTTTCATCTCTACTCACAGGGATGAAAAGCTTTCCTCTTGATCTCTTCATCATTCACCCTTTTTCACCATTACATTTTGGTGAACCCGATGTCTTACATTCTTTATTCTGAAAATCATTGCATATTTTTCATTACAAGTTTAATTTTTCTGCAAACTTAGTGGTTAATTCATTCAAAACCCTAGTTTTTAAAATTGAAATTGAACTTATGTTTTGCAAAACAATTGCTTGTTATTGTCTTAGATCTGAAAATTGCTTTGTTTGTCAAATTCAATTTCTTCATTGTCTTGTTCAATTTGCAAATCAAATTCACAAAATTAAGAGGTTAATTGTGAAAACCCTAATTTTTAAAAATCATCTTGAAATCGTGCAAAAAATGAATTTCCATTTAATTTTCAGATTTGTGACTGTTTTCAGACTTATCTTCTGTCCTAAAATTCAAAATTTCAAATTCCCTCTTTTTTAAAAATTTAAAATTTCAAAAATTAAGTGGTTAGGTCCCTAAAACCCTAATTTTCAAATTTAATTGTATTTTCTGTAAATTTCAATCAATTTCAGCTTTCTGAACATTTTTCAAGGTGTCACTATACATTAGGTTTGACCCTTTTCAATTTTTCAATCCAAGTCCTCATTTTTCTCAAAACCCTAATTGGGTCCTATTTTCCCATTCAAACCTTCATTTCGTCTATCTAGAGATCGTAAAATTTGCCCATTTTTTGGGGTTCGCTTTAAAATCATCGTAACTTTCATCCCTAAAAATTTCAAAAAAGGTTGGTCGGACCGTGTGCACTTTCAACATGATCTCTGGCTTTTTTCCCGAAATTTCAGGAGACGGTTATGGTCATATGTAACAACTTAAATCTAGAAAATTAGCTGATTTTATTGATTTTTGATCCCTCTAAAATAAAAAATACCTTCCAATTTCAACATTTCAAATTTCAAGAATTTTTTTAAAATTAAGTGGTTATTTATACTCTGCCTTGATTTTAAAATTTTTTATTTTATCAATTTTAAAATTAAGTGGCATCCCATTGGCCCTAATTTTAAATTCCAATTTCCTTTCATTTATCATAAACATTATTTTTTTGGAAATTTTGTCATTTTCTTCTTCCAACAAAGTCAAATTGTTTAATCATTACTTTCTCAAATTTTGCATTATTCAATTTTTGGGCACTTTGTTCCTGTTATTCAAAATTCAAATTTTCCCTCTTGTGCATGAGTTTCACCACTATTAGTCCTACCTACACTATCCCCGTTAGACGAAGCATTAGAATTAAGGCTTCCCAAGGTTTAATTACCGAGGAGATGGAGCATAATTTGGGTGATTTCTTTAATCAGGATAATGCTAATTCTTTCCATCCTAATCATGTCCCTATTTATCCAATTGATGAATCCCATGATGAACAAGAAGAAGCTTTGAATAGAGTTTCCATAGATTAACTTTCAAAATTGAACAATCAATTTGATAACTTTCAACAATGGATGTCCCAAGAATACCCTAATAGTGAAGCTCTTCCATTAATTGAAGGCCTTAAATGCATGATTCAAAGTGATAAGAATGGAATTGATATATTGTGTGGCATTGCTCATAGTGTTGATTCTAATGCCATGCCTATAAAGAGTTGTGCTGAGAATTTAGGTTATTCACAACCTTAAAATCAAATCAACTCTTCTATTCCTTTTTCTACTCCAATGGCTAGTATTCCTACCT
This sequence comes from Cryptomeria japonica, assembly GCF_030272615.1. Lineage (NCBI taxonomy): Eukaryota > Viridiplantae > Streptophyta > Pinopsida > Cupressales > Cupressaceae > Cryptomeria > Cryptomeria japonica. The sequence goes on along the minus strand of NC_081412.1, from coordinate 124,684,207 downwards.
TTGCTTCAAATATCATGGCAACATCAAATCAAAATGCCATTCCTACAACAATTGGTCATGTGGCCAATCCCTCTTCTTCATTTAATCCTCCATAACAATTGGTCATGGGGGAAATCCCTCTTCTTCATTTAATCCTCCATATTTACCTATGTCTTCAATAAGTATTCCTAATATCCCTCAACTAATCAGTGTGACACAAAGGGGAAATTCATTCACCAATTCTATTCCTCCTTTAAGTGTTCCATTTCCTACTCAATCATCACCTATGCCTACTTATCACAATGTTCCACCACCTTATTCTCAATTTATGTCTTTCTTCAATAACATCACACCATATTCTTAATCAACCATGTCTCACAACAATTCTTCTATCGAAGCAACCATTAACAATCTTGCTCAAACTGTGTCTTCCGCACAACAACAAATTGCTTCCATGAATCAATCCAAGCTTAGTGTGCCCACATTTGATGTTGCAAGCCCACTTTCTCTTGATATTGTTAAAGCCGTCCAACCTAAGAATGTTGAGGTCCTCAATTGGAACTCTATAATGGAAAAGGTGATCCTCTCACACATGTTAAAACAATTCAAACCTTGTGTACTGATTTTTCTTATGATCAAAGATTACTTGCAAAATTGTTTACAAGAATACTAAGGGATAAGGCTTTACAATGGTATTGCTCTTTGCCTTCTTATTCTATCACTTATTTTCAACAATTAGCAAATGCTTTCATTCAACAAATTCAAAACAACATTGGTCCTATAATCACTTTGACTAATTTAATGTATTGTAAACAAGGTGCTAAAGAAAAAGTGTTTGATTTCATTGGTAGATATAAGCATTTGTGTGCTAAAATTTCTTTTCCTATACCTGATAATGAAACTCAAATAATTTTCATTTCTAATTTGCAAAAAGATATTAGGGACAAGCTTCTTTTGTTTGAGTTTACCTCCTTTCTGCAGTTGTGCAGAACACTCCACAATTATCAACTGGTTGTGAGTCAAATGGAGAAATCTACTCCTATGGCTCTAAGTGATAAGGGGGAGAGTGTTCAACAACTGTTTGTGAAGTTAAAACCAACAAAAAGCTTCATCAAGTTCAATGATACAATCAACAACAACAATGTGAATGCTACAACGGGTGTGCCTCCTATTTCTAAATTCTTTAAAAGAGAAAGACAATTTACTCTTTTGAATGAATCTTTACATAGTATTATGTCTCAGTTGTTACAAATAAATGTGATCAAAATTCCCCCTATCAATCTAGTTGACCCATCTAAGCTTGCATCCCCTTATTTTGATAGAAATTCCTTTTGCCAATTTCATCGTCAGCCTGGTCATGATACTAAGAAATGTTTTACATTGAGAAGTAAGATTCAAGATTTGTTTGATAATGATACTATATCCATGGCAGGTGTGAATGATAAGGGAAACAAATTGGTAGCTCCTCCTAATCAAAATATTAAGATTTTTACTGATTCTTTGACTTCTCATACCTCTAACGTGATTGAGACTCAACATACCTCTTTATCTCCTTTTGATCTTACTACTATAGCTCCAAATTTGGTGAACATGGTAGAGAAACAAAAGACACCTAAGGATCCTTGTATTACATTTGACCCTAGTGAGACCATTGGAGAACCCGATGGGCCTTTATACATAGTTGTGAAGGTTAAAAACATACCTTGCCATGGTGCTCTTGTTGATCCCTCTTGCATGGTTAATGTTATCACTGAGGAATATCTCTTCACTTTACAATTGCAGAAACTGATCTATGGTGACTCTAATGTGGTTGTAAAGTTATTTTATGGATTCTCTTGTCCTACCATTGGTTCTAACACCCTTCCTATTGAAGTTCATACTAAATCTATGGATGTCAATTTTTCTATCATTCCTTCTTCCGAGCGATTCCGTGTGAAGTTGGGCTACCCTTGGCTATCTTCCATGAAGGCTATTGCTTCTCCAGTGTTTGAAATTCCCCCATAATGGATAAATTATAACCGTGAACCATAGCTTATTTTGCCCATCCGAAAGAAGCCCTAGTGTTCCTATTGATCTCTTTTGGCCTAGGCAATTCAAATCTCTTCCACAAAGGAGTGATGCTCTTTTTTAATCTTATAAAAAATGGAAGAACAATATGATCTTATCCTTGAGTCAACCAAGATCCCCAACACTTGACATTTCTATCCTTTTTGAATATGAAATCCTTCCCCTAACGGATAGGACTAATCTTCCTCCTAAGGAAAATCATCAATCTATTCCTATGGATGTGACTATGCCTTCTCCTAAGAAGAACAACAATATTCCTCCTAAGGTTAGAACTGTACCACCTCCACATGATGGACCCAGTCTCCTTCCTACACCTAATATTCCTCCTTTATATGGTGTCATTCCACCTCCTTGCTCTTATAGAGAGAAGAGGCCCGCTCCTCTTTTCCAACCTAAAAGACCTCAACCTAAACCTTCAACTATCACAGAGGATATTGTTCCTCCTTTCATAAATGTTCTTCCTCCTTCTTAGTCTTCCACTAAGACTCAACAAAATCATTATGCGAGAGACCGTTGATGAAGGCGTCGTGTTTGAGCTCATGAAGTTGTTCCTCAAACCATTCAATCTCCCAAGACTCCAACAGTTGATATGATTCTATTTTCTCTTAAGCAAGATGTTGAACCTACATCTCCAAATCATAAGTTGTACAAAACATGTGATGGTTTTACTCCTATTCATGTTCGTGTTCCTCTTTCTATAAACCTTGATGAAGAAAAGAGTGAAAATGTTATTCATGATGGCAATACAACTCCTAATGCTTTTGATAGTGACTATGAATATGTTGATGTAGACAAGCATTTATCAATTGAATTTTCACAAACCCTAATCCTAGCTCCTAGAATCAAACAAAATGACTTACCACAAGCATAGTCCTTGTTTGGATCTTGTGATAGCTCCATCTGATGTTCTTGATATCGCTCCTCTGGCATGTTGCTCACCTTCCCGAAATAGTGATCAACAAGATTGGGAGATGAATGCCGTGCTAGATTAGCAATATTAGCACTGTAGATCTTCTCTCTCTCTCTCTCTCTCTCTCTTCTTGCTCTTTTGTGACTATTCTTCTATGTGTATCCCTATTCTTCTATTTTTCCTAGTGTTTACTTGAGGATAATTCAAATCATCATGTAACAAATCTTTTTTCCTAGGTAGAGCTAGTGAGTCCACATTGACACGCTAACATGAGTTTTCTTCAACTGATCCAAAATATTAAAATCAGTCATACTAACCTTCTATTGTCCCTCAGTAACAACGGTTTCCTTTTGCACTTGTGCTCGTTGAGGTTGGCTTTTTGGCTGATCTTTAGTCACCACAAGCTGTGATCTTTGAAGAATCTGTGTATTTTGAGCGAAAAAAGACCCTGTCTGAGATTGTGTACTTGAGAAAGGATGATTATTATTCTTATCAGTCTGTTGCCCCATGTCGACAACCCTTTTCTTGGATCTTGTGTTGGCTTCTACAAGGATATATGACTGATTTTGAGGCTGATTAACCCCACAAAACTCCTCACCTTGCCAATTCATCAAAGTAACATCAGGACTACCTTGTTCCATGGGTGCAGATTGTTGTTCATTAACTTCCTGTGACTGATTTCTTGGAACAACAACACTATTTTGCACCATCAATGCCTGATTTAACATGCCATTGGAGCATGTAGATTGGTTATGTGGCTGGTTGCAAGGAAAACACCACTCATAGTCAGCTACCAAATTATTCTAGACTGGAACAATATCCCTTGAGGAACTGGGTGTATTAGGATTATATTGTTGAAAGGGCCTTTGGTAAATTCATTCTTTGACCTTGAGAGTTTGGCTGGTACAGGGCCTGGTAGGGAGCTTGGAAATGAATTTGGTAAGGTGGTTGAGTTTGGGCTTTCTTGATATTAACCAAATCATTACCAAAGTTATGCAAAGTCTTCTGTAGGTTAGCATTTTGCTCCTTAATACTTATTATCTCCTACAAATGACTAGGGACAACATGCTCTTGAATTGCAACTTGAGCATTATATACTGGAAATGAAGGTACAATAGCTATAACAGGTGGAACTACAGGGATAATGGGTTGTAAATCAGCAAAAATTGGCATGGGAGGCCTAGGTGCTATCTTCCTTGCTTGAATAAGACTATTCTCAGCCCTAACAACAACATCAAATGTTGCTGGTAAAGTATTTCCTCCCATAGACTGTATCATGAGTGTAATATCACTATTCAAATCCTTTAGGTAAAACAAAAAAGAATAATCATTAGAAGGTTTTACCGATGTTGGAATCCAATTCCAAGTCCTTTGAAACTGGTAGTTGAAATCCATCATATGCTCATGTGGAGCTCTTTTGATGGTAGTGAGCTGCTCCACCAATGAAAGATGATCTAACTTGTCTTCAAAATGATGATTTAAAAGTTGTCCCAGCTCATCCCATGTAGCTATTGAGTTCACAGGCATGCCCCTAAACCAATGAAGGGCTTTCCCTTTGAAAGAGGCTGCCAAAAGCCTCAAAGAAACATTTTCTGCAACAATGTGATGCACTCCACACAAGGAAGCCACATCTCTAATATGTTCAATAACTGTTGTTTGATCCTCTCCGGTGAAAAATGGCAAACTCTTAAGTGTTGCAGCTGGTATGTCATCATGCTGAACCAAGTTTAAAGGGATGCCCTGATTAAAAGGCACAAATGGATGAACCCTAGGGGGCTGATTAAGAGCCATATTGTTGTTAGAATAAGCAACATTATTAGAACTAGCGATATTTGGTATATTCTTATTGGAAAAACTTGCAAACAGTGGATTGTTATAAGCTGTAACAGCAGGGTAAGAATTAGGAATAACAGGCAGCACACCAACTACTGGATTTGGAACTTTGTTAACTACCCTAGCTCTCCTTTTTGGGGGTGATAGTTGGGTATGATTGACTGAGGCTGCACTTTGCCTAGTCTAGAATTTTCTCATAAGTTAGGAAGGTTGGACTGCAAAAATACCAAAGATTTGAGTCACCAGGTGTGAAAAATAATTTGCTGCTGCACACACCAAGATAGCATACGGTGGCCTTTTATGAACTATAAAGTCCAACAGTCCCACCAAGTGTGCCAAAAACTCTTGTCACGTGGATTTGCACCTGATGCAAGCTTGAAATTTCTGCAATCCAGTGACACATTGGACTGCTCTCAGGCTGTGGGTATCCTATTATGAGAGAAGACCTCTGGATTATAGGTCGGCTTCCTATTTGATCACCTAATACTAACTTGAAATTGACTTGGAAAAGGGATAGAAGGATATGCATAAAATGAAACTATTACTAAAAAGGTGATCCACCAATGACTGAAATGACCTAAAATGCTTACAAACTCACAAAAATGCTCAAGTATTGAAGCTATACAATCTCACAACTCTGCTACTTATGCCTGCAAAAGTGATTCTTATGAAAGGCTCTGACTTTCTGATGTATACAAAAAGGAGAACAATGTGGTTCTCATAGTTTTGATGCAAAAGAACGAAAACACTAACATAGACCTGCACTATGACATAACATTCTTAGCATTCAACTTTGAAGGAATCTGATGAAACAAATGATAAAACAATATTTTACCATAAAATTCACAAACAACAGTTGAAAAACCAAGAATAATGAGAAGGAAAACAACTTCTTTATTGAGAATTAGGAGCTATCTGCATTCCAAATCTATAGAACTGCTTACAAAAATATGAATATTACTCATGAGAAATCTGAAAATACTCATAAGTAATGAGTTACAAGAGCAGGGATCTCTGCTGCTGAACAGGTACAAACTCTAGAACTAGAGAACTAAGTGACAAAAAGTCCCTTATACAAGTAAGCTTCCAAAATTCCAAAATGAATTTTGGCTCCCAAAAATATGTGTTGTCATCTCTCCACCAAATCAGGACTCTAACTGAAAGAAAAACTCCTCCAAAACTACAAAAGGAGTAGCCAAACTGAACACAACTCCTTGGGTCAAATTCAACTAAAAATCCCTCAAAATTAGGGATGAAACTAAAAGAATCAAAGAGTCAAAGCCCTAAAAATGCTCCAAGACTTAAACTCAACCCCTTAGGACTCCTAAACTAAAAGTAAACTGACAATTAGGTGATAAATCACCTATTTTAATTCCACTTGTTTTCAAATCACTTCAACATTCCAACTAGGACTCCAAAAGCACTGAAAGATAACTAACCCTTTCTATGATTTATACTTTTAAAAATCTATGATATCTTCCTTCATTTGCATTTCAAATTATCTTTTATTTTTAGTGATTTATACAAATATCACCTAAACAAAGATTTACAAGAACACATGCCACATGTGGAGGAGTTTTTTTTTTTGAAAAACATAGAAAGGTTTAATGACTTAGTATTTTAAAAGTGTTCATAAAACACTTTTAAAAGAAACACAAAGCAAAACAAAAATCACCTCCCAAAAATGAAAAATAAAGTTTAGAAAATAAAAGCATTTTCCTTTATCGGGCATCTCTCAGGGTTTCAAACCCTAACTTTAAGTAAAGCAAACATTTCATTATACTCATTTGCAATTTTTTTTTCCTTTGGTATGCTCTAAAGAGAAGGTGTTGCCATGGAAGGGTTGTAGCTCAAATGTATTCCATTCACTGTCATTGTTGATGCTTTGATAAAAAAATTGCAAGGACCATGTGGTAAGCTCATTATTCTCCTTAGATCTTCTCTATCTGTTGATGATTTCCATCACTATTCTTTATCTTGTTGTTCAAGAATGAATCCTTGGTTATGATTTCTCTTTCTTTGCACCCTTTTGGACTAGTGAAGGGTTCTTTAAAATAGTGAACTGGGTTCTCACGATATTTTTTGAGGTTTTTCGTCTCTTCATCTTCTAATTTTTGTGAAAAAATTATCCGATTTGGCATTTGGGTTTGTGAGAAATAATCAAAACACGTGATTCCACTTTAGCTGAGATTACTGGTTTTTGACTGTGATATGAAAGGATATTTCTGCCTCTAGGTGATATTCTATCATACCTTTGTAAGGATTTTTCTTTTGTAATGAACTCACTGTGACTCATATGCTGCCTTGGATCTTTTCACTAATCTTTTCATCATATATATAATCAAAACCTGATCACTGTATGTTGTCCCAATTGCCATGTATGATCACTATTTTGAAGATTATTATGCTAAATATCTCTATGATAGATTTACTTTTGTTTGATGACTATGATTGGAAAAGATGAATCCTCGTTACTGTAATTGACTATTCATTAATGACAACAAACTTTGATTATACCAATGTGGTGTTTTCTCAGACCTATTTTGTTGTTCTTGTTACTCTTTGACAATGCTATCTTCCATGATATTCACAGTTCTATTACCTTGTGAATGGAGCATGAATATCTTTGTGATCTATTCATCTTTGTAACACCTATCTCCATCAGCATGCTAGGCTCAACCCTCGTGGGAGCCACAGTTTAACCCACATGTTGTAGTTTACTTTTCTTGTATTTGCACATGAAGCAAACAGGCTAGACAAAAAAAGTGCATATATGATTTCTTGCTGATGATTTGACTTGATATTTACTTATTTCTTGGCATACTAGTTGTTGTGATGCACATGAGGGATGGATTGTATGTTTTCATATGCATGCGTGGATAATGGATGATGATTCTCATTTCTCTAACACATTTTCTCAAATGCAGGTACCCAGGGGCAGTGAGGAGGCAACACACTAGATGCAAGTTGGGCGGAGGACTTACAGATGTACAAAACAATTTAAAGAGGGCTTGTCATTCAAGCAATGACAAGTCACCCTTCTTTATTCTGCATTTACTTTAATATTTTGCATCTGCAAATGTATAGTGTGCTCCTTATTTGCACCACATCAGTCAGTCTCATGGCTTGTGTGAGACATTGTATATTCATCAATAAGAGATTACTTTTCTCAAAAATTTGTTAATCCTCTATTTCATATGCCTCTAAAAAATGAAACATGATATTGTAATATTTTGTCTTTCTTCTAAAAAAATCATGAATGCAATTTAGCAGAATAAAAAATGCACCTTCTTTCTCATGTGTAAAACATCATAGCTCTACATGATTGAGCTAGTAGCGAAAATAGGTAGCACTTATACTCCTGCTAAAGTGGGGGCTAAATGTAGTGTCATGAAATTTGCGACCCTTGCAATTTGCGACGACATTAGGGTCTTCACATTGACGATTCAAATCCCTAAGCCTCATCGAAGACTCGAGACTTGCTCAACCCCCCAAAACTACCTTTTTCTGCCCTCCACACTTCCTGAACCTGCTTCATGTCCTAAGACAAGGGCAGGACAGGGGCATGGAACCCTTGTCCTTGCCCTATTTTGGGGCCCCCTCTGTCATATCTCTGCATTGGACTTTGCATAAAGTGGGAAAAACCTTCCCTATGTTGGCCTGTGATGGAAAATCAGTCAGTTAACCCTAATTGATAGGTATATAAGTCACATTTGCTCTACCATTTGCATAAGATTTCAACAAGTGAAAAAGTTGGATAAGCGATAAGGTGGGCATAAGTTCAAGAATTCAAGCATTCCTTTCTAGCATTGAGCATTCTCAAGTCTCCCTTCAAGGCTAGGTGTTGCATTCAAGTCAAGGATTCAACCATTAAAGAGGAGATCCCTTTCAACATTCAATTCAATACAAGCAAATCTATCTACATTTTATCTACAATCTCCCTTGAGGTGACTTACATTTTAGTCTTTCATTTACATTTACTTGCAAGTACTTTCTTTCATCATTTGGTTAATTCCAAAACTGGGGTTTGACCTGAAGGTAAACCCCCAATCCTAACCCCTTTTCCTCTCTTTTTTGTGTGTAGGTTGCAGGTGCGCAACTATGTTTACAGATTCGCTCTCCGTTTACAGAGGCAGAAAAACCCTTTTCATTTTGCGGATTTTTTGGAGGACTGTGGACACTTTCAGCACGATCTCTCCAACTTTTCCTCAAATTTCCAGGGCAACTTTGTCTTGACATATTATAGCCTATTCTAGGTGCACAAATTCATCTCACACTTCTATCTTGAGTTATAATCAATTCTTTGCTACTTTTAAACTTAACATAATTCAATCATTTTCCATTCTAAAAGAGGGGTTAGCTTATCGTTTCTATCCTATTATCAATTCATTTAGTATTCAATCTCTGCCCTAATAGATTGGATGTAGTGAATTCCTCCCCTTTTAAATGTAATGTGAATAAGGTGTTTGAAGGGCAATCCGCAGTGAAACTTTCATCTCTCCTCAAAGGGAAGAAAATATTTCCTCTTGATCTCTCCATCATTCACCCTTTTTCACCATTACAACCACCAAATCTTACGGGACCCAAATTCCCCCTAGAGGATCCATCAGTATTTACCTTCAGAACACCCTCTGAAGGAGGGAGCCATCTTCCCCCTTTTTAAACTTTTGGCTTAACCTTCCTCAATCTCCTGTCACCACAAGAATTCAAAGCATTGTCGCCCAAATCTAGCCTTTGCACAAAAACTACATCAGTTGCATCCACTATAACTGAGATATAACATTTAGATGCAATGATTTCCTTAAGTTTACCAACAATATTACTACACAATAGGGAGCTCACCAGAGCCTCCTCCTGAAAAATTCTTCGATTCATTTCTAACCAGATTCCAAATGATAAAAGAGGGGCCAACAACCCAAGAAATCTGGAGAAAGGGTGTCTGAGCAGAAGGCCTACCCAGACTTTCCCAAAACTCCACCAAAGAGGTGGCATGAACACAAGGATGATTCCATAATGCCCACTAGAAATTCAAGATCTCCCTTGAGTAAGGGCATTGAAAGAATAGATGGGAAACACTCTCACCATTGTTCTTAGACAAGACACAAATCGAAGGTCCTTGGAATCCATGTTTACTCAGGTTGTCCCAAGTTAAGCATTTATTTTGAGCCACCAACTATAGAAAAAAGTTACACTTAGGCCATGAGAATCTATTTCACACATGCTTCCACCAAGATACACCAACATTACCATACCATTCTCTAACTCCAGGTACCCCAATGCGACTGAAAACTTGCCCTTCAGATTAGGTGCCCAAGCCAAAATACCATTCTTCATTAAAGAGCTACAAAATCTCCTTGCCAAAATCCTAGCAAGCTCTTGATGATCCTCCTCCAAACCATCCATAGGCCATTCTTTAGGGTCTTTCCAATAGAAAATCTCCATTTGACCTTGGATTTTAACTTTCTTGAAATCATGCACCTTACACCAACCTGCCACAACAAATATATCGCAAAGAGGTTGGATATGCAGAAACTAAGCCATAACAAGAGGATGCCTATTCCAAGAGTCATACCAGAATAAGGCGTCAACACCCTTATTACAAATCTAAAAAATGCCTCCCTTAATATGTTTTGCCCCTCTTTAGAGCATCCCAAATCATGAATCCCTTCCCCTCAAGAGGATATCTAAACACTTCTTTGCCACTAACTCCTTGCAAGTACTTGTGGGACAAGATTTTAGCCCATCCCTTGTTTTGACAAGTGTATCACCTCCAATAGATTTATTTAATTGATAGATAAAGGGATAAATAAATAAACTTATATTATTTATGTATCTTAGAAGAAATGTTAGTATAAGGGAGAATGAAAAATAGAAAGTGGAAGAGTTAAGTGGGGTCAAAAATAAATTTATTTATTTATTTCACTCACGCATGGTAATTAAATAAATTAAAAAGTTATTTAATTAGAATAATTTGGAGAAAGGGATTAAATAATTATTTAATCATGGAAGAATAATTACCTTAGAATAAAGAGATTAAATAATTAAGTGAATAGGCACATTAATGGGCTTTCTAGGGTAGATCCTAGTGTCGGGGACACTTTTGAATCCATTTAGGTTAAACTAGAGCAAGGTTGGGTAAAGATCAATTTTAATGGTGCTTCACAGGATAACCCTGACATTTCAAGAGCTGGATGTATTGCTCGAGATGCATGAATGATCCTTGTCAAGGGCACTCAAAGGTTACCAAATGACATGAACAATGAGGTTGAAGTTCAAGCTGCACTAATGGTAGTTGAATTGGCATGTAGTCTCAAAATCTCAAAACTATATCTAGAAAGAGATTCCAAGATAGAACTATGGATGCAATTTCAGGTGGATATTCTTAGTGCTGGTGAATAAACAAATTTATTTCTATTATTTTCTCAAGACTAAATACTTTTCAAGACTTCAGAATATCGCATATTTGATAGGAAGGCAATGGGGAAGTAGACACTCTGTCCAACTTGGAATGTGAGTTGGATCCTCAAGGAATTCGATGGTGGGATAGCTCAGGGTCCAATGTGGCATGGACTTCCCGTGCAGGTACTTGGTAATGATGCATCTTGCCATTGGGAAGTACAATTCATTAAATTTAAATCCTTGTTTTTTTTCTCTTCGTGCCAATCTTACTTCCCCACCAATCATTTTAAGTCATCACCCAGTATGATTATTACGACAAGTTATTGGTGATTGGGTGTTTGCGGGGTGGCACATTTTTCTCCGTGTGGATAGGTTAGCATGGTTTTGAAATCGAAATTTTTAAATTTTGGTAGGCATTTGTTCCTTTTGAGTGAAACTTTAGTTGGTTTTTTGGAGCAGTGTTGTGGTGTGGTGGCGAAGTTTCAAAAATTAATTTCTCAGGTTTCATACTTGCGATGGAGGCCAATTTCACTCTGCATTCTACCAAACAATAGTTGGCATTTTTAGGGAGCATTTCTAAAAAACGTTTCGGTGGAATTTTCCTCTATTATGAGGAGGAATTATTGGACATTATCAAACAACTGCTGGACCATGAGTATTTGGTGTCTGAGTTTTGTTATAAATCAAATATGGATGTTGTGTTGATGTTGGTGGCCTGGGGTCTTTCCTTTGGAACTAATTACATTATGTGGCTTGGTTTCTCTGCTCGGGAGATCAGTTCTAGGGCAGGGTCTGAGATGCATATTTGGGGAAGGAGTAATGCCAGATTGGGTAAATGTCGAATATCAACCCTTTTTTCTTTGGCGGGATGGAGCCAATCTGGCAAGGACTGAAGAGGTTCATGTGGCATGGGAGGATTTGTTGGTGTACATTCATTCGACAGAGGTTGAAAGAGATAGGGCTCATGAGGTGAAGAGAAAGCACGACTTTGGCAAAAAGGCAGAGCTTGGAGACGGAGATGGTGGGGAGTTTGATCTTGGCATGAATTTGAAGTCAAGTAGGATTTTTTTTTGGTTTTATGTTCTATTTTTGCTATTTCTAGTTTGGCTCAAGTAGTTGAAAAGTAATGGTTGTTTGCGTACAATCTTTCATGACATATCAGTAGTTCTTTTAATATTTTGCTCTCAGACTTTGGGGTTCATCCCTAGTTTTATAGACTTGATAGTTATGTATACAGTTATTTTAATATTAATATAAAACTATAATATTATCGATCAAAAAAATAATAATTAAGTGAATCATTTAATCAGATAGGAATAGTTAGGATTAGGCGATTAAGATCAAGATTAATTGATTAGAAAGACATAATGATGAACATTAATTAAATAATGAATATTATTTAATTAATGGTTTATAATGACAATAATTATTTAATTATAGAAAATTAGAAGAAGAATATGAGTACTAATTAAATAATTAAATTATTTAACCAGTTTAGACGAAAGATTAGTGAAAAATGTCATCCAATACTTAGGACAATTTTCAATGTCTACAATGAGATTATGGGAAAATATGTTGGAAAGAAAGATAGGAAAGTTGAGAATGTTCCAAAAGACAAGAAAGCAAGGAAGTCATCTACAAAAATTCTCTTCTTCTGCATCTAAGGTGTTGGAATCTAAATATGTGAGAAAAGAGTGTGCAAAAGTAGTGGTTGTAGAAAGTGATGAGGAAGAACTAAAGAAGATAAATGTGCATAAGAGTGTTGCAACAAGAAAAAAGGTGATTGTTTCCCCTGTTTCCTCTAAGGAAAGTTCTTTTGATGTTGACAAAGTGCTTGAGTTGCTTGGGAGATTGGATGGTCTAAAAAGTGTGGTGAGTTGTGTCTTACTGTTCCATCTTATGATCAAGATACCATTTGAACAAGCACATGTAACTTATTTGCTCTGGAACAATCTTGTTCCTACTTATGTTGTTGACGTTCTCTCAGAAGTGTTGATAGAATTGTTAATTAAGTCCATGGCTACAATTGATAATGATGACAGTGATTCAGGCAAACCTTGTACACAAGAAAATTTTACAGAGAAGTGCCTAAGGGCACATCATGACCTTAAGCTTAATTTGATTAGTTTCAAAAAGATGATGGATAATGCTGCTAGATTTTATAAGTATTGCTTGAGGTGGCCTGTAGCTACAAAGAAGTTTAGAGATGAAATAGATTCCATTGAGTTTCAACTTACTAAGTTAAGATAGTCTTTCAATATTTACAAGGATGCTAATGGTGTAGTGAGATCCAAGGTTCAGTATCTCCACTCTCAATTGTCACTGTGACAAAAGCAGAGGGAGGAATATGTTATTTTTTTTTGTGAACTCAAGGATGCCATGTAATTGTGTTTGTCCACTTTTCTCAGAATATTGGATGAAGCTGAAAAGATTGAAAAGAGTGTGTTGATGTTTTTGATGTTGGAGTAAATTTGTGCATTAGTTGTGAGTGTTGCATCATAATTTTGTTTGTCACTATTGGTTCATGGAACTCTTCTTTTTTAAGTTTGAAAAAACAATACAAGGATATTTGTCCTAGAAATGTTTGACAGGTATTTCTATTTTTCTTTTTCTGGAGATTTCTGTAAGGGGGAGTTGCAGTTTTGATCAATATGGTTTTGGCTTATAAGAGCTACCCTTTGTCTTTAATGTCAAAGGGGGAGAAATATCATGATAGGAGAAATGTTTTTGAGAAATTTTTTGTTTTGCCATCAATGACAAAGGGGGAGATTGTTGCATATATGAGTGTCTTTGTTCTCATTAATGTCAAACCTGTGTGGTCCAGATGTTGGTGATGTTGGTTCAAATATGTATTTTGATGTATATATTGTTGTGTCAGTCTTGAGTAACAAAAGAGACCTATAGTGGAAGTATGTGGTTTCAGTGTGTTGATGTTCCTAATGATTGGCGTTCCTGATGGTTTCAATATGTTCATGCTCCTGATGATTGGTGTTCCTAATGATTAGACGGATCTAGTTGTTGGTTTGGATGCCTGATTAAATGATGTTATGCTACTAAGGTATTTATAGATTCACGTTGTGTTGACTAGATGATTTGGGATGGTGATTTAAGATGTTTTCAAAAGTTTAATGTTCCTTACTTGGTCTAGAAGTTATGTTGTTATCTTTGTTGACTACTTTGCTAAACTATATTGTGGTTTGATATATGTGTTTGCATCGAATATTCTCCAGGTGATCATGTTGTTTATTGCAAAACTGTTCTAACAGTTTGTCTTTAGATTTCCTAGTTGTTCGAGGATGATATTATTGTTCTTATATTTATTTAAGAGGTGTGCAGAGGAATGCATTGCTTTTCGTGACTATTCTTATGGTGTTGAAATTCTTTTATGGTGAACTACTTATTCCATCTTTACATCAATAAGGGTTTGATATAATAGTGAAATGAAGTATGTAGTGTGGTGAGATGTGTAGTGCGAATGTAATACAAAGTTGAAGAGAATTAGAGGTTCAGAAGTATTGTAGAGCAGATAGATGAGTATTATAATGTGAACTATTATCTGCATTTTATCAGATGCTTTTTGCATGTAGTTTAGTCTGTTGCTCCTATTATATTTGAACAATTGTTTTGTATCAGGCCTCGAACAAGTGGTATTTGGTTGTGCAAGTCTTTATCTTGTATCTTGCCTAAGGTTGTGTGACTTAGTTAGCAAGTCTGGAGCAGTGAGTTGTTTGGCTAGTGGCCTTAATCATTGTAAACAATTATTATATATTGTAAGTTTGATTCTCACTGTGGTTTTTTCATTTTGGGTTTTCCACATAAAAATCTTGGTGTTCTTGTGTGGATGCTCTTGATGGTTCAGTTGTTTACTTTCATGCATAAAATTTGAATGGATATTATTGTTCAAGTAGCTTAACAAGATCAAGTTTTTGTATATACTGATTCACACCCCCCACCCCCTCAACTTTTAGTAGTGTTTAATACCAATTTCCCTTTGTTTTGTGATAAAGAGATAATTAAGATTGTGTTGAGTATAATTCATGGAGATTTTCTATGGTTGGACCGACCATACTTGATCTCTAAGGATTCCCTAAGGGATGTGATTGGCTTGTGTTCTGATAGCCTTGAAAATTGATTGCATGAAATTTTCAATTTTAAGCCCAAAACATTTATTTCTAGGTTTTACTTATATCCTCTGAGAACGATTCAAGGTCTAGGTTTTAGGGTTTATCAAAACTTCTTACATTTTTGTGAAGAAAACCCTAGAAGTAATATATTTTGTTGTAACTTTTTCCCACTTAAAATAGAGGGTACCCTTTCCATGAGCGGGGCCATTTTTTATTCGCTAAGTAAAATATTGATTGACCGGTTCATGAAATAAAATTTCCTAAGTCAAGCCTATATCTTCCCTATTAGTGGTCCCCTTCTAAATATTTATGCCCGCGCTTATATTTTCCCAAGTCCGACAAGTACTAAATACCCTGATTGTCTTTTAAAGAAAGCATAGATCCAACGACTAGTGCTTCCCCGTGATCAAAGATGCGAGCCCGAGGATTTTAATGATCATGACATTGTGAGATTATGTCACGTGTTATTGGCGGAAACCGATAGGGTTAGCAGCATAACTAGTCGAAAGTTTTGTAATACCGATTCACAGGCGGTAAAGGTCGGTCTACTAACAGTCCCATAAATTTGCACATGCTCAGAATGAACGAGGATGTTTTATCCTGAGGTAAAAGGTGCTCGACTTTTAAGTCCTAGAGGAGTTGACGGGTAGTATGCAAAGCGGTAAAGATTGACTAAATCGAACGGCCTTCGTATTCCTGCGATGGAAGTTGCAAGGAGATTATGAACCATGGCATCACGAGATGATGCCACGTGTCCTTGGATGATCAGGAAGGCTTGCAGGGAGGTCGCTAATGGAGCTTGGTCGAAGAATCATATGGTGCTGACCTATCAAGATTTTGAGGGTCCACAGATATAGTTGGAAAGTCAAACTACTAAGTTGGTAGGAAATGACCGTTAGATTTGCCAGGTTGGATGAGATCTACGACTGAGTTTCAAATGAGAAGTTTGGAGGGATTTTGGAGGCACCAATCATAGCTCACGAGAAAAGGCAAAATGAATGGTATTTAGACTTGTCGATTCAGGATTGATTTGACAGGCAAAGATGATAGTTCAGAGATGTGAAAGGATTTGGATAAGCTTCTAGTTCAGGTGTGATGAATCACGAGTTCTTTGACAAATTCAGAGATTTGCTTGTTGACAAAAATCCTGAAGCAGGAGACTATACACTAAAAAGAGGAATAAGATCATAATAAAATCATTCGCATCAGGAGAAACTTGACAAAAGAATGCAATACATGTGATATGCATGAATTCTAGTGTCCATAGCTGGCAGAGTAGATTGAGAACACCAGAGTGATGATGTTTCAAGAACAAGCATTACTTGATGTAGTATGGTTCAGCTATAAATATAAAAAGGTGGTGATCAAATTGTTAGAAGAGTATGAAGCCTTTTCATTCTCTAGGTGCATTTTTTCTTTCTATAGAAGAAATGATGTTTGAGCAAGCTTATAGATGGAGTTGCAATATACTCTGTGATACCGAATGACATTTCTCTCTCATGTGTGAGTATGTTTATTTCCATAGGGGATGTGAAAGTGGGCAGGATTTCCAGAGGGGGTGTGAAAGCCCTTTCTTGTGAAGAAAGGTCACACATGACACAACCTCTGTGTCTACTCAGTCTCTGGGTGGCAGAGGGTTTTGAGACAGAGCCTGCAGAGAAATGAAAAAGGGATATGTTTGGGTAGGGAGTGGCAGCAATCCATCCATGTAGCTTCATGGAAGTTTTGACCCCTCCCCAGCATATTATTTTTCCCCTCTAACTTCACCTCTCACTACCTCTGATCTTGGGCATGAAGGTTTAGCTCCTCCTCTAGCTTGAGGGGCGACTTTACCTCTTTCCGGGATCCTGTTTCCCTTTCTAAGGAAGGGAAATACTCTATGGGACAAAAATGCAACATCTCACATGCCATCCGAAGGTGTCAGGGCGATAACAACATGACTCAAATGGTTTTGCTTCTACCAATATTTATGTTCGAGAACGATGATTCACAGAGGTCGATGCATAGACAAGTGGATAGTTTGAAACATAATTGTATACAACCTTTAGGGCTAATTGTCAAAGAATGAATCTATTGTTGACAAGTGTCTTATGGCCTGAAGATTGTCCCTCCCTTATTTTCTATAAAAGGGAATTCAAGGCCATAAGTTAGGGCCAAATTTTTTGAAAAAGATCTCTGTAAAATAGATCTTTTCTTCAGGGTTAGGTCCAAAAATAGTTCTAGAGATTCGTAGGAAATAATAGGGACTGTAATGTTATTTTGCAGAGCAAAAAAGTAATGGAACAATTGCAGGTTCCCCTTTTTCAAGTGGGTCATTTTTTATTTGAATTTGTTGGCTATCATCTGATAAAACATAACTTATGATATTAATGCAAATATATTTTTTCCCAGTCTTTACTCTCCTGTGTGTGATTTTATCTTCTTTTGAGAAAATGGAATCAAGAGTTTCATTTGTTTATTGCATTGTTATGATGTATGTATTCTTCTATTTAATTCTTTAGTCCAAGGGGATAATTAAAATGCTTGAATAGGATTACAGAGGAAATAAGGCTCGCCATAGGATTTGATATGTAGTTCAGATGAAGGATTATAAGCAGACCAATATTGTAAGGCAGTATTGTTTTAGGCTAGACTAGCTATTAGATGAAATTTTATCAGATTTTCAGTAACACTTTTCATAAACTCTATAACCCAAATGGATAAGGCACTGGTATTTGCTAGCAAATTTCATGAGGTTATCAGTTTCCTATTTTATCTTCTTTATGATCTCTCAGAGAGAATCTTATAAACAATCAGAAGAATCATTTGCTAAGATTTATGTATTTTTTTAAAATAGTCTCACCAGCTCTCATACTCTAGTTTAAGGTTGAGGATCACTGAAGGATTTTCCATCCTTGAGCATTCTCCCTTTCTGTTGAGTCTTATTACGAGATAATCTACTTTGTTTTTAGTAAGTTCCTGAGCATCCTTGCAGAGAGCAAGAATTTCTTATTGAAGGGAACACCCTCCCTGGTTCTGCAGAGCCTAAAGCATAGGACTTTTTGTCCTTGTTATTGTTGGTCCAAGCCTGACAGATATTGATAGTTGGAGGTGGATCTCCATAGATATTTGGAGGAAATCAACTTGGTCTCTGCCCTGTAAGTAGTGTAAACCCGTCATCCATTTTGGGAACCAACAAAAATTGGCGACTCTATTGGGGATGAAAGGAATTGTAGAGAATCTCTGGTTAGAAAAATTGCTTAAAATATAGTGGAGATTTTGCCCACAGAGTGAAGAAGCTTCTTAATATGTCCCTTGTTGGTTGTGAGTCAATTCTCATAAATGTTGTTGAGAAATCTGATGTAGTTCTTGTTCTATAAAGAGTTCAGTCCAGATCTATCCGTTTTTCAAGATTATATGTAATACCTCACGATTGTGAGTGGTGACTTTGAGACTTTGAGATCTATGCACCAGTGTGTGTCTTCTTGAAAAAGAACTAAGAAATTTGCAGGAAGGATAAAGCATATTTTAGCTCTTGTGATGAAGTACCCCGACAAGTTGAGGATAGAATCAAAAATGCCATTTTATGTTAAGGAAATGTGGTAGTGTTGTGTCAAAACAAATCTGACCTGTGAAGAAATTTCAGTTGTTTGAGTATTGGTCCTCTACAACGGGGTGGCGACTCTGTCAAAAGATCAGTGTTAAAGATTTGAAGGATTGAAGGTGATTTTGCAAATGCTAGGTTGAAGAAGGCAACAACATTTTCAGCATTTCCAGGTATTTAGATTTTCATGAGTCATGTATTTTCATGAAAATTGTAAAAAAAAAAAAAAGTGTGTTCCCTAAATAGTGAAAGAAGCACTAAGGAGGGGAATGGTAGTGATTATTTTACATACTCCTATGATTAGGTTTTCATCCTTCTGTATAAGATTAGATGGAGTATGTTTTAAGCTTTATAATGAAATAGTTCAAGAGAAGGGAAATAAATAAGGGAATGAATGAAAATATGTATCATGTGTCTGTGTTTCCTTATGAAATGCCAAAAACAAATGTGCAATCTATGCCAAGTCATCATAGAGATTTCTTTAGGGAAAGATATAAACCATTGAATTTTGATGGTATCCAAGGTTTCTAAAGTCCATTTCTTGTAGGGGTTAGGAAACAATTACCAGGATTTAATGGGAAGAAGTCAGAATTAGCACGACAACATTTGTAGAATTTTTCTGAATTAATGGAAGATTTTGAAATAAACTAGGAAGATGTTTTCATGAAGTTATTTGTTCAACCTTTGAGGGAAAATGCTAGAGACTGGTTCTCCTACATGCATGTATTCTCTATCTCATCATGGGATGAGTTGAAGGTGGCATTCATGGAACAATTTGGTGAAAGAATTGATCCAAGCTCATTTATGAAAACATTCATGGACATTCAGAAAGAAGAAGACGAGTTACTACCTTCTTTTAATCTTAGGTTTGCTAGGGCATTGGATAACATTCCTAGCAGTTATAAACCAAATGATGCAGTATGCTTAGTTGCTTATTTGGTTGCATTTTAAGAGGAAGAGAGTTATTTGCTAAGAGATAAGGATCCTAAAACCTTACATCAAGCTTATAGGATAGCAATGGAGATTGAAAACAATTTAAAATATGGAATCCCTAGGGGTTACCTATCCACAAGGGTGTATTGTCCTAAGATGTTAGCATTTGAAGCAAAGCACAAATCTGAAACTAAAGAACCATGTCAAGACTTTTATATTCCTACTCATTACATCAGCCTTGTTATTGATTATGACATAAACAAAAATGTGAGTGAAGAGAACTTGTCCCAGACAGTGGTTATTCCTTGTATTGATGAACAAGAGGATAATGAGAGAGTGTCTGATATATTAGATGTAGAGACATATATGGTGTCAATCACTTTATTGAAGGACAACAACAGTGATTTCTCCAGGGAGAATACCTCATAGGGAATTGGTTTGTAGTCTTGTGTTTCAGATAGATATGACAGTGAGTATGAAGATTTAGAAAGTTTTATGTCTAAAGCAGATGCAGGTTTGTAGGACTATGTAATAAAAATTCAGATGATGAGATACCATCAGCTTTTGATGATAAGATCTGTGAAGAATGTATTATCGGGTGTTGTTCCAGTTCAATTTCTGATTCCTTTTTTCTTGATAAACCTGAAGATGAGACCAGAAATAACTCTAGTGAAAATATCAATGCATTATTTGATGAAGATGCAGGTGAAGATCATTTGGTGCTCTGTTACAATATTTTTGAGAAGGGTCTTCATGTTATTCTTAACCCGTTATATGAAGAAACAAATGAGAATTTGGAGATTATTGCATCAACTTCTGAAATAGAATATTGTGAAGATGAAGGTGCAATATCTAATTCAAAGGTAGGTAACAATGAACAATCTTCCCCTGTTGCTGATATTGTTGACTTTAGATTGGAAACAGAGCAAGAAAATGAAACATATGAAGAGGTCATCTATGATCCTTTCCTTCCCCTTGATAACAACTTGCTTGATATGATTAGTAAGAAGGAGGATTCTTCGGAGAGTCCTCGTTTCAGTAGGCAAGTTGATAATGCAAAAGAGGCGTGTATTTTCAGTTGTGTTAGAATATGAGATTTTCCTTTTCCAACAAGATGATGTATTTGTAGAAAAGGATATCGGTTGCAGTCAGGATGTGTGCTATGTTGAGTATACAAAATATATGTCACAAAATAGTAGATGTTATATATCATTGCACAATTTTCAGGTTTTTAGTAGTAATTGCAATGATAAAATTAAGCATAGTGGACAAATAGAAATAGCCAGCAAATTTGAAAAATGGTTTTCCACTTATGTTATTATATTATATTTCATGCTTTCAGAAGAAAATTATTTTTATGACAGAGGAAAGAAAAGGTTCACATTGGTGGATGGCTTTGGGCCATCACACTCGGTCTGATCCTGCAAGCCATAAGTGAATTGGGGTAGACTGGTTTTCTTTGACTCTATGACCAATGGTGTTATGAATAAATCCCCTCTTAATTTCCTATTCATGGACAATTTTAAGGTTCTACTTTTCTTAAAGTAGTTGTTATCCATGAGCATCAGTTAGGTTTTCTTTGGTAGTGTAGGTTCTTTTTGTTGAAGTTACCTTGTCTAGGTAATTTCTTCTTGGTCTGCCCTGCAGTTGGTTTGCTTTACCCAGAGATTTTGGTTTCTCATTTCATTCCTGTGAAATGAGCATCCCCAACTAGAGCCAATAATAGCCTTGAAAGTTGATTGCATGAAATTTTCAATTTTAAGCCCAAAACATTTATTTTTCAGGTTTTTACTTATATCCTCTAAGAACGATTCAAGGTCTAGGGTTTAGGGTTTATCCAAACTTCTTACATTTTTGTGAAGAAAACCCTAAAAGTAACATATTTTGTTGTTACTTTTTCCCACTTAAAATTGAGGGTACCCTTTCCATGAGCGAGGCTATTTTTTATTCCCTAAGCAAAATATTGATCAACCTGTTTGTGAAATAAAATTTCCTAAGTCTAGCGTATATCTTCCCTATTATTGGTCCCCTTCTAACTATTTATGCCCGGGCTTATATTTTCCTACGTCTAACAAGTACTAAATACCCCGATCGTCTATTAAAGAAAGGATATATCCAATAGCTAGCGCTTCCCCATGACCAAAGATGCGAGGATTTTAATGACCACGACATCATGAGATTATGTCGCATGTTATGGGTGGAAACCGGCAGGGTTAGCAGCATAACTGGTCCAAAAGCTTTGTAATACCGGTTCGCAGGCGGTAAAGGTCAGTCTACTAAAACTCCCATAAATTTGCACGTGCTCAAAATGAACGAGGATGTTTTATCCTGAGGTAAAAGGTGCTCGACTTTTAAGTCATTGAGGAGTTGACAGGCAGTATGCAAAGTGGTAAAGATTAAATAGATCGGATGGCCTTCGTATTCCCGTGATGAAAGTTTCAGGGAGATTATGGACCACGACATCATGAGATGATGCCACATGTCCCTGGCTGATCAGGAAGGCTTGCAGGGAGGTCACTGATGGAGCTTGGTCGAAGAATGATATGGCACCGACTTGTAAGGATTTTGAGGGTCTACAGATACAGTTGGAAAGTCAAACTGCTAAGTTGGAAGGAAATGACTGTTAGATTTTCCAGGTTGAATGAGATCTACGGCTGAGTTTCAAATGAGAAGTTTGGAGGGATTTTTGAGGCACAGTTCATAGCTCGCGGGAAAAGGAAAAATGAATGGGATTTAGACTTGTCGATTCACGATTTATTTGACAGTCAAAGATGATAGTTCAAAGATCTGAAAGGAATTGGATAAGTTTCCAGTTTAGGTGTGATGAATCATGAGTTCTCTGAAGAATTTAGAGATTTGCTTGTTGACAGAAATCCTAAAGCATGAGACTATACACTGAAAAGAAGAATAAGATCAGAATAAAATCATTTGCATCAAGAGAAACTTGACAAAAGAATACAGTAGATGTGATATGCATGAATTCTAGTGTCCATAGTTGGGAGAGTAAATTGAGAACACAAGAGTGATGATATTTCAAGAACAAGCACTACTTGATGAAGTATGGTTCAGCTATAAATATAGCAAGGTGGTGATCGAATTGGTAGAAGAGTATGAAGCCTTTTCATTTTCTAAGTGCAGTTTTTCTTTCTATAGAAGAAATGATGTTTGAGCAAGCTTATAGATGGAGTTGCAATATACTTTGTGATACCAGATGGAATTTCTCTCTCATGTGCGAGTATGTCTATTGCTTTAGGGGATGTGAAAGTGGGGAGGATTGCCAGAGGGGGCATGAAAGCCCTTTCTTGTGAACAAAGGTCACGCATGGCATAGCCTTTGTGTCTACTCAGTCTCTGGGTGGCAGAGGGTTTTGAGACAGAGCCCGCGAAGAAATGAAAAAGGGGCATGTTTGGGTAGGGAGCGACATCAATCCATCCATGTAGTTGCATGGAAGCTGTGACCCCTCCCCAGCATATTATGTTTCCCCTCTAACTTCACCTCCCACTACCTCTGATCCTGGGCATGAAGGTTGAGCTCCTCCTCTAGCTTGAGGGGAGACTTTACCTCTATCTGGGATTCTGTTTCCCTTTCCAAGGAAGGGAAATGCTCTATGGGACAAAAATGCAACATCTCACATGCCATATGAAGGTGTCAGGGCGATAATGACATGACTCAAATGGTTTTTCTTCTACCAATTTTTGGTTTGAGAACGATGATTCATAGGTGCTGGGGCATAGACATGTGGATATTTTGAAACAAAACTGTACACAACCTTTAGGGCTAATTGTCAAAGAGTGAATCTGTTGTTGACAAGAGTCTTATGGCCTGAAGCTTGTCGCTCCCTTATTTTCTATAAAAGGGAATTCAAGGCCATAAGTTAGGGTCTAAATTTTCTAAAAAAGATCTCTGTAAAATAGATCTTTTCTTCAGGGTTAGGTCGAAAAATAGTTCTAGAGAGTCGTAGGAAATAACAGGGGTTGTAATGTTATTTTGCAGAGCACAAAAGTAATAGAACAGTTGCAGGTTCCCCTTTTTCAAGTGGGTCATTTTTTATTTGAATTTGTTGGCTATCATCTGATAAAACATAGCTTATGATATTAATGCAAATATATTTTTTCCCAGTCTTTACTCTCCTGTGTGTGATTTTATCTTCTTTTTAGCAAATGGAATCAAGGGTTTCATTTGTTTATTGCATTGTTATGATGTATACATTCTTCTATTCGATAATTTAGTCCAAGGGGTTAATTAAAATGCTTGAATAAGGTTAGAGAGGAAATAAGGCTCGCCATAGGATTTGATAAGTAGTTTCGATGAAGGATTATAAGGAGAGCAATATTGTAAGGCAGTATTGTTTCAAGCTAGACCAACTATTAGATGAAATTTTATCAGATTTTCAGTAACACTTTTCATAAACTTTGTAACACAAATGGATAAGGCACTAGTATTCACTTGCAAATCTCATTAGGTTATCAGTTTCCTGTTTTATCTTCTTTATGATCTCTCAGAGTGAATCTTATAAACAATCAGAAGAATCATTTGCTAAGATTTATGTATTTTCTGAAAATAGTTTCACCATCTCTCATACTCCAGTTTAAGGTTGAGGATCACTGAAGGATTTGCCATCCTTGAGCATTCTCCCTTTCTGTTGAGTCTTATTATGAGATAATCTACTTTGTTTTTAGTAAATTCCTAAGTATCCTTGCAGAGAGAAGGAATTTCTTACTGAAGGGATCACCCTCCCTAGTTCTGCAGAGCCTAAAGCGCAGAAGGACTTTCTGTTCTTGTTATTATTGGTCCAAGCCTGGTAGATATTGATAGTTGGAGGTGGCTCTCCATAGATATTTGGAGGAAATCAGCTTGGTCTCTGCCCTGTAGGTAGTGTAAACCCATCATCCATTTTGGGAACCAACATGTTCTACTGGAAAGGCACCTACTCTAAAGTCAGTGAGGAATGAAGAGGTGAATAGATTAATCGGTGTTGTATTTGATAAGAGAGCTCTTAGAATTGATAGCATTGTTAATTTGAGAGTCAGCTATGCGACTATGGGAATTTTGTACAAGGTATATTACAAGAATTAGGAAGGTACATCATCCTCTACAACAATGTATGTGGCTTATTATATGGTGAGAGAGAATGTTGATTGAGATTAATGTGAGCTTTTGAGGCATCAACTGTTTGAGAACCTCTGGATGATGAAGGATGAGATGTATCCCTTTTGGTATGAATCTCTTATTATTTGCTTGATTTTCTACTTTCTTAATGCATTACCCAAAATGAAGAATGTTGTATGGAGAAGAGATGCTACTGTTGGTACTCAGATTAAGGAGTATTTGGATAATTTGAATTATAGTGATGCTACTTGCCATAAGTTCTTTGTGGATCTTCGGAAAGAGATGGTTATGAGGAATCAAATTCCTCCAAAGGTTGCGGAATGGCATAAGGATAACATTAATTTCTTAGTTGATAAGGATAATTGTTTTATGGAATATATAATTTTCAGAAATTCATGGGTGTCAAAGCTTCCCTATGAGGTGTTAAAAGATGAATGCATGAGCATTGCGGAGATACTTCTTAAATTGCCAAAAGACATGAGTGAAGGAATATTCAAGACATATGATGAGGTTGTGGGGATGTCTGGCAGAAATAAAGTCAGTAAATTTGAAAGTGTATCAAAAGACAAAATATCTAGGAAATCATTTGCAAAGGATTCTTCTTCTGTGTCTAAGGTGTTGAAAACTTGAGCATGTGAGTCTGAAAAGAAAGAAATGTGCAGAAGTTGTAATTGTGGAAAGTGATGATAAAAAACCAGGAAAAGTTAGTGTGTAGAAGGATGTTGTGATTGAATAAAAGATATTTACTTCCCATGCTCATTCTAAGGAAAATTTTCTTGATGTTGATAAGGTTCTTGGTTTGGTTGGTCGACCTAATGGTCTAAAGGATGTTGGTGCGTTGCATCTTACTATTTCGTCATGTGATCAAGACATTACTGAATAGGCATGTGTGACATATTTTCTCTAGAACAATCTTGTTCCTAATAGTGTTTCTTATGTTATTCTGAAAGTGCTAGTAGAATTGTTGATTGAGTGTATGAATTCAACTGGAAGTGTTAGCAATGAATCGAGTGAACCCTGTACAGAGACAAATTTGGTAGAGAAAAAGACAGAGAAGTGCCTAAGGGCACATCTTAATCATAAAAATGACTTGATTGAGTTTATGAAAGTGATTGTTAATGCTACATGGTTGTATTGGTATTGTTTGAGGTAGCATGTTGCTATGAATAAATTCAAAGATGAGATAGACTCTATTGAGTCTTAGCTTATCGAGTTAGCTCATTCATTTGATATCTACAAGGATGCAAATGGTGCTATGAGATATAAGGTTCACATTATTCAGTCTCAATTGCAATGAAGGCATAGACAAAGAGACGAGTATATTAATTTATTTTGTGGTCTTAAGGATGCAATGGAATCGTGGTTGTCTACATTTATCGGATTATTGGCAGAAGCTATCAACGGAGAATGAAGTGTGATGAATGCAGATATTTTTTTATTTTGCAGTAAATCTAAGCTTTGAGTGTGAATGTCAGAATAGAATTATTTCAACCACTTTTTGCTCATGGAACTCTTCTCTTGTGGGTCCAAAGAATTAGTTAAAATATATTTGGCATGGTAGTGCATGACAATCTGTATGGGTTGTTGTATGAAGGTACTTGTATTCTGTTTATTTCTTTTTGTTGTTTTGTTGGGGATTTACAATTATGATCAATCTATTTTCACAAGAAGAGTTATCCTGTGTCTTTGATATCAAAGGGGGAGAGATCTTGTTGATAGGAGAGAAGTTTTGATGAGAAATATTTTTGTTTTTCCATCAATGATAAAGGGGGAGATTGTTACAAATATGTGTCTTTGTTGACATTGATGTCAAACCTATTGTTGATGGTCCGATTGATGATTGGACTGTTTGTGCTAATATGGTTGATCTGTTTGGCTATAAGTTTGGTCTAGATGTATTGTGATGTTGGTATGGATGTATTGTGGTGTTATTATGGTTTGGTAGTATTGTAATGTTGTGTCGTTGGTTCGTGGTACAAAAGTAATGTATAGAAGAAGTGTATGGTGCAATGCTTTGTCTGAAATTTTATTTTGGTTTGCATTCCTAATGTCTGATTGCATATGGTTGCTAGTATGGATGTCTATTGGTTATATGCTACAGAGTTATGTGCAGATTGATGTTGTTATTTTTAGATGGATTAGGTTGATGATATGAGGAGTTTAAAAAATATTAATGTTTTTTGTTTGGTTTAGAACTGGTGTTGTTATCTCTGTTGACTGTTTTGAGGAATTGTATTATGGTTTGAAATATGTGTTTGCACTGGATATGTTTCAAATGGCTATGTTGGTTATTGAAAAATGTTTTTGGTAGTTTGATTTCAAAGTTCTAATTGATTGGATGGTTGTTCGTGTGTGACATTGTTGTCTATGATTAGTTTTGGTATTGTTTTAGGACTATGCGAAGGAATACATTGCTTTCTTTGTCTCAATATTGCTTTAAGGATGTTGTGGATCAATTGTTATTATTCCTAAGGTGTTGTGCTTCTTATGTGGTTGACTGCTTTATTTTTTTTGGATCCAGATTAAGGTATTTTGGGTAAAGCAGATTGGTTTGTACCATCCTATGTGTTTTGGTTTAAGTGGTTGCATGTAAAGTATTTTGGTGATATTTGGAAGGTGTGCTGACTTTGGTGTAAACTCTCAAATGTCTTCTTTACCTTCTGCATGAAATATTTTGGGTCGATATTATGTACACGTTACATTTCCTTTTGGGTGAGCTTATAGAGATTATTGTTGATCTAGTTGATATATAATGGATAGATTAGTTGTTTTCAAGTAGTAGACAAATGTAGAGATGTATGATGGATGAATATGTGAGATATTAAGTATGGTGCAAATGTAAAGTGAAGTACTGGTCCGAAAATGTTATAGAGTATATATATAAGTATTGATCCGTGAACTATTATCTGCATGTTGATAGATGCTATTTCCTATGCAGTTCAATCTATTTTTTCATATTGTATCTAGACAATCATTTTGTATCTTTCCCTGAAGAAGCGATATTTAGTTGAGAAAGTCCTTTTACTGTATCTTTCCCTAAGGTAGTATGTTTTAGCCTACAAGTTCAGAGCAGTGAGCTCCCTAGCTTGTGGCCTAAAATATTCTAAACAATTGATATATATTGTGAGTTTGATTCTCACCATGGTTTTTCCTAGTTTGGACTTTCCATGTAAAAATCTTGGTGTTCTTGTGTGGATGCATTTGTTGTTTCTTTTATTTAGTTTCATGCACATTGTTTTTGATGAATCTTATGGTTTAAGTAGTTTGATCTGATTAAGTTTAAGTATATATTGATTCACCCCCCCTCTTAGCATCTAGTAGTATTCAACATTTTGTGCGTGTATAGGTATTTTAAGGGAATTCAACCACACAAAGGTTTTGTTTTTCTTATTCACTTGTTTATTGTTCATTTCTTTTAATTTAATCTTACATATCTTGTTGAATTATTTCTTTGTATTTCTATTATCTAGCATATGTTTTTGATTAAAAAAGCAATGTTAACTAGGGTGCTGACCCTTTACATAGTTAGAGACTATCAACAAAATATTTACACATAGTCAAAGACTATCAACAACTCCAATACAATAAATAAAACCTTAGAAACCATCAACAACCGAGGCCCAACTCAAGGAGGGCTAGGGATACCCGAGCCTTAACAAGGAGGGATCTAGGAGGGTGGGGAAAACTTCCCCTTCTGCCTGTGACAAACAACTATCCTAGCGATACTATCATTGGGATTGTCAAGAGAGTGGTCAAGCGGTAAGGTCCCCGCTTGGGTACCAATAGTAGATTTAGGAGAGTGCATCTGTAAGGCAACAATTGACTGTTGCAAAATAGCAAGGGGCTATTGCAGCACAACAACAGGTTGCTATAGAGGAGTGGCATCATGATCAAAAGTAGTAGGTGTAGAGCGGAGCTGCAAGTCAAAAGCGAAAGGAGTAGAATCCAAATCAAGAGCCACAAAGGTTGATTCCTCATGGACAACAACAACATCATCAACATTTGTTGGTTTTCTTCTTGTTTCTCAGTTTTGTAGGGTGGTTGGAGTGTTGGGTTTTACTTATTTCTGCGTATTTTTTGTTTGTGGTCCATATGAGATGACAATGTTATGCATGAACATTTGTACGTCATGCTAGTGTCCTTGGCTGAGAAGCTCAGACCTTGATCGCAAGATCTTTGTTTTAATATTTATTATTTTTAATATTAGAAAGAGATGCATGGAAAAGGGGACAAGCAAAAGAACCAAATAGTTAGTATTGTTAGTCTCAACCAAAACCCAAGTAAACACGACAGTTCTAAAAACCTTCCAATACATACCAAAAGATATTAAAAAGTATACAAAAGAAGCTTAACACAATGAAAATAAGGGAGAAGAGACTCTCTAAGTTGCTCCCATGATGCCCTTGTTGCTTCTCCCTTGTTTCTCTCCTCTCCAAGATCCAAATGAGTGCAACTCTTAGTTTTTAGCACTAACCATGGATGCCAAATGGAGATTCAAGATGGTTGAAAATGAAATACTAGTGCTATGCAAATGCAAAGAGTAATGCTATGAGAAAGCTTGAGTGTGAATGCAAGTATAGTAACAATTCTAAAATGCTTCCCCCTTTGCTTTAGGAATGAGGCTCTATTTATAGAAGAAATGAGCAATTAGATGGTTAAGACTGAGTAATCTTAACAAGGGCTAGGATTGAATGATCTTCAATCCCTGTTTACAATGTTCACCAATGAAAAGTGACAATTTTCAACATGAGAAGGCTTGAGAGGAAAGAGAAGAGACATTAAATGCCTAAGAAGACATGGTGGTTGCCCTAGGGGGTTTGGTTAGGGTTGAGTAAATGGATAAAGCCTTATCCAAAGGATAAATTCTTGTGCAAGGGTTAAAGGGACAATCATGGCCAAAACAATGAATGCTTGAAGAGACCCATGAGTTAAAAGGAGGGTTAAGATAGAAAGAAAGTCTCTAACCCAGGGTAGAAGGTGAATTAATAATTAATGGTTATGTAAGAGCCTTTAATGGTTTGGAAGACTTTGGAGGTTAACTTGTTGAAGAAATAAAGCCTTTAATGCTTTATGAAGACTTTGCATGTTTTTGAGAAGTGACTCCTGTGTGTGTGAAATTTGGGGAGCCTACAAGGGCACAAACACTTCAATAAACCATTATTTGCATGGGCTAGTTAATCATAAACAACAAAATGAAATCCATTGCAAGTTGGCTTATTGCCTCCTAGAAAGTGCGAGTGTGGATTGCTCTCAGATTGCTAAGCTATCTAATGACTAGACTACACTCAAATAGAAGATTTTTAAATACATGCAACTAGGCGAATGAAAGATTGAATGCAAAATTAATTGATTAAGCGAAATGAGATTATCAAGCTAAATGATCAAAGCTCTAAATGAAGCTAAGCTAGATTATATGCAAGAAATTGAATCTAGATAAGAGAAATGAATCTAAGCTAATGAACTAGAAGTCTAAATGATTCTGAGATTAAAAGAAAGCTAAATGAAAACTAAGTTGATTGATAAATTAAATGCAAAGCTTCTTCAAAATTTCCTCGATAAATTGCAACACAATATTAACATAATAATGATGTAAAATCCTTGGATGCTGATTGAAGAATGAGAGCTTGAATTTATAGGAAAATCAAAAGGGAGACCAAAGGACAGGATTGATCTTTAATGAATAGTCGAGATCAATTCGAAGGAAGCACAATCCAGGTGAAATGATTTGATTGGACAATTTAATTCCATTTTGGAGAGATAAGATTGAGTTCAAATTAGCAACTCAGATTCTTTCCATTTTCTTGAGTTCAATCGATTTGTTTCCTTTTTTGAATTTTTGTGCTCATAATTTGCAACTTATTTTTCAAATTAATTCCTCTTTCTTGATTTGTTTCCTTTTTTTGAAGATTTATGGTAATTTTTATTTATTTATTAAATATGCAAAAGATATTAAATAAATGAGATATTTGATTTTAAAAAGATTTTCTATTTTGAATTTTGAATTTGATCAATTAATTAAATGAGAATTTAATTAATTGTAATTGCCATGTTGCATTTTTATACTTTAGGAATTAATTAATGGGGCTCTCATGATTGATTTAAATTGATTATTTGATTCAGGACCTTGATGAATTTTATTGAATTTAAGCACATTAGTCGAGATTAGGGGCCCATGGTTTTGGATGACCATTTTTAGGGTATTACAACCCCTTCTTAAGGAACATGCAAATGTTTAGGAGGGAATTAGGCTAATTAGAATGGATTAGAATATTCTAGAAGAAGGGTTTAGTGAGCAAGTGGACTTTGTAGAAGAATGCAAGTGGGAGGGATTTTTATGATTTTTAAATGAATATAAATTTATTTAAATGTGTGCAACTTGCATTTGGATAGATATTTAAATAAATATAATTAAATGTGAAAGGGGCATTTAATTAAATAAATAGGCTTAAGAGGACTGTAGAAGGAAACTATTAAATGCTTGAAGACTTTGAGGGAAACAATTAAAGGCTTAAGAAGACTCTAGAAGGAAACCATTAAAGGCTTGAAGACTTTAAAGGAAGCCATTAAAGGTTTCAAGTAGGTGAGGATAAATATGATTTTAAATAAATAATTCATTTATTTAAAATAGTGGTGCAACTTGCATTTGTAGGAGAATGCAAGTGGATGTGGATTTAAATAAATATTCATTTATTTAAATGAGGAAACTGCAAGTGGGTGAAGGATAAAAGGGGATTTAAATAAATGTTTATTTATTTAAAAGTGCAGGGAGGGATTAATTAAATAAATATATTTTATTTATTTAATTAATTGTCTGAATTTGGTTAAGTGAATTAAATCAAATAAATTGAATAATTTATTTAATTAATAGAAGAAGAGGGCTAGGGTGAGTTAATTAAATATTAATTTAATTAATTGTTGATTGATGGTTAAATAATCAAATAAATACTAAGTATTCATTTAATTAAGTGGACAAATTTATGTGTTTATAGAAAGTTAATTTTATTTGTTCGCTTATAGATATTTTAACTAGTTTACTCTCATTTAGGTGTTTTAACTAGTTGAATTTAGTTGAATGTATGTAATAAAATTGACTCTAAAAAGAACATAATTTCCCTTTTGATAGAGTTACACTTCATTACATTTTGGTTAACCCACCCCTCACTACTTCTTTTTTGTTGTGGTTCATTATACTCTGTTTACCCAATGTTGTACTCTTTCTTTTTGTTTTGGATTAAGGCAAAAATAGGGTTTTAAGGGGCCCCAAAACCCTTTACAAAATGATTCTAAGAGGATTAGAATCAGAGATTAACATCCAAAACAAAATGGGCTTCATGGATAAGCATAAGAAACAATGGCCAAAGAGACAACAAAAGCTCAGTCAGGCACACAAAGACAATAAGGAGATCAAACCCAGACACAGACAGAGCCAACAACCAGAAAACAACACAGACCCAGTTACATAAGGCTTTTGAGGGTCTCAGCGACCTCAGCCTCAAAGACATTCATTGTATCAACAACAAACTTCATATCTTTGTAATCCACATTCTGAATAGTCATCTTTTTCTTCATATTCCCACAGGTCCTTTTGCAGGGTCCTTCTCCACCCTGAGCCGCCTCAACATCATCCCCAATAATAACAACAACCTTATCTGACTACTCCAGACTATTCACCATAGTATTCATAACAACCGCAGACTGTTTGATAATTTTGTAACTGCTTGCCATAATAGTTTGAGGGTGTCCTAGATCTTGTTATAGCCTTCCTCAACGCGAGTAATGAGATCCTCTAGCCTTTTCTTTAGTTGATCAACCCCTTCACCTGTCTTATTGATGCAGTCCATAGCCAACTTCTTCTCAGCCTCAACCCAATTCCTCTCATTATTCTAATTACCTTGAGTAGAACCAATAGGGATCACTTCCATTTTTGCTTTTGAGGGCTCTTTGGTTGATCCTTATCTCCTTAAGTTCATGGAACAACCATTTGAACATGTTGAAAGTGTCAATGGCATGTTCACGAGCCATGCCCAACACATTATCATAATCCTCCCTCTTATCATTAAGCTCAACATTTTTGGGATGAAGGTCTTTAATACAAATCACACCCACATTACCAGTCTCCTTATTGGATGAAGGAGAGGGTGAGACATTAGGGCATTCAGGGTCCTTACCATCTTCTGCCTTTTTGCTAGAAGAGGGGGGGCCATTCTCAACAGAAGTAGAGGAGGAGAACATAACAATGTTATTTTTCCCTTTAATACCCTTCCTCACCTTAGGTTTTGAACTCGAGGGTATTTCAATTTTAGCATTTTTTAGGGGAGGGGGATTCCCTTCAGACCCAAACCTAGAGGCTTCATTGTTAGATTCACCAACACTAGTCTCATCATTCTCAGAAACAATGTGGATATAATCATCAGGGGGAGGAAGAGAATGGTTAACCCTAAGAGAAAGCATAAGATAGAAAGGGAAAGACATCTTCACACCTTGGCAAAAATGATTCAATATAACAAAGTGATGACCATACACCCTAGTATAACAACCATCCAAATTAAGTTAATTCATGATTACCTTAAGAAGATTCTGCCAGAAAGACTTAATGACCGCAATGTCATAGTAATTGGTTGTCTTTTTAACAATTTTGGCCTGCTTCGCCTCCTTCTTGGGGAATTCTGCACAACTTGCTTAGTATACACTTTGTTTATGTAATACTTCATACCCTCCATAGATAACCCTATGACCTATGAAATAAGGGCTTCATCAACCAAGACCTTCCGACCATGGAGAACAATCATTTTGTCCTTCCAGTTCTGAGCAAAATAGTTCGTGACATCCTGATTACAACCTTGTAGCCTCTCAATGTAGGGAGTGAACCCCCCTTTCTCCAAAATATGCCATAGCTTCTTTTCATTCTTCAACTGCACACAGCTAGGTGACTCAATTATTTTTCTCACACCACCCATTCTATCTTGCTCTTTGTAAAACTCTCTACAAAGAATTTTCAGAGTGAAAGTTCGACTCCAAAAAATGTTTAAAATCGCCCACAAAGCATGCGGAATAAGTTCACATTGATTCTCATGTCCTCTCTGGTCACCTATCTCAAAAAGGAAGGTATCAATAACTCTAGAAACACTTGGAGTCATTATGGCACGAGTTATCATTAAATTTACTCCCCTGACTTTGCTCGTGGAACAAATGCATAGCAAATTCCAAGTCCATCTTGTCACCTTGAGTCCAACTAAGTTGCGCCTTACACATCACTCCTCTATTGGCAAGGAAGTCGGCCACCACATTGGCTTGTCTGTATACATGAACAATAATGCATCTATCAAAGGTTTTAATAATATCTTTGTCCTTCTTCATCCATATATCAACATTCCAAGTCAGAGTAGATTTGCCCTTTAGGTAGTTGATAATATTCTTTGAGTCCCCCTCGACCCAAACAAGCTTAAAGTTGTAATGTTTAGCAATTTTTAAGTTGTGATAGGCTCCTATAGCTTTTGCAATATTATTAGTCTGTTTTCAAAGAGGGGGAGAAATAGAAAAAATAAAGTTGTCATAGTGATCCCGTATCACCCCTCCACAGCCTACTTGACCAGGTTTCTCCCTAGCTGCACCATCAAAATTGATTTTCACCCATCCTTGGGGTGGAAAGTTCCAACTAATGTTGTCCCAAGGATTGACCTTAGGTTTGACCAAATGAAGAAGATGACCAAAATCCCAATCCTTGACAACATTGGCTTCATACTCCTTAAGGATTCCACTTTGAAAAAGACCATTGGAGCTAACAATCGAGAGATTATCAGGCTCTAGAAATTTTTTTGAAGACAATATTAGGAGAGAGATGGATATTCCTGAAGATGCGATTATTACATTCTTTCCATAAACCCTGCGCCATGTGAGGAAACACAAAGGACCATAGCTTCTTCAAGAGAAGATTTCTTGAGGGCGGGTTCCATTGGTGAACAAACTCCTTTATGGCCCCCAAGGGAGTCCAACAAAGACCCCATTTCTGAAGCACCAGACCCCAAATCTCAGAAGTGTAAGAGCAGTGTAAAAATAGATGATCAACATATTCAACATCCCTCATACACAAGTATTATCTATTTGGGATAGAAAAGCCTCTCTTAACAAGATTATCTATTGTTAATAATTTATTAAGAAAGATGAGCCAAAAAAACATATTGACCTTAGGAGAGAGGTCCTTGATCCACACCTTAGAACACCAAGAGACATGGGGTTCATTACAACAATCCACATAAGAAACAAAAAACTTCCCATTAGGAGTGAATTTCCAAATAAGCTCATCTTCCACACCATCCTCCAGACCAAAAGAATTTAGGGAAAGATGCAAGTGAGTAAAAGAAGGATTAACAACAAAAAGATTCACCCACTTACCCTCCTTCCAATAGTTAGCCATCATTAAGCCAAAACATGCCACACAAAGATCCCTTAAAGATCCCAATGTAGGATCAGAAGCAAGTGAGTGATTCCCGATCCAACAGTCATCCCAAAACCAGATTCTTCTATCATTCCCCAACTTCCAATAGGCTCCCCAACTAGCCACTTCCCTATCCTTGAGGATATTGTTCCAAAGATGAGACCCAACGGGGATATGAGAAGAAATCAAAAAATCCTGCAAAGAATGAACATTAGAAAGGTATTTATTGTGTCATAAGGTGTTCCATTCCCTTCTATAGTCATAAGATCTCCAGACCTATTTAGCCAAAAGAGCATTGTTAAATGTTTTCATGCTTCTAATTCCCAATCCACCATATCTCCTAGACTTGCAGACATTCTCCCAGGAAACAAGAGGGATTATTTTCTTTTCCTCAACCCCAGACCAAAGGAATCTTTTCTGAATTTTATCAATAATTTCAATAGATTTAGACGAAATCTTGAACAAACTAAGGGCATACACTAGGAGGTTCTGAAGTGTAGCTTTCAGCAACTAAATTTTACTAGCCTGACTCAAAAGGGTGCCTTTCCACCCAACCAACTTCCTATTAAATCGATCAATTAAAGAGAGCCAAAAGGAATAAGAAGGTTTAGATCCCAGAGGGAGACCTAGGTAAGTAGAGGGGAGCTTACCTATGAGGCAGCAAAGAATGTTAGCAATCTTCATTTGATGTTTCTTAGGAGTATTAATGAAGTAGATAAAACTCTTGGTTCTATTAACCGTTTGTCTAGAAGCCTTTTCATAAAGGCAGAGAATTGATCTAATGACTCTGGCTTCCCCAACAAAGGAGATTCCCATTAAAATAATATCATCAACAAATTGTTGATGAGAGAAAATTAAATTGGCGGAGGATGGCTTGAGGCCCTTCAGAGATCCTTCCACCACCTTTTTATGAATTTATCTTCCCAAACTTTCTGCCATTATAGTGAACAAAATAGGTGATATAGGATCACCATGCCTTAGTCCCCTCGATGTTCTAAAGAAATGGGATGGCGGTCCACTGACAATAACTGCAATTGAAGCATTGGATATAAGTTGCCAAATCAGAATGATGACCTTACCAGAGAAACCAAAATCATGAAGAACTTTTTATAAGAAGCACCAATCCACCCTATCATAAGCCTGAGCAATGTCCAATTTCAGTAGAAATCCTTGAGACTTCGCTTCCAAAAGTGAATGGATGTTTTCATGAACAATGATGATAGAGTCAAGAATCTGTTTCCCTAGCACAAATCCATTTTGTTGAGGAGAAATCAGAAGAGGAAGAATCTTCAGCATCCTCGATGTAAGGACCTTGGAGATAATTTTGTAGAAATAATTGCACAAGTTGATAGGCCTAAAAGCATCCAAAGAATTAACCCCCTGCCTCTTAGGGATGAGGACAATAAAAGTTGCATTCAGTTCCTTCAATAGGGATCTAGATCCAAAAAACTCTTTCACAACATTGGACACATCTTTCTCAACAACTTCCCAAAAGTGCTAAAAGAAGAACATAGGAAAGTCGTCGGAGCAAGGAGCTTTACTGCCATCAAAAGAAAAGACAACACTCCTAATTTCCTCCTTTGAAGGAATGGCAGCCAAATTATGATTTTGGTTATCAGATAGGACTTTAGGTATGATATCAACCAACATATTTTGAGCCTCCGAGTCTAATAAAGTATCTTTCTTCAGAAGATCGGCAAAGAAATCAACAACTCCACTTATTTAATCTTCATTATCTATTCTTCTCCCATTCTTCACAAGGTGGCCAATTCTATTTGCAGCCCTATATTTAAGGGTAGAGATGTGGAAGCATCTAGTGTTTTTACCACCATCCTTAAGCCATAAGGATCTGGATCTCTGCCTCCAAAAGGTCTCTTCTCGGGCTATAATTTTGTGGTATTTGGACAAAACCTCACTTTCTTAGGAAAATTATCATTCACATAACCTTCATTTTGGACTTTATCCCGGATCAGGCTCAAATCCTCTTGAAGAGTATATTTCTGAACGAAGGTGTCCCCAAAGACTTCTCTATTCCACTTTTTAACCTTCTAATTAACATGCCTTAACTTTTTAGCAACCCAGAACATAGCAAAACTATCCACTTGAACATTCCACCAATCTTTCATGCTATTAGAAAGGTTTGGGTGGGAAAGCCACTTTTTCTCAAATCTAAAAGAAGACATCCTTTGTGGGCCATTCTTAGGCTCAGCCATCAAACATATAGGAAAGTGGTCAGATCTGATTCTAACCATGGAATTTAGAGAACAAACAATGCTAGATCCACTCAACTGAAATCAAGGCCTGATCAAGTCTAACTTGAATCAACTCAGCTCGAACACGACGATTAGACCAAGTGAAGGAAACTCTAGATAAGTCCAAATCAATGAGACCCTAGCCATTGATAAAGTCAACTAAGTTTCGTTTGCTATCATTTTGTATCTGGGATCCCCCAAATTTCCCAGACTCCATAAGAGGGGTATTAAAATCCCCTATCACCAACAAAGGAATGTTGGGATAACGACTTCGAAAAGAAGAGAGCTTTAGCCAAAATTTCCTCCTACGGACTTTATTATTGGGAGCATACACATTAGATAGGATCCACGAGAACCCATCCCTTGAATGTTTAAATAGAGTAGCCATGTATGGTTACCATCATGACAAATAAGAGTGCCTTGAATGAACTGAGTATCCCAGAGAGTAATAAAATTCTTTTTAAGATTGCAGATTTCTCAGACTACAATTGACAAATTATCACTAAGAGATGAATCTACACCTGTTAATCCAACTAGGTACAAATCTATGATAGGACATTTACTGTATTTAACACAAACCAGACCCGATACTATGAATGCAGAATGTATTGTTTCAAGATTTCAGAGTAATCCTAGAGAAAATCATGAATCAGTAGTAAAGAGGATTTTCTGGTACTTACAAGGCACTACAAATCTTGGATTATGGTATCCTAGAGATGAAAACTTTGAATTATATGCATACACAGATGCAAATTGGGTAGGAGATGTGGATGATAGGAAGAGCACCACAGGTGGAGCCTTTTTCCTTGGAAACAAACTAATTTCTTGGTTAAGCAAGAAACAAAGTTCTACATCCTTATCAATAGCTGAATCAGAATATATTGCAGCAGCAACAAACTATACACGAGTATTATGGCTCAAACAAATGTTGAAGGACATAAAGGTAAAATGCAAGGAACCTATAACTATATATTGTGATAATACTGCAACAATTGATATATCTAAAAACCCGGTATTACACTCTAAAACCAAACATGTTTCTATAAAACTGAATTTTCTAAGGGAGAAAGTTGAAGCAAAAGAAATAAAACTGGTTTATGTGAATACAAAAGAGCAGATTGCAAACATTTTTACTAAACCTCTGCCTAAGGCAACTTTTGAATATCTCAGAGATCAGCTTGGGGTTATACCCCCATCGGTAGAGACTTAGACAGTTGATGTTTGTCATCAACCGACAGAATTAACAGAGAAATCTTTTATTTCCGGCTTTAATGAGGAAGCTACTTCTTAGGGGGAGTAGCTGGTATATTGAATTAGTTGGTATTTTGCATATGAACTTGGTTTTGTTGTAACTTTGGCATTTGATGTCAAAGGGGGAGTGATATCTATGGAAAAACACATTATCTTTTGGGAGAGATTGGTATGAAAAACATGTTACTCTCAGGAGGAGAGATTGTCTTATACTCTGGTAATTATTAGTACTTCGGTATTTGGCATTTTTGTATTGGCACTTTGATGGTTTTTCCGTCTTGTGTTGCCATCAATGCCAAAGGGGGAGATTGTTGGTATTTTGGTATGGTTTTGTCATTGATGTTAACACCTACTAAAACTCTAGCACTTTGGAGATCCAGCAACATTCATCGGCAAGCAAGTGACTTTTGCACAGTCATTGGTATATGGTACACCAGCAGGATATAATGATCACCGGCACTTGGAATGGCATGGAAAACACTTGGTAATGTCGAAGAAATCATTTGGACATCTTGTCTTGGAGAATTGGTTATTGGTATAAACATATTTGCATATTTGCTATTACCGGCAAATAGGTCCAGGTTATGCACTAGCAGGTTTATCTTTTCCAGATCAACATGACACGCCTTGGAGATGATTAATTATTGTTGTAAATGCATTAAGCTGACATGTTCAATCGGTTATTGCATCAGATATTGTTTTGCTTGTAAAATGTTTTATTGTAATATCTTGTAGAGCCGACCTACTAAAATTGGTCCTAGGTTATGGTATAAATGTAAGATCAGATATGGAATGCAAAAAGGAATTATAAGGTATATGTGAGATTAAGCAGTAAATTGGTTAAGTTGTTTTTGGTTTGTTTTTATCAAACAACTGATTCACCCCCCCTCTCAGTTGTCTCCGAGGCCTAACAAGTAACAACCCCCCCCAGAAGCCCCATCAGAGATGATCTCTTGAGATTCACAAAATTTAGAAAACTTACTTTTCTCCACTTTATGTTTCAACATTTTAGTTTCTTGAATAAGTAAAATATCCGATCTATGATCCCTAGCAATATTATGGATTATGTCTTGTTTATGACTACTGTTAAGACCTCTAATATTCCAGGAAAGGATCTTCATTTCTTACTAGGAGAATTAAATAGAATGTCATGGATAGTTTTCTGTGATCCATCCGCTATGTTTTGCATGCACTCTTGCTCTCTTTGCCACCTATTAGATTTTCTCCCTGGACTTCGAGGTGGTCCACAATCCACCTTCACTCTGTTGTGAGTAGTAACTCCAATTTTTTTCTATTACTTATTTTTCTTCGATACTACCTTAGTATAGCTCATTTCTTTGTCAAATTCAAGTCCCTCCAAACCTGTTGAATCATCAACCTTCAGGGACTGCAAGGTAACCAGAATAACAACATTTTGGTCCAAGTCAGGGAAGGCACAAATAGAGTGTTGTGAAGAGGAGTCATCCTCAAGGATCTTCTTCAAATCGTTGAACCCAAGATTACTGAATGATGACCCAAGAACCAGAGAAGATTGTTGGTATTTGAAGGTACATTCTTCCATATCCTTGAATTTATGGTGGTTTGGGGGTGAAAGTTCTCCATCCTCCAATTCATCTACTGATTCCTTTTCTTCTTCATTTACAGTGACCACATTCCCCTTAGCTATATCTTCTTCATCCTGAACAGGGGCCTCCTCAGAAATAATCTTCTGATCCATATCCTTAACCTCAAGGTTTTGATCTTCATGGATACTCTCTTTATTGTCTTCCTCCTGATTTGTTTCTTTCAATTCACTGTTCTGGCTTGGTTGAACATTATTTTCCTTATTGATTTTGTGGCTCCCATCAGGCCCTTCCTGGTGCACAATATCTTCCTTCTTGTTCTGAGCTTCTTTTTCCACAAGTTTGGGCTTCCAGAAAATAGGTCCTTTGTTGGAATCTTTCTTAGTATTCTAAGGGCATTTCTTTGCCCAATGGTATGCCTTTTTGTACAAGAAATAGATGAAAGGTAACAATTCAAACTCAATAGTTTGAACTAACGTTCCCAGCTTCGACACCAGTTCAATTGACGAAGGGAGGTCCTTGGATCTAGACACCCCACACAAATCCTGGCATAGACCATTCTTTTCCTGGCAACCATCATTGGATCAATGGAAAGAAGTTCCCCAAACACTCTAGCAATGCCCTTGAAAATATCTTCATGCCAATATTCCAGAGGAAGCCCCGACAACTTGACCCAAAAAGGAATAGTTTTAAAAAAGGCATCAAACAAGTCCATATTCAGACTCCACTTGTTAAGGGTTAAGGAAGACCTCCCCATAATCCAAGGGCCACCATAGAGGATAGTTGGAATATCCTCAGCACAAGAGAACGCAAAGGAGAAAATACCTTGAGGGAGAGCCGACACCTCAACTTGTCCTTTGATCTTCCACCTCCAACTAACAAAAATCCTCACCGAGTCAATGTTGGGTATAGGCTCGAAGAAATTTCCAACAAGGGTGAGCGCCATGATAGCAATGTTGTGGTCAATCACTTGGTCAGGATTAGAAAGAGCAACCTTACAACTCACCTTATCACAAGTGACAAAGACATGGGAAAGGAAGACTTTCTAGACGGCTTAACCCCAAATAAAGCTCCCCAATGATTACTCATGGCACCAGCTAAAAAGACACATTCCTTGGCCCCTGTGATAGGCTGGACAACCCGGGAAACCCGTGATGAATACATATCATGAGAAACATCCACAAGGGGAACCCCCGATGGAAACCTGTCCCCTGGGTCCACCTGAAAACTCATTTTTGGGTCCCTACCATCTTCAATCTCTGCATCTCCCTGGTTGTCCTTAGTGCCAACAGATCCAGGGGATCTCGAGCCAGTACCCTGTGAACTTGGAAGGGATCCGCTAGGATCCGCAGAAGCATTGCCTGAAGCCTTACCCTGAGCAACCTGAAACCCTACCTCGAGCACCATACTCTTTCTTTTTGTTATTATTGTAAGCAACCTTAATAGTTAAAAAAATGACATATTAAAAAATATTTTTCAATTTTCTTGAACCCCATTCTTTGCCATCAAGATAGGAATAATATGCCAACCTTTGGCTAACTCATTTATGCATTTTTTAAATCTATCTTCTTATTTTCAGAATGGGGTCAATATCTTCTTCTATTAGTTCTACTTCTAGTTTTACTCAAAATATTAAAGATGTTCCTTTCCAAGCATGTGATGGTGACTTAGCTCTTCCTATGTCACTTTATGCTTTTGGTCCCTCTCATGAGATTCCTCTTATTTCAAAGGATATTTTGTTGCAAGAGAAATAAATCATTGATGTTTTTTATTATTGTTATGTTTCCCTCTTTTTATCCAAATGCACTCATTTCTAAAGATGATGCATTAGTGAATGATGAATCTTTCCTCACATTGAATCTTCAACAGGTCAATGTTGAGCATATTTCTTCAAACCCTTCTTCAAATAATTTTTTTAAAGTCATAATGAATCTTTAACATGATTGTTGTCTCTAAAGTTCTTGATAAGCCTAAGAGACCAATAATCTATGTTAATGGAGAAAATCCTAAACCAAAGAAAGTAATACATATTTGTGGTGATATTTCTATGGTTCACCTTTGAGTTTTTCCTTGAAAATTTGTCAATATATAACTCTAAGAAGAGTAGGGCTACTAATTATAAATTAATCCACACTTATCATACTAGAAGAAGTTAAAAAAAAAAATTCATTAACATTCCAAAATCTCTTCCACCTTCTCAACCTATTCTTTCATATGCTCCTAAACATCTTCCTCAATCCTCAATAGAGTATGATCTTATTGATAAAATTTGTATTACTCCCAATAATATATCTCTCTAGGATCTTCTTTAAACTTCTCCTCTTTATCATGGTATGCTTCAAGAGGCTCAATAAAAAATCCTTGTGCCATATTTTGCTAGATCAAGTGATATGAATGCTTTGATGGATTGTATGCACTCTAATACTTCATACATTATATTCAATCAACATGAACTTTCTCCACTTGAAGTACAAAGTCAAGCTAATCCATTGATGATAATAGCTTCTATAGATATTATTGGTATTAGCCACACTCTCGTTGATACCACTTTGACACTCAATGTTTGTAGTTTTGATCTATTACCTAAAATTAAAATTGATCCTAGTTTTCTTCCTACTACATCTTTATTCATTTCTAGGTTTGATTAATGTTGATTGACAAACTTTAGGTTCAATAATATTACCATTGAAGTTTGGACCCATTACTTCACCCACCTTGATATATGTAATGTCAGGTGCTTTACCATATAATCTTCTTCTAGAAAGATTGTAGATTCATGACATGGGTGCAATACTATCTACTTTGCATCAATCAATGAAATTTGTTAGTGATAATCAAGTAATTACAATAAAAGTTGACCTTAAAGCCCTTTGATATTATCTCCCAATATCTCCTAATAGTGTAACAACATCCTCTTATAATAGTTTTCATCTTTGACAACAGTGTGAATGACAACAATGTGAATGGCATTTGATTCCTCCTATTTTTAATAATTAATTCCTTCAATATCTCCTAATAGTGTAACAACACCCTCTTATAACTCTTTCGAGGGTGATTTTACCTATCCTTATTCCTCCTAATAACAATAATTCTTTTAAAAGGGATCTTCTAGACCCTTCTTATTCTTCCAAAGAAAGTGCATGTCTTAGTGACTCAGGTTCCTTAGAATTTACAAAATAATTTATTGGAGAATATAAAGTTAATCCCGCTCACCTCGATATCGCACAAATGTCATTCACACTGTTGTCAAAGATGATCACTTTTATATTGCAAGATAATGTGAAAAATAATTGCAATTATACTTCTCATTTTTCTAAGGCTCATACTGTTGATTCTCCCTCTCCCTTGGATTTGGAGACACATTATGGGCTTGGATTCAAAATTATTTTTAAGAATGGATACAAAGAAAATGACCTTGGGTGCATGGAACAAGAAGTTAAGGTCCATATGGAATCAACACCACACTCTTTTACAGTGGGTTAAGGTTATTGGCCCTCTCCTTTATTTACATATCCTCTTCTATTGTTTGATGTATCTATGTCTTCTTCATTTAAGCAGTCAAACCTTTCTCCACAAGAGAAACTGCCCCACATCCTCTTGTTGGCATGATGATGATTTTTGTATTGAAAAACTTTATGTGTTGTCATTGATGGCACACATATGTTTTGATTGTCATAGTCATTTTTGTATACCAGTTAGGTCAAACTGATACTACTATTAAGTCTTTGTATTGTAAACCGATATCATATGTATATT
The DNA here is from genome assembly GCF_030272615.1 of Cryptomeria japonica. Lineage (NCBI taxonomy): Eukaryota > Viridiplantae > Streptophyta > Pinopsida > Cupressales > Cupressaceae > Cryptomeria > Cryptomeria japonica. The sequence goes on along the minus strand of NC_081412.1, from coordinate 124,640,014 downwards.
AATCGGTATATGTAGACAACCGGTATATGTAGTTAAGACAATCGGATTTGGTCAATTCCACTATTACCAGTTACGAGATGCAGCGGAGAGAGACAAGGAGGCACATGGAGACAATTGGTATGTGAGTTGGAAGCGGTCAACACTCAATCGATATCGGTGTTCTAACCGGTTTCCCAGATTGTGTGATAAGTTATCATCGGTTCTGATGTGTTACCACCAACTGACATTTTTGGCGGTGATTTGTGATGTGTTAAGAAAGTTTTTCCAGATTCATTGAACCTAGGAAATTGTGTTGAGGTTTAGGAGCCGACATGAAATCTAATGTCTATAAAAAGACATTGTGATGAGTTATTTTAATATGCAAGATACAAGTGATGTTATGAGTTAGAGATGATGTGATTTGTTGAAGGAGTTGCAGAGTATGTTGGAGATGCAGTAATGAGTGAGCATAAAAGGATCTAAACAAGTAGAATGTGCTACTCCTAGATCATACCACCTGATGTTTTCTAATCACTACAATAGTTTAAATCCCCTAACCGGGTAAGCTCTAACAAGCTTCATTGTAGAAATCCTCTAACAAGGTGATTCATTAGCTTGGATCTAAATCCTTCATTGAGGTTACCTTTAACGAGGTATAGCTCCTAACAGGGCTTGGATCTTTAACATGATCTGCTCCTAATAGAGCACTTTGTAGACCTTAACCGGTTAGTTACCTATTTCTGCAGATAGTTAACTTGTGAGTTCCATCTCACCGTGGTTTTTCCCAGTTGGGTTTTCCACGTATAAATACTTGTGTTATGATGAATGTTTTACTTGTTGTGAATGCTTTTATAACACTTTGGATTGCATCCAAAGTCTTAAGTAAACTGGTTAAATGTTTTTACCAGTCTGGGATTAGTGTTATTGTTTTTGCTATCACTGATTCACCCCCCCCCCCTCTCAGTGCTTTATAAGTTTATCACCTCTATCTAAGAAAGAGTGTATCTTGTTGCGGCTTCTCAAATTGTGCTTGATTTTCTTCCTCCTACACAAGATTGTTTTTTTAATAATCGAACAAAAAATTATTTCTATGCATATCATTAAGTGCTTAGCCATTCCACTATTGAATATTGGGGCTTAAGGGATAAAATACAACTTCTTAAATCAAGTGTCATCAATATTCCATCGATTGATACACTTGTTTCTTCTTCTTTACATGCCAAGTTATATTGGGGTTCACCTCTATCTTATTCATTCTACATAACAATCTAATTCTCTTATGAGGTTCTTACACCTCATTTATTTTATTGTGTTGCTACTCACTATGTAGAACTTTATCTTTCTGTGTTTTCTCATTGGCATTCATGGTAGTACAACCTTATGTTCATTTAGATTTCTCTATGGTAACAACACAATATTCTTTATCATGGTTGTCCTTAACTATATATTAGGGGATAGGGACAACTTGTTTTGAAGGTGTACATCCCTCTTGAGGATTCATTATCTTCTTTCTTCCCCCCCCTTTTCCCATTAAAATATCTATATATTATACATGCTTATATTTTAAGGGGAGCATATCTTCTACTTATGCATTTCCACAGGCACCTTATCTTTTTTTCATCCACTATGGTGCTTATCTATTTTTACCCACTGTGACACTTATCTATTTTTGCCAGTTGTGATCCTTATCTATCTTGACCTTTGCAACACATCAATATTATTTTATTTGATCAAATCTATTAAAATTATATGGTGGATTTACCTCGACATTATGGTTGGTTCAATATAATCAAATGGTGTCTTTCCCTCTTCAACAGGGTTGGTTCCATCTAATCTAATGATGGATTTCCCTCTAGATTAGGGTTTGTTCCACATCTTCATTAAATTTGTTAATATAATGGTTTCTTTACCTCTAGATTAGGGTTGGTTCCATATGTTTTTTTAATGGTTAACATCTACATGACCTCTAGTGACAAAGTAAGCAAGTGTCTGAGTCATGTTATCTCTTTCAAATTGATTTCTTCGCTATCTTTTAGATGCATTTCTTCCTTGAAGCACTCAATAATCAAATTATTCTCTTTATTTAATAATTATTCTATGTGTTTTGTTTCTATTATTATTTTGGGGATAACACATCGTATTGAAATAAACCTCTCACATCCAGGTCTCTTTCACTTTGTTGACTCAAATTTTTAGTTTTCTTGTTATGTGTTATTTTCTTTTGTGTATATGTTCTATATGATTTATCTATATGTTTATGAATTTCTAATGTTGTGGTTTTGTAGCTTTCATTTTCTAACTTTGCTATCTTGTACAAATTTTTCTTGTCTAATGCATTCTTTTTAGTAGGTCTTCAACTTAGGGGCATGCTTCCTTAGCTTGAAGAGTTTTCCACTTCCTCTAAAATATCCTTTTGGTTTCCATGATTTATTTATTTTTATTAGCTTTTCTTTAGCATGTGTATTCACATCACATTCACATAAGTTCATAAGCCTGCTAAAGTGGGGGCAAAATGTAGTGTAAAAAATTGCATACCTTTGCAATTTCACCTGTATAGACCTTTTCCCTGTTGGAATTAATGCTTTTGCAATTTCACCTGTATAGACCTTTTCCCTGTTGGAATTAATGCTCCAACATAAATGAATTTCATAATGAAGTTTTGAGTATGTGTCATCAAATAGTGTTAGGTGTCCAATATGTTTAATTAAGTTTAATATGTTGTCAAACAATACCAGTTATATTAGGTAACTATTTCTCCAAAAGAAGATAAAGTAATGAAATAACCCCTTTAGAATGAAAAAGGGAGATAAAAATAAAGGATATTATAATCCTTGGTTCAAAGAAGAATTAATAAAGAATGTTTATGAAAAACTCTCTTAAAAGAGAGGAATAATTATTATTATTAAAGGATAATTAAAGGTGACCTTTTCGAAAGTGTGTGATGGTTTGGAAACCACTCCTTACAAGGTTATATAAGTCATTTATGTGAGACTTGGAAGGGGACATGGAGATCACTCAAGGAAGAAGAAGAAGGTGGCTTGGTGGGCTATGGACATGGGAGGAAATATAGGAATTTAGAAGGCACAAAGGAATAAAGGTTAAGGTCATTGGTTGGCATGGGCATTGGAGAAGGGGCACACAATGTGTGTCCAACTTGGGGTACAATGTACACTTGGGAGTGTCCTGGCCAGGGCTATGTTTATTTCGTGTCGTGAAGGCATGCGAGGTTCTGTGTAAGAACCTATCCTCCTGGAGTGCTTATTTGTTGTAAAAGAGCCTAGACCCGTGACTATTCCTTTGAATTCTAGATAATATGGTGGGTTTTATGTAAGAACTGTTTTCCTCCATGGGGTACCATAGCCATAAAGGACCCAAGGCCACTAGAATATTCTTGGAGTGAGAATGACCGTTCCAAGTGCTCAAGATTAAGATAAGTATTGGAAAACCTTGATGCTATAAGATATTGAGAATGCTTTATATATGATTTGCTCATAATAAGGGTGAATTAAGTGGTTATGTTATTCCATTTATTGTGTTATTAATTTACTTCATAATTATTATCAAATTATTACATGTTATATTTACATTAGTTATTTACATCTAATTACCTTTAATTAATGAATTTTACATTAACATTTAATCTATTAATTCCGCTGCAAATAATTAATAAGTCTTAAAGAAAAGTGTCATCACATTTGGTATCAGAGCCAAAGACTAGGTCTTAAAGTTGTTAATTGTTAAAAGCCTTGTTTTAATAGTTAAGAGTGATAAAGCTATAGGGATAAATACATAAGATCACTTTAAACATCTTTCCATTAAATTTAGATTTAATTTGGCTTAGGTTGTACTAATAGTCATTTATACGGAAAATTGTAGTATTCTATTTCACACATACACTTTAAATTTAGATTTAACAATGTGAATGAAATTTAATTAAACAAAGAGATATCTTCAATAGAACAATTCATATGGTTAAGTTAGATATCCTTGGTTACTAAGACTCCAATATTTATAACGATTAAATTGTTAATTATATTAAAAAGAATGTTAAATAAATATCCATGTGTGTGTGTGTGTGTGTGTGTGTGTGTGTGGACAACCATGATAGTGACACCCTTATAAGGAACCCCTAGCTTAAACATCAATGAATTTTGTTTGACAACGTATGTAATTCAACGATGCATTGAACTTCGGTTGCTAGGGAGTTTAAGGCCATCACTTTTATAGACAAAGATTGATCATTCTACTATCACCCATAAGCAAATATGAGTGTCTCTCTTCCACAACTACAATCGATGCCAAACCAAAGAGTCGAGGCTCAAATATTTAGCCCAACCCTCCTGTGGAGGTATTCATGGCAATTTTTTGGTAATAATTTTCAACTCATCACATAATCTTTTTCAATTTCAATGCTCCTCTTGGTTACTAACTATGCTTACTATTCTATGACCCGTAAACCCATAATATTTATTAAAAAAAAAAAATCATTCCGAATTCACTTGCTATTCGTGTTCTTTATATATCATGTGATAATTAATGTCTGTTTGTGAACTACTCAAAGATTGTATAAGAGTATATAGAGTACTAGACCTTCATTGAAAGAACATATTACTACCTCTATGAATTTTTGGACTTATAGACTGCACAATGCAAGAACTTTCATGTAGACACAAAATGATCCGTCTTTTCTTTTAAAGGATGTGATCTATTTCTTGTTTCCCTTCACTCTAGAGGAAGTCATCGAAGATCTTTATAAATTAACACCGAACTCAGAATTAACCAGTAGATCATTCATAACCATTACTAACTTGCAATCCATGCCTCCACACATATTTCAAGATCAGTTGAATCAAGGATTAGGAAAAGAAGGATTCGCCAATTGAGGCTTTCACGCTTCCACTTCCAGGTGGGTGCTTGCGTAAAAGTTTTTTTAAGGTTCGTTGAGGCCAATTCACTTCTGACAGCCAACCAGTCCAGTACCTTTGAAGATGAATATGTCTTCATTCGATCTCATATTCTATTACAATTGAACAGTGGAACTACAGTTTAAATGATTCCAAAATCCTTTAGATGTCAAAATCTTTGTGCTTCATCAATCAAACTCTAATACGTCATAAAACAAATGAGCTTGATACTCTATACAAGAGTTTAAATACGTAGTCTGTATTAAACAACAAAGGATCATAAATAATTATAACTTGAAGAGTGCTTTAATATGTGAAATGAATGGGGAGCAAATCATAGAAAATGTTATAGTTAAGAATTGTGAGACTCTTCATCGCCCTACATCAATAGTTGGAGCGTATAGACCATGACAAGATTAACTTGCAAACTAATCAGCTAGACCACAATCGACTTAGATTGACAGCTTGTGTTGTTGTATCACAGAATGAAGTTTTTTTGAAAAGGTTTTAAAAATGATCAGATAAATGCAATTGGCAGGTATAAAGTCAAACTCGGTGACCTTTTTCAGAGTCCTCCCTAACAGTGCCAAAATGCTCTGGGAACATGAAATATTCGTAAAATCATGAAGGGAAGAAGATTTTTGTCAGATGTTATAGTTGCACGTGCCCTGTTAGACATATATACAAGTCCAAAGGTGACTATTATGACAAAGATTTAGTAATATGGATAAAATATGTGATGGGAATGGAAAAACATATGCTGAAACAACAGTGTCCCTCTAAGAGCATAGAATTTTTTTTACTTTGAACAAAGTTCTTAAATTTAGGAAGTTGCAATCGTATCGTAACAACGGTCGTTTCTCATGTCAATCAATGGATCACTAATAACATCATTAAGCAGTGGACATCTCACTTTATGAGTGTTGTTGGTCTTCAAAATAATTGGATCTCATCTATGAAATTGTGCTTCGATTCTCAATTTACATAATAAACTTTTAAGTCATCTTATAAAGACATTCAATTAGGCAAATATATTCAATTCCTAGACTTAGATATGAGATCACAATGAGTCTTTATATACAATTAGTAGATGGTTAATGTTTTGATCTTCATTTCTTGGAGTTTGTGAATTTAAACAAATTGAACATAATGAAACAGTAAATATAAAATCTTAGTATTAAACATTATAAATTTTATAATTCAATAAAAAAGATGTAAAGTACCTACGAAATCCAACTTTAGTGATTTTCCTCTTTCTTAAAAAATCTCTTCAGAAGAAATATCTAAGTTTCACTTAAGAATTAATTATATAAATGGAATATTGGGTGGCTAAGCAAATGTCTTTTCTTTAATAGGTTTATTGGGGTCTATCCCCTTTGTTCATCATGTAAATGCATGTATCACATTGTTATCATAGGAATGTAAGATGTTCTTACATAATGAACAATGATAAGGAAGTGTTCATATGAATAGAATCCAAATTCATGTACTCATAATCGAGTTATCAAGATATAACTTATCCCATTTAGTCATTAAGTCTCTTTCCTAATTTAGATCTCACCAAATAAAATTCATAACTAGTAAGCCTCTCTAGCTATTGTCCTTCACTATTATAATTTCTCAAAAATGAATGCAAGGTTGACCATGGTTGAAGGATATATATAAATATTGCCTTAAAACCACTTGAAGGATAAAATTGATATATCATTTATATGATAATATTAAAATTAGAATATTCTTTGGAATCTCAAGAAGTGTAGTAATCTTCTCATGAGAGAAATGTTGAAATTTGATGCTCTTTGCTTGTATAAGATTCAAAAGATTTACATATTTTATTGTGACTTCCTCCATATGTTTGAGTGAATATATAATGAAGTTCAATATTATAACCTTTACCATAATGACACTTCATAAGCTTATGTTTGATTGAGGCAATTAGAATCCAAAAGTTGGAGGCCAAAAAGAGTTGTGTTCAGATAACTAAATTATTGGTGTCTCATTTTGAAAACCCAAGTTTGAGGTCCGAAAGAAAAAATTTCAACATTGATATGCATGGTGTACCAATATTACTATGGTGGACATGTTGGTCTTTGGAATATGACAACTTTAGGGATATTAAGTTTAAGGCTTGTCTACATTTGTCTTGTACTCTCTTATACAAGAAAGATGTCTTAGAATATTGAGTTAGTAAGTTGGTCTCTATAATGATCATTTTTGTATGTAAATGATAATTTTCTTTACTTTATACACAAAAACATTATTATAAATTTGTTTATAGTTAGAGGCATAAACTCGACATCTAAATGTGTTTGATGCAAGTGATTTTGTGGGCCCATAATGCACAAGTCCCAAGATCAATTTTATAACTAGAAAATAAGATATATAAATGAGTTAAAATATTTTAGAAGGAAAACATGTGGACATGTTGAACCATATAGGGGAGAGATTACCTTTAATTTTTTTTGTTTTATTTTTATTATGGTTAGATTAGTATCATTGAATTAAAATTCAAAAATCAAATACCATACTTAAACAAAAGAAAGCTTATAACTAGTTTCTATGAAGTACTTTGTGGGTGGACATAATGTATTATTGTTTTCTTTTTTAGTAACCTTTTTTTAGGGTACGATTTTATCTAATGTACCTTTTTATTGAACTTGACCAACCCAATAACTTTGTACATGTGATTTATTTTATACTAAAAGTGAATACTCATGTACTCCGAAATACAAGATTATCATCTTGGAATATATGTTAAATATATAATGATGAGTGACTACATAGTATGGGATATGCATGTCATTCACTAGGTAAATATTATGTCAACATATAATGATACCTTTAAATTTAATGTTAAGTTACATGTTAAACTACCTTACCAAAGAAAATAGATTGAATAGCAAGACAAAATGATGAAGTTGAAATATATGAGAATAAGCATAATTAATTTTTGTAATTGAAAATTTTTTATATACTTATAATAAATTAGTGTATATATAGTTTTCATGATAATTTTGTTTGGAAAATTGATTCTCTTGAAGTTATTTGTTAATATAAATAAACAAAGGTAGAATAAATCTATGAATCAAGAACAAAAAAATGTATTTGAGGAAGTATAAATATTCAATCCTAGCATAATCAACTATTGATTAGGTGTTTTTTGAGTTGTGGTGTAGATATATCTCATGCTACTGAGGACAACAGCTAAATTAGAGGGGGAGAATTGTTATGTGACTATTTCTCCAAAAGAAGATAAAGTAATGAAATAACCCCTTTAGAATGAAAAAGGGAGATAAAAATAAAGGATATGATAATCCTTGGTTCAAAGAAGCATTAATAAAGAATGTTTATGAAAAACTTTCTTAAAAGAGAGGAATAATAATAATTATTATTATTAAAGGATAATTAAAGGTGACCTTTTCAAAAGGGTGTGATGGTTTGGAAACCACTCCTTACAAGGTTATATAAGTCATTTATGTGAGACTTGGAAGGGGGCATGGAGATCACTCAAGGAAGAAGAAGATGGCTTGGTGGGCTATGGGCATGGGTGGAAATATAGGAATTTAGAAGACACAAAGGAATAAAGGTTAAGGTCATTGGTTGGCATGGGCATTGGAGAAGGGGCACACAACGTGTGTCCAACTCGGAGTACAGTGTACACTAGGGAGTGTCCTAGCCAAGGTTGTGTTTATTTCGTGCCGTGAAGGCATGCGAGGTTTTGTGTAAGAACCTGTCCTCCTGTAGTGCTTATTTGTTGTAAAAGAGCCTAGACCTGTGACTATTCCTTTGAATTTTAGGTAATATGGTGGGTTCTATGTAAGAATTGTTTTCCTTTGTGGGGTACCATAGCCATCAAGGACCCAAGGCCACTAGAATATTCTTGGAGTGAGAATGATTGTTCCAAGTGCTTAAGATTAAGATAAGTATTGGAAAAACTTGATGCTATAAGATATTGAGAATGCTTTATATATGATTTGCTCATAATAAGGGTGAATTAAGTTGTTATGTTATTTCATTTATTGTGTTATTAATTTGCTTCGTAATTATTATCAAATTATTACATGTTATATTTACATTAGTTATTTACATCTAATTTAAAGATAATTACCTTTAATTAATGAATTTTACATTAACATTTAATCTATTAATTCCGCTGTAAATAATTAATTAAGTCTTGAAGAAAAGTGCCATCACAAGTTAGTTGTCAATCAACTATAGTTAGTTGCCAGATTGATTAGCAAATTCCTAGGGAATCAATTTGTATTCACTACTATATAAATATGTATCATTTGATCAATAAGAAATGGTATTGAGTTCTTATTTTCTCTATTTTTATTTTTGTTGTTCTCTTTTTCTACAGTATAATATCTCTATTTTATTATTCCCCTCTTAGGATGCTCAAGATCTCTTTTTAGTAGCTACATTTTTTTTGTTAGTTTTACATTTTTCAGTAGCTACCTTTTTCTATTAGTTTTACATTAACCGTGTGACTTTATCATCTCCCCTCATTTTTTAATGATTTATTTGCAAACTAGTACATAGCATGGATGTTTACACATAGTGCTACTGTCCCATGATATTCAATCATTCAAAAGGTGTTCTAAAGTGTTTTCTAGCTACCAACTTGTCGGGATAAAAAAAAAATGGCTTGTTTGACCTCTTTCTTTCCCTCTTCTCATTTTTAAACATATTCTTTCATTCTAGAAAATTGTCTTGGATATCTCTCTTTCACTTGCACTCTCAAGCTTGCACAACTCTCTATATCTTGTTATAACACTCTCACTATAGTCTTTACAAATATCTTGGCTTTCTCAAATATTTTTTGTAATATCTCTCTTATATCCTTGAGTATCTTGGGATTTATCGAATCCCTTATCAAAGCATTTATTATTTTATCAATCTATTTATCTTTCACCTATCTATGTATTTGACTGATGTGGAGGTAGAAACACTGAAGCAAGGACTTGATCGAGACAAGTCCTCAAACAAAACCAAACACTTTTCCTCTTCTCTATGAGTCCAAGTATTTCAAGGGAATTTAACCGCATAGAGGTTTTATTGTTCCTTTTTTTTTTATTAGTAAAATATTTTCTTATATTAATATGAAAAAGTTACAGTATAAATTCCATAAGGACTAACCATATATAAACTAGCTCTTGCGAACCAAACACCTAAAACATCGCCCATTCGCCCCTATCTTTAGTGATAAAAGGACATATCCAAGAGATAATACATTTATGTTTGCATGCAAAACTATACATTTGCACAAATTCCGAAAACCAAAAACGGTATCTCGTGACAAGCAAGGCACAGTATCTACATGCATCCATACTTAAGAACAAGTTAAGAATAGAATAGCTTAATAATCTTGAAAAACAATGTGAAGAAAGGGTCAAAGTACTACAATAAAAGAATACAATGATCTTATAAAAAATTGGGTTTTTGCATCCCCAATAATTCTACTTGACCCGATTTACAAATAGTTGGACCTCTTTTGGTTCAACTATGAGAGGTAAACAATTAAATATAGGATCTACATATTAATGCCTAGGTTTGATGGGTAGGCCATTCACAAGGCAGATGTAAATGTTGGAGTATTTGTGGAGTTCATGAAAAAAAAATTCAGTTTTATGATGGACACAAGTGGATGAGGTTATTTGCATTTGTTAAGTCTTTTCATGGAAAGACAAGATGTTGGTATGAGAGTTTTCTCAAGCACTCATTACTTTGTTGAATCATATTGAGGTTGCAATTGAAGAAGACTCTGGTTTGCATTTAGACCTTCCTGTCATTGTCCAAGACTTGGAACACATCAATTAGAAAGATGGAGAGTCTAATAATGGAGTTTAGTCATAGGTTCATTGTATCCCTTTCCTTGATTCCAAAATATTTCAAACCTATCCACCTATACTGATACATTTCTTGAGGTCTATGATGCTAGTTTAGTTTCAATATAGGAAATATCTAATTTGATAAATATGCAACGAGAATATATATGCTTTGACTAAATGGATAGCTTGAGGAAGGTCATGATTGCAAAATCGTTATCCTTAGGTGTGGTTGTTGTTGGTAGTGAAAATGTTACTGTGGATAGTGACAACATGGATATTTCATCAAGCTTTAACACAACAAATGTTGATTATGTTTGTATGTAGGTAGAGGAAGGTGCTAGTGCATTTTGTGACAACAACACATAGGAGAGTGACACTATTTATAGCTAACTTTGGTTGATCATTCATCTATGGATGATGATAATGAAGAGGTAAATAATGATTTTTTGTGTGAGTTAAAAAGTTGACCCTAGTACTTTTTTCAATAATGTGACCAGTGATGAAGAGTGTACCATGGTTTGATTTCAATAGTGTGTGTCACATTGTTAGTTGCCAAGATGAAGTTAAAATATGTGTAAAATTTGAAGAATGTTGTTCATATGAGGTGTTTCGTGGTTCGAATTGTTATGTTGATCTTGATAGCAAAGAAGTGGAGCAGCTATATGATCCAAACTTGGACGTTATCCACATGTGGTGTGTCAGCCAACTATTATATGTAAATATGAGATGAGATTAGTTGAGCTTGAAGTCTTCCTTCATGATGAAGATGTGGCTTCCTATGTGGTGATGTTGAGCAATAATAAATTTTCTAGGTTGAGGATTAGCCAAATACTAAGTTTTTTATATGTCACAGTTTTAGAATTTTTAGTTTGAGATGTTAGATGATGAGCTTCCTTGTGCAAGTCAACAATATAGTAAGGCATATGTTCCATTGCAATATGAGCTGACATCACTTTATTTTTTCTTTAATTCAATGGAAGAGGTTAGGATGTATGACTCAATTTTTATTCCTCTTGAGGTTGACCTTGTTTTTTAAATTGTCTCACTAGTTGGCATGGATACATATAATGTATTACAAGATGGTTTGGTGGCCAATGTTATGTTATTGCCATGCAATGAAAATGTCGATAGTGAGATTAGTTTTCACCCTCAAGGGTAATTATAGGTGTATGCATGTGAGAAAGAGGCCACATTTGTTGTAGTTGAGTGAGGGAGGTTGCTCCACATTGAGGGAGATTATTTCCTTCAATAGGATGATGTTTGATAGAGGCAAGCAAGTGATTTAGTTTTATCAATGCACCACAGGCCTTAATGCAAGATTTGACCTACAAAAGTTTCTATGAATTTCATTGCCAACCATGTGTTATAAATTTTTGTTTTGACGTGCTATTAATTATAGGTGAGTTTCTTGTACATTATTTTTGCTTCGTAGTCAAACCTTGTATACATTTGTTTGTGTTTTCGTCATACCATTTTGTGAGTCTCATTGTATTAGTGCAATCACATGCCTTATTGTTGTGATGAAGTGATAGTGTGTTTGGTTCTTGCATCATTTTTTTGTTTTGTGTTGTGGTCTACAACCAAGGTTTCCTTAATTCTCATAGTGCCTACAAGAGGCCCTCGTCCCCAATTAGAGGCATTTTTTGGGATCTTGCCAAATACGAAATATTACTTTATGATTGGTTCTAAGGTTGTGTTTGTGTATGTATTTATCTTCCTGAATGATGTTGAAGTCTTTGTAACTAAAAATCTTAAGTCCCTAAATTCTCATGCTCATGTATGAGTTTCATGGGATTTTATTGTGTATTATTTCCCCCCACCCCAATGTGGTCTTATTCTCCTATTGGAACCTTTATTTCCTTGGTAGAGGTGTTTTAATGGTGTTCACAAAAAGTTTCAAGATATTCCTTCCGTATGTCAAAGTTTCAAAGTTCTAGGGTTTTAGAGTTTCAAGAAGGTCGATGCTCTTGTCTCATGGTATCAATGTTAGGGGATGTTCAACATACTTGTATTTTCCTTGTGTGTGTCAAAGTTTTGGAGTTTCAAGGTGTTGATGTTCTTATAATCTTGTAGATTAATTCTTATAGTATTGCTCTAAAATTCATATTAACAAAAAAAGACATCTCCATAGCCTAGTGCCCCCCTATTGCCCCAAGGTTCACTTGGAATTGGAATTGTTTTAATAGTGAGTTCTTATCAAAGGGAGCCTCGGCAAAATCCTCTAATAATTTGGAAGAGCAACTAGCAGTCCCAATATAACTAGTTGTTTTACCTACCTCATTTGTAATTGGAGTCTTTGACTGAAACCCCACAAGTTCTTGTTGATCCTCTTCATCACTCATGTTGTGAGAAGCAAAACTCAAGTAATGAAATTTATGGTTACCATACATGTCATAATATCATTAAATAATAAATTATGGACAAGATCAAGAAAATAATTTTCTTTCTGTTTTTCTTACTAGTGTAGAAGTAGAGGATACACAAAAAAATATGAATCCTTATTTTGCAACCTTCATCAAATAAGAATTGTCTTTTTGTTTTCACTTTAGGTTGCATGAAGCATAGAAGTAGAAGATGCACAAAAGATGAAATTCTAATTTGACTTGTAAATTCAATTATTAATCAAATATTTATGCAAATTAAGAAAAAAATATTTATAAATAATTCAATAAATAAATTTAAACACCTAAATAGTGGTCATAAAATTAAAAGCTTTAAAATTTGTTCATTTTGTAACAATGTAAACCCCAGTGCATAAATAAATTATTAAATTACTCAACTCAAACTGCTAAATTGAAAACAAATAAAAATTAAAAAAAACCTAATGAAACGCCAAAGCTTAACTTAATGCTTGAAGAATGCATTGTATCAATGGTTGATTGATGAAGACTTTGCATTTGCTTTCCTCTTGCTCTTACTCTTTCTCTTCCTAATGCCTTCACTTGGAATCTTTCTCACTCTTGCTGGCCTATACCTTGTTGCAACTTTGAAGCTTGTTGAAACTTGGGAATAATTTGGAACGAGGCTTAGATAACTATTTATAGGTTTCTTGTGACTACTTAGAGTCTATGTGGAGCCCATAGACCATTAGAGTTAGGGTTTTTGGCACAAAGATCTAAATAAGTTTTTTATTTTTTATTCAAAAAATAATCTTTTCAATGATTTGTTGTTGGGGAGGCCTAGAAGTCCTAGGTGCAGTCGGGAGATGCTTGGGAGTTCCTTGAGTGTCTTAGGGGTGTCTTGGAGTCTCAAAGGCATCCCAAACTAAGAAGTCTTGGAAAAGTCCTTGAGTACATGGTAGTGGTTGGATGGTGGTGATGTTTCCCCCAAATTCCCATGTCTCTAGAACATCTTTGTCCCTAGAACAAATGGGTTTTTGTGGGGGCACCAGGGATATTTCTCGTGGAACAAGGGACTATCTGCACTCTTCAAACAACATAAGAGGTTTTAAAACTCTAGAAAATCTGCCTTAGTCAATCTGTGGAAGACAAAATGAAAAGAATTATTTTGTATGTATTTTACATAAACAATAGATGATTTCAATCAACCAATGAAAAAATTCTTTGATCATAAGCTATTGCATAAATTAAAAAGAAAACCAAAGTAAAGACCAGAAAGAATTCACATTGAGCCACAAAAGTTTGGAAATGGACCAAAGATCAAAGAACTTCAACAAAGTTTCATAACCAGATGAATTTGGAAGAAATGACTGAATTGAAATTTTTTCTTGCAAACTGAATGTGCAAAAATTATTATGTTGCACACACTAAAAACAATGGTCATATTTTGCATAACATGTCGCACTCTGCTCCCTCTAATAGCTCTCTTGCCCACACTATTTTGAATGTGTTTGCTCCTTCTGCAAGAGGATCTAGTCCCCCCACTCCTATGGGTGCTATCGTTGGTGTTGGGGGTTTTGTTGGTGGTGGTGATGCAGTTTGCACAGGTGATTTGGCTTGCTCTACCGCCCAGCCTTTGCTTGCCCTTGCATCTCCGCTTAACACTGTCATGGGTACCAGAGATGTGGGTACCGTTTCTACTAAGGGTGTGGGTGTCGTTTCTTCTACTGTGGGTGCAGGAGTTGCTCCTTTTGTTGCCTTTGTTGCCGCGGGTGATCTTATTGTGAATGTTAAGGTTCCTCTCAGACCTCCTTCCTTTGTTGGTGGGTGAAGCTTTGCTCGCGTGGCTAGATCTGTTTCTCATCCTCCCAAGGGAATTCGTCCTCTTCCTTGTGCCAAGACCTCCCTTGTTGTGGTTTGTGGCCAAGAGGTTGTGGAAAACATTGATTTCTACTAGCGTTGTGCTTTGGTTTGCAAATTTGTTGGGTTTTGGCCTTCTCTCCTAGACCACCATTGCTACGTGAGTGATTTGCGATTTGGTTCTGGGTAAGTTGTGGGCTTGGGGAGATCACCCTCTCTCTATCAAACCTTGGACAATTTCCTTTAACCCCCTTACTGAACCACTTAATGTTTGTCTAGTATGGGTTTGCCTTCCTAATCTTCTCATCCATTTTTGGGAGCATTCTTGTTGCGAGGCCATCGGTAACTCTATTGGCAGATTCTTGAAGGTTGATGATGCCATGTCTTCCATGGGTCATTCTACCTCTGCCCATCTATTAATCAATATCGACATCTCTTTGCCCCTCCCTACAGATGTGGTTCTTATGGTTGGGGATAGGCCATGGACTCAATCGTTGGATTATGAGGGTCTCCCTTTTTGTTGCCAAAGATGCTTCTCAACGTGTCATTTAGCTTTGGATTGCTCTCTCTCATGCCACAGAGGTGTTGCTACTTGGTGGAAGGATGCTACTATTGATCACTTGACTATCAATGCTTTTGATTCTGATTCTATCGACTTCTCTCAAGAGGATGATGTCTCCCCCTGGGATGAGGTGCCCCTTACTGCTGATGAAGCCTCTTCTAACCCCCTTGTTACAATTGTTGTGGCCTCCTCCGCCCCCAAGGCTCCCACATCTGTTGCTCCTACTCTACATCTTCGCTCTACTCTTGGTAAATTTGCTCCTGATGTTGTTCCATAGCAACACTCCACTGCTGTTGTTGACATAAACTTTGCGAGGTCCTCCCCGCTTGATTTTTCTTTGAATGCTCCTATTGATAGTATTGCCTAGACTATTGTTTGTTGCAGGCGGAAAGAGAAGTCTTCCCCCTTCCCCCAAACCTCTCATTGTCAAGTTTTTGGTGTTTCTCCCCATTCTTGAGTTGGGTTTTAGTTTGTTGCAGGTTTGACAGGTTTTTACAGTGGTCTTCTGCCTTGCTATGTTTGGCCTGTCCAACCTTGTTTATTTTGGGTTTGCACCCTTGTTTTGTTCACTCTTTTGCCGCCTATGGGCTGTTGTATAATGGGTCAGCACCCTTGTTTTGCTGCTTTCTTAATAAAAAACAATGGCCATGCCTATGTCAAAGAAAGTAAGAGAAGAAATGGAAAATGAGAAACAATGCAAACAATTACGTTATGATTATTTTAAGTTATGATTAGAATCAAGTTAAAAGTAAGTTGTAATATTTTTTTGAAGTAATAAAAGGATTACATAAACATTCTCCAGGATCTATAATTAAATTACCTGAATATTCCTGCTAGACTTTATATAACTATTCAATTTTGAAATCACCTTTACTATGATAAAATGGGACTCAGTTGTACTTTTTCTTTAGCAATTTCTGTGGCTTGTATTTTGCCATTCATTGAAGTCACTGGTTGTATGCTTCAAACTATCTCTACTTGTTCCTGAAGAGTAGAATATGCAGCCCTTACAGTATCAAGAAGAAAACCATCTCCTCCATGCCTTGCTAGGAATGACACAGCCAAAGGACACTTATCATATTGTCCTACAGGTATGCTCACCTGTCCATTTGCGTATATAAACAAAATTTAGCAACAAATGTTTTCGACGAAACGTAATAAGCAATGTCTCATTGCTGGTAATAGAATCTCTGAACCAACACCAGCTGTGCTTATTGCATTAAGAAAACAAAAGAATTGACTGTTCAATGATCAATCCAATAATTTTTTCAATTCACCTCTTAAATCAAGAAGCCCAGCTGTCTCCTAGAATATTCTTTACTGAAAGAAACCGAAGACTTGCAAAATGAAATGTACCAACAGCCAGAATCTATTTAAAATTTTCATGATACCTGACAGCATCCAGACATGCCAGCAATACTTAACAGAGTGAAAGCTCTAGTCCGGAAGTCCTCCAAAGGATTCCCCTTCATTTTAAGCTGAGGAGGAGGACCTGGGGTTGTAGGCATAACTAGTATTCCATCATCCTGTGAACATGATACACTAGCACAAAGGTAAGGACATTTTTAGATTATAAAGTTGAAACTAGACAGCAATTAATTTGAAAATGTTCCAGCACTAAACATAGAACTATGCTATCAGGATATGCCTTGAAACATCCAAATTCATCTCTCGTAAAGATAGCTTGGTGAATTGTAGAATTTAAGTTGGTAATTCATCCATCCCATAACTGGTAAAGGGGAACACCCGCATCTACTGTCAGATAACACAAGAACAAGAAGCAAAATTCACAAAAATTACATGCAAAGGATTTGTGACTGGAAGTCATCCCGTGAAAAAGTGTGTAGAGATATGCATATATAGGTTGTGAGGATTTTGACTGAAATCAGTAGAGCCGAAGGTCTGGTCACTATTTTTAGTCACTATCAAAAAGCAAAGGGCCACATTTATGTAGCAGATAAAGCATTGCAACTTATCCGCAATGCAGCAGTTATGAAACTAATAAACAGACAAGATAGGAAGAGATACATCTAAATAGTATTTTCGATGCTTGTTCTTGCCAATTACATGCTACAAACTCTAATTTGTCAATGCAGTCTTTCAGAAAGTACATTACATCCTAAAATTATTGAGACACTGTCAACCCAGTACAAGTTTCCAAAACTAAACTCTGGTCATAAAGGATGAATCATGCTCCCATATATTTAAATTTCAAAAGAGCAAAAATAAAATTCACATACTTGAATGACTTGATTAACTTCCATAACAATAAAAGCACACTCTGATGGATTATACTATTGTAGCAAGCATGATTGATCACATTTTGTAGTAATGAAACATAAATACCTCTACAAGAGAATTTATAGCTTCACGCGCTTCTTCCCTAGCCCTCAAGGAATGGCTAATATTTTCATCATCTGTATTTGTGTCTAGAGCTGCACGTACACGATCAGATATGCCAGGTCCAAACTTAGGCTTTACTGAATTCACCCAGTCTTCATGATTCCTTTTGAACTCATACCTGCATTTCCAAACAATGACTCAATGAGATTGGACATCTAGAAAGATAAAATAGAACAGTTATTTAGAAAAAGAATGAAATCTACAAGCATGAATCACATAACAAGCTGGATACTTCATGCAACTGCATTGGTTACAAGAAGTTGTGTAAAATGGCAATTAACTGCATAGAAACGGTCATGTAAAATCTAAGCTACTATGTTAAGTATAGGGGTGTAATGCAGATAAGTCCATATGAAAATCTGAAATATATTAACATTTATACTAAGTCCCGGTTTGGGTATGGAGTTGGGACGGGCTATGGGTTTGAGTTTGGCTACCACGGCTATTTCCTTTCCATGGGGTTCTGAACAGCTGGGTACAGTTGTACAATACATAGAGAGATAGATTGATATTTAATATGTATTAAAAAGAAATAAATATAAAAAATAGAGTAATATTATTTAAATATTTATTATTAAATTAATCCCTCCCCCACCCCCACTACTTTTTTTTTTTTTGCTTATAGAGACTTGGTTAGGCACCCAAGGGCCACAAAAAATGGCTTCAAAGCATTGGGACCTAGTAACTACAAGTTCATTGGTTTCCCCATGCGATTAAGTATTATCACAAATGAAAAAATCATCTAAGTTCTTTAATGAACTAATGATTCCCCCCCTCCCCAAACACTAACCTTAAGATGTCTAGTGAATCTCACTTTGGTAATGACTATCTTCCTTTTGTTGGTTCCCTGAAGAATCATTTTCAAAACCTCGGAAGATCTGAAAGTCATCCAATGCTTCTTCTACATTAACTCAATCCAATTCCGTTCTAGCAAAGATGAAGCTTGCAATTCAGACAGAAAATTTTAGATGCTCCAAATTGGCCCTTGGAGCCTCCATCTTTGAAATGGTCTTTGGTTGCATATTAATGGAACCTCAGATTCAAGACCTATTGGAGACTCAAGAGTGGATGAAGCCTTATCAGAAAAAGCACAATAAAGTTCATGTAGAGCTGTAGAGTAGGATGTATCTTAATGTGTAGTCTCTATGGCCTCCCTTGAATATGAAGAAATGGAACTCAATTCATAAACTTTATCATTCAGAATGATTAAATGATGGTGAGATTTCATTCCAACCCACCAATCGAGTTCATGAAAGTCTTATAAGATTTTATTGCTTGATTCTGTCCCAAAATTTCAAAGATCCCTTCTATCACATTGGGGAGGTAAGGCACTCATAGGCATAACATTTCCTGCACTTGCAATTGATTTTCTCATAATATACTAATTGCTTCCAATTTCTATCCATGATCTTCAAAATAATTTCTTTGGGAAACTCAGATCCATCAACACACAAAACCAGGTGTAGGTAGTACAAGTTTTGTTAGTCATCTCAACTACAAAACACACAAATTTTCTAAAGAAGTTCACAATTGCCATCCATCTTGAATACTAGTAATATTGAAGTGGTAGATAATGACACTCGACCTAATTGTGGGTAGATGAAAAGAAACCACTGCAGGTATCGGAGGAGGAAGACTAGGGTTCAATAGACAAAACATATTCCTTCGTCCCATAGACCACACTTCAAGATATACTTTTGATTCCAGACAGATTCATACTCAATGAAAAACCCTGGGCACATGGATGAAAATAAATTTCATCTTTCGGGTCATGGAAATCCATTTGTGCACATAGGATAACTTAGACTGGAACATGGGAAATTTGCAAATGCATGCTCAATCGTAACCTACATGCTAAACCACCTCTAAATATCCATGATATTTTTGGAAAAACAAGTTTCTTGGCACAAACAAATGGGCACATGCCAAAAAGAAATTTAGCCATAGAGTAATCTTCGAACCCTTTCTTTAATGATGCTTTACTCTTTCTCCAAGAATAAGCCTACACAACCCATTCTCTTCTTGTGTAATAGTTCTTCTTGTAATCTTAGTGTTGGGACCATGGGTTGTAATGGTGATTTGAGATGTTAGTCTAGTTAAGTATTGTCTACTAATTATTTTTCTATTTCAGTTGAAAATGAAACTCAATGGGGTTGTTAATTGTAAATTAATCTTGTGATTGTATTTGGTTTGGGGGTTTGTTGAAAAGGGTTTGTTCAATGTTTCCTTCGGAGTTAAATGTCTCTCTCTGGCTAGGGTTTGTTTGATCAAAACATTGTAACCTTACCTTAGAGTTATACAAGGAATTTGATCACAAACTAGATTTGAACGACCCTTTTCACTCTCGACGAGTCATTGGTCATGCTCTAATTGATAAGGAAAAATTAAAATGGTGATATAAATTACTATTTCCACCTTAGGTTTCATCTACATTTACAATTATTACTAGGTATTATAGTTAACAAGTGCATCCAATCCTCCACTTAGGACCAAGGTCTTTGGCACATATAGATAGCCACAAAACTTTCTCAAATTAATGTCTCAGGTTCAAACATGCAAGAGTCGAAAACCTCATCTGCATTCCAATAGGATCAACTTTTTTTAGTTCCACTAGACCTCAAGCTCTTATCAATTTTCAAGAGTGTTGGTGCAATATGGGCTCCATCATAGGACCAACATGGTTCAAGTACACAATTGCAACAAAGCTCTAATGATCACAAAACAACACACACACACACACACACACATATAGTCAGCATACCAAAACCCCATACTTGACGTCCTACTAGAACCCAAAACTTAGCTTTAGAGACAGTCACCAAGGGAGATTTGACCAATATCAAAGGATGCCCTATTCACCTCCACTCACGACAAACTAAAATCAAGCAATCACCATTCATGGTTGAAAAACCTCCCTATCGGAGTTGTGGATGAAATGATTTGAGATACCACAAGAATTGTCAATGCTTTTCCCAAAAGATTGTTTGTACTTTGTAGCTATGATTAGGGCATGAAACATTATGAATGGAAGAAGTTAGGCACTTAGTAGGTGTACAAGGCATCATCCTCACATGAGTGGGTGGATTATGCCCTAGAATCTTGAGAGGCCATGTGATAACTAAAGTAGAAGTTTGAAATCTCCACAAGTTTGAGGAATTACTTCCTCAAAAAAGTCCTAAAGAGTGGAAGTGAGGTGTAGTGGTTGCAATTAACATTTGAATATATCTAACTTCTACAACCACTTGCTTCACTCAATCTATCTTCCCTACGTCTTTCAATGTGTTGTTCAATGCATGAAGGCACAAGATCCAAAAGATGTGCTTGTAAGCTCTCCCTCCATTATCATGTCATCTAATTTGCACACACATGGTGAATCAATGACCACTTGTACAACATTTGAGGCCCCAGCCTCCTCTATGGCCTCTCTCAAAATCTAAAATTGGAAGTCCACATCTTTGTGCTTCCCTAAACAATCAAAAACTCTAAGAAAATAAGAGCTAGTTACACGTGATTATTATGATGAGTGTACAATATCTAATATTGGCCCACCCATCCATACCAATAGAGTAACCCATATTCATTCAAATATACCTCATGTCCTCTATTACGAAATTCACCTTAGAATATTCTTTATCAAGGAGGTTAGAGTATAGTTTTTAATCTTTGAAGAGTAACTGAGAGATCAACAAAACTGCATCTCTAAACTCTCCATAAACAATCTATTAACCTTTGCCTTTATATCTGCACAAGCCTCAACCCCCTATCCTATAATGCCCAAGAAGTAACTATATATCCCTAAGATACCGGAATCATCACAGAGGGTCTAGGTGCGGGGCCAGGTTTGAGTCGGGTCCGGATCCGGCCTTGGTTCAGCCCTACGTTCCTAGCAGGTTCGGCCCTAGGTTAAATCGCCAAGAATCAATAGAAATTGCCCCAAATCGACAGAAATTGCTGTGAATTGATGGAAATTGCCGCAAATTGACGGAAATCGCTGTGAATCGATGGAAATTTCCGAGAATCAATGGAAATTGCTGGGAATTGATCGCTGGAAATCGCCAGTTACATCTTCCTGAACTTTCACATTTATCCGCAGCATTAGAGAACATTGTATTTTAAAAAAAAAACTTTAACACTATAATTATAAAGACTATTAAAATTATTTTTATATATTTAATAATGTTTAATAAAATATGTTTATTTATTTATTTATTAATTTTAAAGATTTTTTAAAGTCATATATATAAACATCTATAGACTATTGTATTATATATAATAATATATCTATATATATATATTAAATCGTACCCGTACCTGTACCCAAGGAAATTTTTTTTTGCCAATTTCGCGATTCCATATCCGTAAATCGGTAACTTAGATATATCCTAGTATAGAACCCTCTAAATCTTTATGGCTAATATGACACCACACTCTACTCTCGCCCCAGATTTCTTTTCTTGTCTAGAGTTGTCAAAACTTGGACATGCTTAGAGGGTTTGAAAGGGCCCTTTGCATTAAATTTCAAGAAGGTGGAAGGGCACTCACACGGCTCTTGTGGCTAATCTCCTTCACCCACAATGCTCCCACACCCTAATGAAACCACTATTGAGATTACAAACTCTTCTATTTCTTTCTTCCATTTCATGATCATTACTATCACTATTGTTGCCCATCTTATTTTGTGGAAAAAAAAAGAATATAAATGCAAACTGAAAATAGAAAAAATAAAATTAACACAAAAAATTAAAATATTTATTACTTGAAACTTAGAAAAAATAATCAGAAAAAAAAAGAAACACACTTACCTTGCTATGGTTCTACTTCTCCTTTGTGCTTACTGTTCACTAAGTTTTGTTACCTCAAGTTGCACCTTGCTCTTGATAACATTTGTTAGTGTGGGGGCAGTCAAGAAAAGATGGTTAGTTGTCGTAACATAAAGCTGCCAGTTCTGAGCTGTTTCAAAAATGTCTCCTAAGCAAATGACAATTTAATGATAGCGGGGAAGTGTTTCCAAGGCTTTCCCACATACCTGGAATGTCCCAAAACGGGAATTTGTCCAAAGGGGCAAGGGACATGTCCTCGAGGAGCACAGTTTTAAATGCTTTTGGAAAAGTAACTTGTGGTCATTTCTCTACATTAGCTTGATTGTCAATAGCTTTGAATTTCTCTTTCAAATGGGTACAACGATGAGTTCAAAAGTGCCAAGTAACATAGATTTTTTATTTTTTATACAAAAATAAAAATAAATAAATACAAGATCTTTTTATACAACCCTAAACAAACTTTTACTATTTAAACTATATATATATATATAGTGGTGTTGTATCCAAATAAGTTGGTTCCCCGTCCCCCCCCTTTTTGGGCGCGTCCCCCCGTCAGAGACGTCTCGGGGACGGGGGGACGGGGACGCGACGTCCCTCGTCGTCCCGCCACCGCCACCCAAATGCCGTCGGGACGTCCCTGCGTCTCCGCGTCTCCCAGACGTGGAGACGTTTGGGCATCTCCTGGGAGACATCTGGGCGTCTCCATGGGAGACGCCTGGGCATCTCCCACGTTCCCACGCGAAAAAAGACACTTTTTAAAGTTTTTTTAAAACATGTGCCTTTTGGGGGGGGTTAAGGGGTAACCCTAATTGGATGTGGGCCCCACCCTACCCCCCAAAACAACACAAAAGCATGTTTATTTTGGATTTCACTCTCATTTTGGAAAACTGATTTTTTTTCCAGCAACTTGAAGAGGAGGAAATACTTGAAGAAGATTGATTGAAGGGGTGAGAAAAGTGATTGCAAGCGTGATAGGAGCTAGAAGAAGCAAGAAGAAGAGGAAGAAGAAGATTCTTCTACATTTTGGAGAGATTTTTCAAGCACAAGGTAGGGTTTTTCAACTTCTTCTTGTTTTTTTTTTGTTTTACTTTCTGATTTTCATTGTTCTATGTCATTTTTGGTTTTTTTTTCCCTATTCATCTCAAGACTCAAAATGAGATTTGATGTTGAATCTTGAGAGCAAAATGATTCATCATTTTGCCCTCAAGATTCAACATCAAATCTCATTTTGAGATGAATAGGAAAAAAATTTAAAAATATATTGTTAAACAAGGCTGATTTTATATTTATTTTTATTTTGTGAAATGCAGTGTCAATTTCACAATGAGCTCCCAAGGCATGAGTGAAGATGACATGGAAATCCATTCTCATAGTGAGAATGATTCAGAATATGAACCTGAAAATGAAGGGGGTGACCATGGGGCTGATCCTGGAGCCCAATCTAGTTCTATGGCAAGTGCACCAGCTAGTACAGGTTGCCCTTCAGAGTTGTTGGCACCATATGCTAGGGGTCATTTTGATCCTAAGTCTCCTCTAAAACAGTTTGCTTCACGAATATCAGTACAAGGCACTGCATCACATTCAAGTGGGGGAACAAGGAAGTGGAAGTGCAATATTTGTGACAGAGAATGGTTCGGTAGCATTAGCAGGGTGAATGCACACTTTCTGTTTTGGAGAGGAAAAGGTGTGAAACATTGTAAGTTTTTGGAGGAACCCAAAAATATACAGTACAGAATTGAGTTTAATAGGCTTTGGGGGGTTCCAGATGACACAAATATTTCAATGCCTACTACTTTGTCTGCTAGGGCATCACTTCACGACAACTAGAATGTGCCAGTGCCACATACTTCTCATGCTTCACAGGCGGGAGGAATGATGTTTGGATCTCCATCTACTTCCACTTCTACTGCTGCCAGGGCTGGGAAACATAGGTTGCATACACCACAGAGCAACCCCATTGCTGATATGTTTAATGTGCAGCTGAGAGATGAGATAGATGAATCCATTGGCAATTTCTTCTTTGCCAATGGCATTCCATTTCATGTTACACGGTCTCCTTATTATAGGAAGATGATGGATATGGTGGCCAAGGGAGGACCATCTTATGTGCCACCAGGGGAGACGAAAATGAGGACCTCGATCTTGGATAAAAGCTATTCCAAAATCAATATTTTGATGGAGAAGATGAAGGCATGTTGGGTGGCATCAGGGCGCAGCATAGTTATGGATGGGTGGACGAACATTAGCCATCGTCCACTCATCAACGTCATGGTCACATGTGCAGAGGGCCCAT
Organism: Cryptomeria japonica; assembly: GCF_030272615.1. Taxonomy (NCBI): domain Eukaryota; kingdom Viridiplantae; phylum Streptophyta; class Pinopsida; order Cupressales; family Cupressaceae; genus Cryptomeria; species Cryptomeria japonica. Next base: position 124,615,023 of record NC_081412.1, on the reverse strand, counting down.
ACTTCCTTAGAGCAGTTGATTGTACAGGGCATCATAAAGATGCTGATTTCCAGTTTCAGGTCCTCAGGGAGGCTATTAAGGAGGTTGGGCCACAAAATGTGGTCCAAGTAGTGACAGATGCAGCCTATGTGTGTAGAGCAGCAGGGAGACTCGTTGAGGCAGCCTATAGACACATTTGGTGGACCCCATGTTGTGTGCATGCCATGAACAATGCACTCAAGGACATGGGGAAGATTGACTGGATTAGAGGAGTGGTCACCAATGCGAGAGATGTGCAGATGTTTATCTGCAACCACCACACTTCACATGCACTCTTTAGGACCTTCGCGAAGAAGGAGTTCTTGAAACCAGTTGAGACTAGATATGCATCCTATTTCATTCTCTTGGAGAGAATGATTGAGTTGCAAGAGGCATTGCAACTCATGGTTATGACTAATGAGTGGAATAGGTGGGCTGAGGCCAAGACAGAGCAGGGGAGAAGGGTGAAGGAGATAGTGAAGAGTGATGTGTTTTGGACTGATGCGAAATACATTGTCTCCATCATTTCTCCAGTATTCCAAGTGATCAAATATGGGGATGGGGATGCACCTAACCTTGGAGAGGTGTATGAGTGCATTGACTCTATGCTTGACCAGATGAGGGCTGCTGTGCGAGTGAAGGACCCCTCTCTAGCATTCTACAATGAGCAAATCCGGCCTATCATTCAAAGTAGATGGGACAAGTTGAACACTCCTTTGCATATGGCTGCCTTTGCCTTGAATCCTAAGTGGTACAAGGCTAGACCGGGTAGAATGACACCGATTGAGGATGATGAGGTGAAGGCGGGTTTCTTTAGGTGCATAGAGAAGATGTTTGATTCCAGAGATGCCGGCACAATGCGCACTGAGTGGGGAAGATTTGCCACTCTTAGAGGCTATTCAGATGCGGCAAAGATGGATATAGACACTATGGCATAGGAGGACCCACTTTTGTGGTGGACTTGTCATGGCTCGAAATCTTTGACCACCACTCTAGCCATCCGTCTGCTATCCCAGGTTTCCAGTTCTTCAGCTGCTGAGAGGAACTGGTCTACATATAGCTTCATCCACTCTCTTAAGAGGAACAGACTTACCTCTAAGAGAGCAGAGAAGCTTGTGGCTGTACACAGTGCTTTGCGTCTCATAGACCGCAAGACACTTGTGTACAAGGAGAGTCCAGCGGCACGATGGGATGTAGAGCCAGAGGAGCCTTCACAGATTGATGAGGATGATCCTACCACTTCAGATACAGGGCTAGTTGGTGTGAGCTTGAGGGACCTTGATCTTCAAGAGTCCAGCAATTCCAGTGAGGAGGAGTTCGCAGATGATTAGAGGCCTCCATTAGCTACATTTTGAGTTTTGTCATTTTGTCTTTGACTCTAGTCTCTTTTGTAATGCTATTGCTACACGTATTTGTATTTGGCTACTCATTGTAATGATGAATTATGTAATCATCTTTATTATTATAGACTTTGCAATGGCATCAGATATTCGTATTTTCGTTTTCCTTTTTCGATATTCATATGATAGAAATGAGAAATCTCCAATTTGACAATTTCATTTGTCAAATTTTATTTAGCATTTAGCAATTAGTATTACTAATCTAAGTAATCTTGGTATTTCCTATAGTTTCATTTGAAATCTAATTCTTATACTGTTATACATCTTTTCAAAACTAGTTTTTCAAGTACTATATGTATATATATGAGCACCACCACCCCGCCACCCCCCTGCCGCCGTCCCCCTGCCGTCCCCTCGCCGTCCCCAAATTTAGGCCCTTGGTCCCCCCGTCCCGGAAACGTGTCCCCCTCGTCCCCCCGTCCCCAATGCCCGTGGAACACTGATTTTGATATACATATATATATATATATACATGTTCTTTCGCATAAGGAACCAACTTATTTGGATACAACACAAATGTCCTAGAGTATCTAATATGTATGCCATATTCATACCCAAATTTGTATCAAATACCCTAGATATTTACAAAACTTTGAGCTTTCTTCTCGTTTGTGTCATTTTTCATTTGTTAGTATTATTTTGCAAAGAAAGAATTTTTTTTTAAGGGAGCTCAATTGGGCAGAACCCACACATGCACCTCTCCCTCGTCCATAAGCATATGAGTCAAAGCTTGAAAGGATCCTAAATAACAACTTTATGGTAAGGTTTCTTGATTTGAAAACTTTGATGCAATGTTCCATAGTTATCTATCCTCAAGGCCAAGACATGCAAATTAGCAGTCCAAAAAGCTTTGGGGGATGACGGGATAGGCACAAAAATTGGACATCCCCCATCCTCTTTACTGCTCAAGGTTTGGGGCACCTTGGACCCATCTATTTATAGGAGATCATAGCTTTAACATTGTTTGTTAGAAAATTCACTTATCTGTCAACCATGAAAATGTATTTGTGATAATTTGGGCTGAACATGACAGGAAATTCAGACAAGCCAACGATGTCACAACTGAAAACACCTCATTGTAGCCGTGAGGATGTCACGAAAAGAAATATGATTGCAGAAGAACAAATGGCCACACTTTTCAATGATGGACCAATATTGTCACCATGATTTACACAAAGATTGATGACTTCCATTCCATAGATATCAAGGTTGGGTTTTTCCAGGTTGTTTACAATGATGACAAACAATTTGCAAGCATGTTGGGGAGATTGAACATGTTTTCATCTATAGATGGTAGAGTTGTGGACCATCAACCTATTTATATGAAATGGGGCATCTGCTAGGGTGTTGGGGGACTCATTAGTTTATGTGGGAGACACACATAGGGGTGTGTTTAGTGTGGCTCAATAGATCCATTGTTTCTTAGCTACATTTAAGCGAGTTTAATCTTTTTAGTACGAGAATGGTAAGAGTGCGCAATTGTTATAAACAACAATACAATGTGGGTATTATTAACATTATGTAGGTACCTTTATTTTGGACATAATATATTGAAGGTATTGTTGCTTAGGAAATTTTGTAAGGGAATATTTTCTTCCAAATGATGGGCTTGCAGATTTATAAGCTATCCCCCACAATGTAAATATTTTTGACCTTTTTAAGGATAGGAATTACTGATTTTATTGTTATCAATTGTGTTGGAAAGTTAAAAGGGATCAAGATTATGAATGTGTTGTTGGTCAATAATACTAATAAAGGGATATTGATATAATATAAGTAAGATTTGTTATATATCGAGAGGGAGACTGGCTGTGCAAAGTCGGATAGGGATACCATGGCACAAGAGTACCCAATAATATGGTGAACTCACGGACTTATTCATTGACAACCACACTAGCCATTTGCCTCTTGTCCTAAGTTTCTAGTTCTATTCTTGCTAAGAAGAAATGCACTCTATGAAGAAGAACAAGCTTACCTCTAGCAAAGAAAGATCTTGTAGCTATACAATGTGCCTTGCCTATGATTAACTGCAACATGTTTATGTACAAGGAGAGTGTAACAACACAATGGCATGTAGAGCCAAAGGAGCTAAAAGAGATTGATGATAATGTAGCGTAAATAGGATTGGTTGGTGTTCTCTTGGAAGATCTTGAGCTAGATGGATCCAACACAATAAATTCAAAAGCTGAGGAGTTTGCCACAACCTTTGGGGGTGATGATTAGAGGCATTAGTCAATCATATTTCAATTTTCAATGTAATCATCTATGCTACTAGGTAATTGTGTTTTGGGTCAGGTACATATACTGATATGATATGAGTTCGAGATCAGCCTTGGTATGCCTCCAAGTACACCTAGGGTACCACTTGGGCATTGGGTTTGTTGTGGGTCCTTCAAAGAAAAACCCATAATGAACTCGGGTGCCTAGGTTGTATCCTGGGCATACTCTGGGCAGGACACCAAAAAGTGATTTTTTCAACAAACAAAACATTTTTAATCTTTGCAGTCCACCCAATGCATCCATTTGCCCTAAAGTGAGGGTATTTGGTCTTTGCAACTCATTTGACAAGCACTAAACATCAAGAAGAGCATTTTTTCCTCCAAGCTGCCATTGTTGAGTTTTGAAGGTTGCTTCATTATTTTAGAAGGTGACAGCTACAGGGGAGTAAGAACTACACCAAAAGGTTAGGAATTGCTACACAGGGAGGATTTAGTCATCAAGGTAAGTAGATCTTTTATTTTTTTTAAGTTTTCAATAAATTTTTAAAGATTTTTCAAGATTTTTTTAATTTTTTAAAGTTTTGAATATCTTTTTGAACTTCTTTATGCATAATAAGGGATTATAATGCTGATTTTTTTTATTTTTTCAATTTAGTGTTGTTAATTTGTAATGTTTTGCGTTTTAGGTTCATATAGAATGATTGGAAGTTTTAGTTCAGTTGCCCAAAATGTAGGGAGTTCTTTTAAATTTGATGTAGTATCACCTCTTTGGCAACATACAACAACGATTCAACAATTTCTTGGTGGTGGAGATTTTCTTTGGCATTGAATCCAATGTGGAAAAATGTATAAGAGCTCATATTTTTGAATGAAAGAACCCTTATGCCCCATATTTTTTTAGAAGGTGACGGCTACAGGGGAGTAAGAACTACACCAAAAGATTAGGAATTGCTACACAAGGAAGATTTAGTCATCAAGGTAAGAAGATCTTTCATTTTTTTTTAAGTTTTCAATAAATTTTTAAAGATTTTTCAAGTTTTTTTTAATTTTTTAAAGTTTTGAATATCTTTTTGAACTTATTTATGCATAATAAGGGATTATAATGCTGATTTTTTAATTTTTTCAATTTAGTGTTGTTAATTTGTAATGTTTTTTGTTTTAGGTTCATATAGAATGATTGGAAGTTTTAGTTCAGTTGCCCAAAATCTAGAGAGTTCTTTTAAATTTGACGTAGCATCACCTCTTTGGCAACATACAACAATGATTCAACAATTTCTTGGTGGTGGAGATTTTCTTTGGCATTGTATCCAATGTGGAAAAATGTATAAGAGCTCATATTTTTTAATGAAAGCACACTTATGCCCCATCCCTTGTCAAGGAATAAAAGTCTGTCCTAGGCCAAATAAAAAAGGGTTGCCAAAGGAACAAATAATGGTTTATATTAAAGAACAAGAGGATGATGACAAGGCAAGTGATAGATCAAAGGCTCTTGCACATCCTCTTGTCAAGAGAAGCTCACATAAACCTCCTGGCTTCTCACAACTGGCTGGCTCACATCCTTTGATATCAATGTCACCATCTTTGGAAGAAGAGAATGTTTTGGTTTCACGAAAAAGAGGCCCATTGGACAAGGCCTTCAAAAATGAAGTGAGGGATGTTGCAAATCAGAGCACTTCTCATTGCTGTTAATGTAATGGGCTTCCTTTCAGCATTGTCAAATCACCATACTAGCAGGACATGGTGAAGACCCTTTGCAATACACCTCCTGATTATGTTAGTCGTGGGTATGAAAAGGTGCAAAACACCTTATTGGCCAAGGAGAAAATTTTGGTAGAGACATCATTGAGAGTAATCAAGGAGACATGGCCCAAAACATGTGTGTCCATCATTTCTAATAGGTGGAAAGATTGCAAAAATAGACCATTGATCAATAATATAACAATGTCCCCTAAAGAGGTGACGTTTTTGAAGGCAAGTAAAAGATGCAAGTTTCATTGTAAATATCCTCATAAAATCCATTGAAATGATGGGGACTGAAATTGTTGTCCAAATCATTATAGACAATGCTAACAATTATAGGGCAGCTAGATCTATAGTGGAGGGTATATATAGTCACATGTTTAGGACACCATGTGCAATCTACTCACTCAATTTGATATTGCAAAAGAATAGCACATAAATTAAGAGGTTCAAACAAATCTACATAGAGGACGAGGAGATCCAAATGTTTGTGACAAATCATCATATGTCACGAGGCATCTTCGGGACCTTCTCCAAGTTGGAGTTGTTGAAGGCAATTTAAATTTTATTTTTTAATTTTTTATTGTTGATATGTGACATGTATTTTATACAATGTCAAGTTGCCGAAACTCAATTTGCATCTCACACAATTGTCTTAATACAACTTGTGAAGGTGCGAGATGCCTTGAGTTCTATGGTTGTCAACACCTTGTGGAGAGTATGGAGACAGTCAAGCAAAGGAAGAGCCCAAAAAGTAAAAGCATTGATCATAGATGATGAGTGGTGGGCTTGTGTGGAATAAGTTTTGAATCTTATTGAGCCTATCATGAGCATGATTAGGTATGGTGATATCGATCACCCTTGTTTGGGCGAAATTTATAATGGCAGGGACTCTATGGTGGAGAAAATTAGAACAATAATAGAAACAAAGGAACATGACTAAATGAAAATATTTTTCAAAATAGTGTAAAAGATTATCATTGACCATTGGAAGAAAATGACCATCCCCTTACATCTCTTACAATTTGCTTTGTCAACTAAGTATTATAGCAAAGAGGTACTTTCATTGCCGAGGAGGGTGCCACCATATAGGGATGGGGAGGTGTTGACGTGGCTAAAATCGCGGAACTCCGACTCTCTCCAATCAACGCAAAATAGAATGCTAAGTATCCTTTTCTCTCTTGAGCTAAGGAAATCCCTAATGCTGTTTTAATTGATCAATGGGGACGACCTCAAGGTTTCGATTGTTAGGTCTTGACTGCAGGATAGCTCAACAGTTGATGTGTTTTGCTGGAAACACAAACAAGACTTACGATTAGACAGAATTGGTTTTGCACAGGTTCCCTAAGATCTTATAGTTTGATTTCATCTGATTTACCTTTAACATGATGCTGCTTTAGTTTGACTTGCGGGTCGAAAGAAAAGGGAAAAAAGGGATAAGAATAGAGAGTAATAAGAACAGCTAGCTAACTTAACTAAGACAGCATATTGAGACACAGACGAAAATCTTAAAATAACCAGAAATTACTTTGCCAGCAAATGAGCACAACTAGGTAAAAAATGATGCAATCATCTAGGAACTTTAAACTTTCAAATTGCTGAATATAAATGTTGGATCTTCACACCCATTCATTCAAATTTAACAACTGAACTTAGCATAAAATTGGGCTCAGACTAACCATGCAGAGGGAATAACAATCAGTCATTCCTTAATGGTATGAACCAAGATTTCCATCAAATATATATCTAAACAAGCTGTCTGAAAATTATATACATTTGCAGAAATTTAAAAAAAGGGTGGAGAAGAGGACCATGCACTCACAGTAAAATAACACAACTTTAACATCCACTAAAATCTGTATAAATTTTGCCAGAGCTTTTGTAACAATCTTTAACTTTCTACCTCAAATAAAGGAGAAACCAACTCCTTTATATAGAGTTTCAAAATGGATGAATGGCCAAGATTAAACTTAAACAAGTGGGCCAGATTCATCCCTTAAAACAAGGCTGCCCATACCCATAAATGGAAAGAAAAATAGCAACACCAACCATAAAGTAACTAATAACTACCAACTACCAAACATAAAGCTGCTCCAAAAAGTGCACTTGCACGGAGCTCAAAAATTTACAATGACTTTGGTAGTTGGAAAGAAACTTAATAGTTGAAAAAGTGCACTTAGAATTTGAAAGAAACAGATATTTTCAAGAAAGCACTTTTTCCTTCCCCGTTGTAGACTCTTTCTCCAAAAATTCAGCTTTGTCGTGCAAGTACTCCCCCCAGATGTCTCGATCCGCTGTACACTCTACCCGAACGTAATCCTGAAATCTCATGCACAGCTGGAATAGTACCATGTTGGGGGGCATAGGAGGATGGCGTATTTTGTATTGCATACCCTCAAGGTGGCGATCCACATGTTTCAACCCATCACTCCTGACCGACTGATGAGTTTCAAAACCCAATATGTCCGTACGCAACTCACTGGCAAATTCCAGGTCCTCTATGGAGTACGTGACCTTATCAATTCTCGGTCTATCCTCCCACCTTGGTTGTACCTCATTATCTATCATACTACTCTTCTAGCCAAGGACCATTGATCTGAGGATGCTTTCACCAAGATCCTTCATGTTTGACAAAATTTCCTCGCACTCATCTTGCTCTTTATTTATGGTATCTTTCATATCATTTTTCATGCTAGCAGTCCAGTACCGCTCTTTGAAAGTGCTGATGTCGTAGGGCTCCAAGATAGTATGCAATGTGGAATCTAAGTGTGGGTCCAGAAATGAGAAAAGAGCCCTCATGAGGGGGAGAACCACACCAACCACCTCATGGACCTTGAAACATTCCCTCTTTACTTCAAACATCCTGACGCGAATGGTCTCTCAGTCGTGGGCCATTTTCCGCACATCTTTGATGATCTGCTCTCCCTTTTCTTTAATGTCCCAAATCCATTCCCTGACGGCCTTGGAGGTATCACGCACTCCTTCAAATTCAGTTGTAGTGTTTTGTGCTAGTGCCAATGAGGGAACATGGGATTCATCGGCATGCTGCAACGGTCTCAACAAGTGATCTATGTACCCCTCAACTTGCTCAGCACGAGCCTAGTACATATCTCTTTCAGTGGTCATTTCGTCGAGTTGTCTGAGCATATTCTGCACGGAATCCTTGAATTCTTCCCTCTCTTGGTCTTTGGTGGCTCGTCCTATTGGGATGGTCGTGACGTTGTAATCAGCCAATGCAATCTGATCTGTTGGTTTGTCTGCAGGTGGGGTAGCAATATGAATCGTGCGGTTCCTTTGCTTGTCTTGTGTAATCCTGGAGTAAGTCTTCGACCTTTTCCTGCCTTTGGATTTTATTTCCCCTATTCGAGAGAAGATATCCTCCAAGTTAATTGGTGGCTTGACAGCCACTTTCTGCTGTGCACGAGCTATTAACCAGTCCTGAGGGATGGTCTGTCCGAATGCAATTGCAAGATTCTCACTCTGTTCTTTGGAGGCCTTAGTTGACTCGCTGCCTATCTGTAACTGATCGGGCATAGGAGGAATGGGTGCAGTATCTAATCCTTAACTCATGGCTGAGTTCTCCCCCACCTCACTGAGCAACTGTTGGGTATTCTCTAGTAATGGCTGCTCTTCAGTTTTGTTGGGTTCTTGAGTTGCATCTTCTTTTTGTTCTCCCTCAACCATGGTGTCATCTTTGTTGCCGCCTTCCTACTGCAACTCATGCCTGCTCTCTTGCGTGAACTCATGTTTACCAATCCCTTGATCAGGTGCAATCTCTCCCTCCTCGATCTGATTTCCAGATTCATCCAAGCCAATGATCCTCACCTCTGCCTCTTGCTCATTTTGTGTTTGAGGATTATTTGCCTCGAATGCAACAGGATCATTTTGTGAAGGTGGAGTGGGTATGTAATCAAGTTCAACCACATCATCCTCTGAACTGGGGTCCTTGGATGACGAAGTAACCTCTGGTCTCCTGATTGGGATCTTTTCTCTTCTTGTTTTTTTCAATGCTCGAGTCCCTCTATTGGCCCTTGCCTTCTTTCTCTTCTTTTCAGGTTTTTCAACCTCTTCTTTTGGCACGCTTGAGGTTCCTTCGTCCTCTGAAGACTGGGAATCGAGACTACCCATCAAATTGTATGTGAATTGGGTTCCTTCATGGGTCAGTCTCTCAATTTGTTGGGATAACCAATTATCTGTGTACATTCTTGGACCTTCCATGACTGCTTCAAAGTCTGTGATTGGGTCCTGAGTCCAATCAATGGCTAGCAGGAGGTCCTTAACTGCTTCAAATTCTCAGACTTGCAAGCAATTTCCATAGTCCGTCACTTGATCTGGGACCTGGCGGTACTCATAAAGCTGCATTTGTTGAACACTCAACCTAGAATATTCTCGCCGACGGACCTCAAAGTCATCTGAACAATTGCTCCAATAGTCCTCAATCGATACCTTGGCCCCGTAATGCTTGTCGTAGGCCCTCTTTCCCAATCCATCATGATCAAAGCATTTCCTAGGGAAATGTTCTTGTAAGCAATAGGATGCCAATTCAGCAAATGACTCCTCAACTTGTACTGAATTTTTGAAGTGCGCATCAAGATTACCCAAGATCATCGGGAAGGTGAACCCTGATTGCTTTTTGTCTCTAAGTAAGCTACCTGTTGGGTGTGCCTGCCTTGCTACCTCCATGAGGACTACTCTGTCTAATGGATAGCGCGGAAGCCAGAATGGTGTTCCCTCAAAGCCTGCTATTCTGATGTAGGTGAACTTGGGGAACTGGATGAACCATGCACCGTATTTCCGGATCAGGGTGGTAGCCTATTTTGACAACCTTATACGAAATCCTCCTTGCATTAATCTAACCAGGCGCATTGTAAAAGCGTCATTAACACGCTCATACTGACAAATTGCGTATGCGATGTTATTCTTTTCTCTTTGGGCAATGTCATAGTAATGCAACTGAGGGTAGCAGTCGTATACCTTTACCTGATTCGGCCCGTTCCCAATCTCACCTTTCTTAATTAATCCCATCAATGGCTGGTGTCGGGCAAACATGTAGACCAAGTAGGAAGTCATGGCAAAGTACTTTTTTTCTTCAAGCTCAACCAGCTGTGTATGAATATTGTCGCTGATGATCTAAGGCCAGTCGAACTTAGACTTCCCAGCGAAGACTTGCTCAGTGAAGTAGAACATCCATTCCTCAAAGAGATTGGATTGAGGAAGTCCCATGACCCGGCTGAGTAAGGTAACCATATCACCATTATCATTGTGAAAATCGCTTCTGGGGATCCTTTTACTGATTCTAGTGCTCCTTGAACCATTCTTCATTTATCAATGTTTTGCACTTAGCAGGATTCATGTCATAAACAACTTGAGCCTCATCGATAATTGTGGCAATGGGATCATCAGAAAACGGGATATCAAATGCTTCCCCAAGGGCTTCAAGCGTGAAGTCAGCTAGTACCATCCCCTTCAATACCACTAATTTGGTTTCCGGCTGATAATGTTTAGCAGCCTCAACCACTAATTTATAATTTTGCACGGCCGGAGGGAAACCAGTTGCCTGAGCAATACCACTCTCCATTATCCGTCTGGGCTTGCCATAGGCATTCAGAGAGTACACTCTGTTCCTGAAATCCTGAATATCATTATGTCCAAGGTCCGTGTCTCCTATGTTTTCCTAGACACTCTGGACCTTTGACTCCCTAACTCCTCCTTGGTACTAGTACTTCACTTTTTCGACCTTGCGGGAAATGTCGTCTTTGGAAATCCAGGATGTTCCAGTTGCGCCAGGTGCCTTTCATGACTCGACCGCCAATTTAGGCATCTATCCTGCACAACCAAACACAGATTACGAGACAAGATTAAGGTAACAAAAACGGGTTAGCAGAACCAGAAGACAGTTTTATCATTAAGATTGACAATCAACAAGGTAATCGAAATTTGAAAATATTGCTAAAACACGACATTTAAACAATTTAAATCAGATCATCTGGAAGCTAAATGCAATTTGAAGCTGAAAGTCAACTTGGTTTGGTTAACTATTGTCCTTGAAGCAGATTTCGAAATGCTACTCCTGATTGTTAACGGTAGAAAGTTACAAACGTTCTGGCTCACAACTCAGCATTTAAATGTTTTGATAATTGAAAGCTGATTGTTTCGAGAATGCACTTGGAAAAGAGTGTTTTGGTGAATGTTTGATTGATTCCAAAGGTTTAAGTTTAAATTTTCACAATTTATTTTGCAAGTCCATCTTAAGTAAAAGAAATATGATCATTTCAACCATGGGAAGGACGAATTTATCTTACCTGGCAGCAATATGATAGGTTGTTGACCAAAAACAGTTGAAATTCGGTGATGAAGGGAGAACCTCTCGGGCTTGACTCTTTAACCCACGCCCTATTTATTTCGCATGATTCCTCTCAAATGAACTTAACTCCTTTACGATTTTCGGCTTTGAAAGAAAGAATGCAAACCTTGAATCTATTACTCCAAAATGCAAACTTATCATTTTCGGCTTTTTAAAGAGTTTGAGTGATTTAAAACTTAGAGCATGATAGATGTGCTTGAAAATACGACAGAATGAAGGTTAAATGGTGATTTAGAATTTACCTCCCTTTTCGGCTTCTCATATGATTCTTTCCTTGAATAATTTCTCATGATTTTTTCCTTTGTCGCGACTATGCAAACCCACAGATTTTTGGCTTAGGAGTATGCTTTGCACAAACCTTCTTCCCTTAGCAACTTCGGTCTGAAAGCCAATTTCACGAAAACCTCCTCTCGCCCTTACTAGATTGCGGGCTCCTTAGTCGCCTTGCGCAAATTTGAACTCCAATAGCCAATTTCTAGTTGGAAACCGACTTTGTGATTTTCAGCTTGAAAAGCCGATTTTTGGAAGCTCAATGACTTTCGGGTTATAAGAGGGAATTCGCGATTTCTCTTAACACTACGAACTTGTGATTTTTGGGAAAGACAGATCATTTGCGAGATTTAGTCTTCGTTTTTGGCCTAAATAATGATATTGCAAGTTTTAAGTAGTTTCTCATTTTTCGACTTGCAAACCGAATTTGCAAAAAAAGGCTCCTTCGCGATTTCAAAGTTTTCGGCATAAATAGTCGCTTTGTGAGGTTTTCGGGCTAAAAGGTTATTTTGTAAGATTTCGGCATAAACGGGATATTTCCAAACTTCTGGCGTTTTATGCCTTTTCGGCCAATTGAGTAGAAATGCGCGAGTTTATTTATGGTTTGGTTTTCAGCCTAGAGGCTTCCTTTGCGAGATTTGCCTATTTTCGGCCTAAAATGACTTTTCGCGAGTTTACTCATTTTCCTTTCACTTTTCGGCCTAAAAAGGCCTTTTTGCAAACTTCTCTCACGTTCTGGCCTTATAGGCTGATTTTAAAATTTTAAGTGATTGCCGACTTCAGTGCGATTTTATCAACTTTAAGTTTTCGGCCTAAAATGACTTTTCGCGAGTTTACTCATTTTTGGCCTAAAATGACTTTTCACGAAATTGACACTTTGCGAATTTCGGGTTATAAGCTGAGTTTGGTAGCTTTAATGAATTTCAGCCTATCAAGCCAATTTTCTCACTTTTAAATGCACTTCAACTTACAAGGTTGATTTTTGAACTTTTAACGACTTTGCACCTTGGTCTGGAGGTCGAATTTTGGGCCTTAGGGATTCTGAATTCGCATTTTATGGTTGAAGTTCAAGTCCCAAGGCCGATTTGCTTGAACTTTCATCATTTTAACCCTCTAGGCCTACTTTGAACTTTGGCTCGCGTTCCACTCATTTTACCGATTTCTGAAAACGTTATGCTCACTCATCCTCTCATCATTCAAAAATTTCTTAGCCGCTACATCTTCCCTGCGAATTATCGAAACTCCCTACTCAAAACTTGAGCAAGTATGAGACGAGAAAACAAAAAGAAAAGGGGGGGACCTGTTGTGACGTATCCACACATCGCCCCATTGCAAATGGGGACCCCTACGTTTTTGCTTTCTGAGGTTTGCTTTCTAGGTTTTTAGGGTTTTGTCTGTTAGCCTTTGCATTTTGAGTGTCGCCAGGGGGATCACTAGGATGGCAGGCTCTGCTTGAGCTAGGGTGAGTCCACGGGGCCCTAGAATTAGGGTTTCTTTGAAAGTCTTCCTTAGGGCCTGGTTTTGCTCTTATTGCTAATTGTGTCTTGCTTGGTGAGTGAATATCCTCTTTGAAGGTCTGAGTTAGGTCAAGTTGGTGAGTGATGAAGTCTGGAATGTCATCCTGATCTTCAAATGCCCTGAAATTTGGCTAAGTCTAGAATGTCTTCCTGATCTTGAAATTTGATCAAGTCTGGAAAATTGAAGAATCCTCCAAAACTAGATTTTGCATTATAACTCCTGGAGGTCCGAAACCACTCTCAAACATCCTGACAGCATATATGGAATATAACTTAAAGTATTAAATGTTATATTCCATAAAAGAATCCTGACGAAGAGGCTAAAATGTCAAATTTTGCTCTTGACCCTTCCAAAGGGTCCAGAGCGAAATTTCACAAAGGATCTAAATTCTTCACCTAAGTTATTGAATGGTTGAGCAAATTTGCAAGGATATGGAAGGAAGAGGCCTAAGAAGTCATATTCAAGCCAAGAAAGGGAGGAAAAAGGTGAGAAATGAGCCCAAGTAAGAATTTCGCTCCTGATCCTTCCAAAGGGTCCAGAGCAAAATTCACATAACCTTCATCATCTTCCTTGTTGTGGCCAAGTTTTGGACTTCTAAGGCATGGTTGGAGTGACCTTGAGGTGTTCTAGCCTTTGAAAGGAGGTTTGAGGCGATGAAATGGTGAAAATCAACCTAGAATGGAAATTTTGTTCCTGACCCTTCCAAAGGGTCCAGAGCGAAATCCTCATTTGACCCTCTATTTTGCTTAGGACATTGGAAAGACCTTGTTTCGGAACTAAGTGGCTAATAGACTTGATGGTGATGAGTTGAGGTGAATTTGATCAGGTTTGAAGGTGAATTAAGGCAATGGAGTGTGAAATCAACCTAATTTATGAATTTCGTTCCTGACCCTTCCAAAGGGTCCAGGGCGAAATTCTTAGAAGACACCCTTTCCTTCCTGGATTAGACCAAGGTCTTAGTTTCCAAGGCATGTTGTGAAGTTTTTGATATGTTCTTGCCTTGAAAAGTGATTGAAAGCATTAAAAGATGAAGATTTTGATTTAAGACATGGATTTCGCTCCTGACCCTTCCAAAGGGTCCACAGCGAAATCCACTTTTCTTCCACTTTGCTCTTTGATATGACCAAGTTTGTTGGCTTCTAAGGCGTGATGGGAAGGCTTTGATGCATATTTGTCTTTGAGAGGAGGTTTGAAGTGATGAAGTGGTGGAAATCAACCTAGAAGGAGAATTTCGCTCCTGGCCCTTCCAAAGGGTCCCAAGCGAAATCCTCAGTTTGACCCCCTATCTTGCCTAAAATGATGAAAATGACCTTCTCTTGAGCTAATTTGATGATAGATTCACTTAAATGAGAGGAAAGGAGCTTGAACTTGATCAACTTTGAAGGAGAATTGGATGAAGGAAGTGGGAAACCAACCAAGAACATGGATTTCACTCCTGACGCTTCCAAAGGGTCTAGAGCGAAATTCTTGAAAACTCCCATTTTCTCCTTAGATGAGGTCAAGACCTTGGTTCCTATGGTGTGGATGCAGGTAGAGTGATGTATATTTGCCTTGCAAAGAAGATTGGAGTCGAAAAGATGAAATATCAAGCCCAGAGTGTGAATTTCGCTCCTAACCCTTCCAAAGGGTCCAGAGCGAAATTCCACAAAACCATTCTTTTTTCCCAATTTTGTGCCAAGTCAAGTGTGGGTCAGGGTGAGATAGGATTGGATTTGTCCTTAGGAATGACTTTGAGTTGCTAGTGATCAATAAATGCGAAGGAATTGAGCAAAAACTAGAATTTCGCTCTTGACCCTTCCAAAGGGTCCAGAGTGAAATTCCTAAGATCACCTATTTCCCTTGAAAATCAAGTCAAGCTTTTGGTTTTTATGGCTTAGGGAAGAATGGAGCAACGTTTCCTTGACCTTTGAGGTGAGTTGAAGTGGAAGAATGAAGGAACAAGCTCAAGGACAAGGATTTCGCTCCTGACCCTTCCAAAGGGTCCAGAGCGAAAATCCTAAAACCTATTCTATCTTCCAAAATGTGTGCCAAGCCAAGCCTAGACCAAGGTGGAAAAAGTTGGAAGATGCCCCTAGGATTGCCCTTGGATGGATTTTGGCCACCAGAAATGAAGATTTTAGGCTAAATCAAGAATTTCGCTCTAGACCCTTCTAGAGGGTCCAGGGCAAAATCCCTTATGGGGCCTGTCCCTGGGAAGGATTTCAAGCGAACTTCATTTTAATTTCTTCTTGTTGGTGATTTAAGGTAGAAAATGTTATGTTGGAATGAATTTATTATGTGTCCTTAATCACCTTTTGGTTTATTTTGCAGATAGAAGAAGACTAGGCCAGGGCAAGGACGATCTCTTCCAGTCCATCGTTATCAAGGACGTTCCACAGGCAAAAGGGAAGACTCAAGGTGCTTTGAAGCATTGGAAGACTAGGAGTGTTCAAGGAGTTTAAGCTAGCCTCAAGACTTCATTCTTTCACAAGATGACAAAGAAAGGGCTTTGCCAACACTTCCAGGCGGAGGAGTGCTACCGGAGAAGGAAGACTTGACAATAAGGAAACCTCATCAAGCAAAGGAAGTACATCGTTCATCACATCAGAGATAGAAAAGGATCAACCAAGTCACAAGCATTAGACAAGGTGGCATCCCAGTCATCATTCCTCTGGTCGGATTGGTCCACCTCAGCATGACCAGATTCAATATACCTAATTTACTGGAGGCGGCACAAACTTTGATGTACCTACCCCTGCTTCCTATTGGTCCTCACCCTTGGAATGTAATTTTCTAATTGGCTAAGGAAGTTTGTTGTAACAAACCCTAATTAGGGTTTCTATCTTGTAATCCTAGCCATTGGTTCTAACTCAATCAGAGCCATTTGTTTGTAAAGGGTTCTCTATATAAAGCCTTGGCTCCTCATTTGTAAAGGTTAATAGTTAATAGTCGGTGAATAGTTAGAAATAGTGAATAGTCAGCTGATAGAATAACAATTAGAGTAGATTAGGAGGACAAGGCAAGATATTGTTGCCATTGATTGTAAATAAACTCCATTTTCATTGAAGTTATGGTGACGTGTGTTGTTTCTTTGCAATATGCATGGTCTCTTGTTGAATCTTCATTTTAGATGATAGGTAATTAAATTGAATGAAAGAAGTTATTGAATGCACTCGCGTGGAATCCATCTAGTCCAAACCACTAGCCTTTTGCTGACTGTAAGTGCGCCTTGTGTGGTCAACTGGCATAGAACGAGCTTAATCCCGAGTCTTAACACCTCTGTTGTTCATGCATTATCTTGGATGGTGATCAGTATCTGATGGTGTACGATTTGAACATATTTGAAACATCCCTTAGAAGATCGCACTGGGTTGGTGTTGAATTGTTCAGCCTGATGGTGAGACCCAGCCCAGTAGGACTCCACCTAGTCATTCATCCATCTTCTCGCATTCTAGGTCTTAGAGTAGACTTCCTGAACCCTATATCTTTTGCCATTTCTTTATCTTCCAGTTAGTAAATAGGACTTGTGATTCCAACAAATCAGACGCTCAGGTCATCAAGTGCAAGTCCCCTTGTGATTCCAGCAAAATCACATCATACCACGAGAAGCTTATCCACACGTAGAGAACCTACATATCAGAACCTTGGAGTTACTCCGACTGATCCTTCGGCGAGATCTTCAGCAGTCGGGAAACTTTGTTCAAGAGAGGATAAGGTACCTTTAGGTATTTTATTCTGTGTTCGCATGTGCATGAAAAACACATCAACAAAATTGGCACTAGAAGGAGGGCATGATCGCGATAAATGCCTGAACAACTGACAGAATTAGGAGTGCCTGACAGCGAATGCGAACTCTTGAATCCAAGGAAGATCAATGGAGAGGCTTTTCTCAACGCTCGGTAGAGCTGGTACAAAGAAGGGAGGTGATCGTTGGGTCGTCAGTTGGACTTGCGAAAAGAAGGAAGCAAGCGGGAACCAATTGAGCTCTCAAGTTGAGTCTGAGATATTCAAGATCTCTCTTATTCCAGAAAATCAAAAAAAAAAGTAAAAAACCAAATAGAAAATCCAAAAAAAGTGAAAATAGAAAATCGAAAAAAAGTGAAAAATAGAAAATCCAAAAAAAAAAGTGAAAAATAGAAAATCCAAAAAAAGTGAAAATAGAAAATCAAAAAAATCAAAAAATCAAAAAATCAAAAAATCAAAAAAAAGAAAGATTTCTCAATGGAGCGGCAACAGTTTCACGAAGAGCAACAAGTTGATTTTCCTCAACTTTGGTGGAGATTGAATACACAGCTTTATCCACGCAGATTGTCCGAATTTGCAAGGCCAGGGCAGTGTCGAATCCACGAGACAGATGAACATGATGAAATGCATTGCTTGAAATACTTATCAAGGATAGAATCGACCGCGCAGGGAAAGACTTCTTTTGGGATGTCCCCAGACTAGAGGCAGATGAAAGCGATTTTAGTGTCCTAGAAACCAAAGATCCTCTTCTGAGCTTCTTGTGGATGATTGAGAGTCAGCTTATTTTGAATGGTGAAATGCGTTTAGAGAACACATTAATTCCATTGTGGTGTAGGATTCACAATTCACCTCACTCTGAATTTACTTGCTCAGTATGTGAAATGGCCATCAATCAAGTCAGAAATCAGTTTGGAATGCCAACTTTGTCCGAGGAAGAGTGTATTGTGAACAGATCTCGGGGTGCATATCTCGCAGCCGAATTCAGGAGAACTTATGAACAAGACATTGCTCCAACATCTAATTGTCAGAAGGATCAGTTGTACGTTGACGATACAAATGCACCCAAGGAACAATGTATTACAGTGGATAGCTCGCCATGCCTTGCACCTGAAAAGGAATATCATGAAACAAAAGTTGAAGAATCAGTTGAAGATACTCCAGCGGTGATAAAGGAAGATCCAAGAGCTAAACAAGCAATCAAAGAAGAAAAGGAATCATTCCTTGAGGAATTTTCATTCATGCTACAAAAGGAGATCCTTGAGATTGAATTGCAAGAGGTTTCAAATAGCATCCATGAAGAAGACAATCAAGTTGAGATGTTAAACAAAGAGCTACAAATCATCATAAGTGAGCCCAGGTATGAAGAACAATTCGAGGGGGCACTCAGAGACACCATTATCATCATGATATTTGAGGAGGCACTGAAAGGTCTCATGGAAGAAGTACAAATGGAATCACTGCCAAATTTTTTTCAAGATAACCAAGTTATTGTGAGTGATATGATCCATCATCAGCTCCGACCTCCCGAGACTATGCTTGAAGAAGAAAGGCCACCAGAGATTATACTTGATCAGCTAGAGGAGATGTTTGAAGCTCAATCCATCAAGGAGACTCTCATTTTCGAAGATATGCTAACAAAATTTCATGAAGATGTCTGGTTTATGCAAGATATCTCAGTGAAAACAGAGAATGTTGAGCTATTCAAAGGGGCGCTGAGCTTGTTTCAAGAGGACTTTCCAAATCAAGGTCAACATATTGTGAATGCTCGTGGAATAGTTCATCATCAATGGCGACCTCCTGAAGCAACTGGTGACCTCACTTCCAACAATGCAGTCCAATTTGAGCCTGAAATATCCCAGGTTGTCTCTTTCCTTAATCCTAGCCTTGAAAGTTATTATGATTTTGATTATGGGGATTTTGGGAAAACAACTTGCATCTGGATTGATCATGGTCCTAACGAATTACCCCAGTTGATCATTTTAAGTAAAAACTTGCTTGAATATGAGAGATGCATGGTGAGAGCTTGCTTTTCTGTGTTTAAGGATGAATTTGCCCGACTAAGAACCATCACGTTTGCCATGCTCCTGTTGCACAACCTGAGAAATCATGTAAAGACATGTACATATTTCGCTTCCTTGAGTCGTGTTGAGTCTGGGAGTCTTGTATATAGGTTTAGGGTAGTTTTTCCTTCCGTGTGTTTTAGCTTAGAGGTCTTTTGAGTCTTGTTCTTAATTTGCCTTGAGTCATTTGACTCATGATCTTGAGTGGCTCAAGTAGTTCAGTTGTTTGCTTTCTTTAGATAGTTTTCTTTTTGGTGTGCGCTTTAGCTTAGTTTGCTTTTGGGTCAGTCGTTTGCTTTAGTTTAGGTGTCTTGAGTAGGAGCCTCCATTCGTGAGAAAGACGTTTGTGTTGTTGCTCACATCCTGGCAATATCTTGGATCTTATGTTAAATTCATTTCTTAGATATCTATTCATGAAGTGCTTTGAATCTGAGGTTATTCCTCTCCAGCTTTATCATCTGATCAGGACTTGTACTTGACCCGAAAGGGAATCATTTTCTGTGTCTTGATGCCGACATCTGTTGATTACTATATCTTTACACATTAATAGACTTTGAGTCATTATGGTTTTCAGGCAAAGCTGTGATTAGTGAAAAATCTAAAATCTGACTTCAGCACCACCGCAATCCTCAAATGTTAGTAGGCTTCACTGCTTACGAGCCAAAGGAATTGACGGAATGAAAAAGCAATATCGAAAAGAAAAAATGAGAAAATGAAAGAGAAAAATCAAGAAAAAATGAAATGAAATGAAATATCAAAATTGGCTAATGGGAACATATGAGTAACTCCATCGGGGCTATGGACGACCAGCTAGCAATGGAGCAATGTTCGTGAGATTGCGGCGATAACCTCATCGAGACTATAGACGTCTGACTGGCAGCGAGGCTCCATCCAGGATGCTTATGAAGTTTAGATATACAACGTAGCCGATCACAGGAGAACCTAAAACTCATAATTGTCTTGTTGAGAGGAATGAATACACTTGCACACACCTGGCTAATCAAAGACTAAGTGTCTTGATCGGGTTAAGGATTCTCCTTCCATTTTGAGTACATTTTCTAATCTCTTGATAAGTTGGGTTGAATTTTCCGGAGGTTCTAAGTGTTAATTGATTCTTTATCTCTGAAATGTTCAGGAACATTTATTCAAGGTGGTGATAGATGTTGTGACGTATTCACACATCGCCCCATTGCAAATGGGGACCCCTACTTTTTTTGCTTTCTAGGGTTTGCTTTCTAGGTTTTTAGGGTTTTGTCTGTTAGCCTTTGCATTTTGAGTGTCGCCAGGGGGATCACTAGGATGGCAGGCTCTGCTTGAGCTAGGGTGAGTCCACGGGGCCCCAGAATTAGGGTTTCTTTGAAAGTCTTCCTTAGGGCCTGGTTTTGCTCTTGTTGCTAATTGTGTCTTGCTTGGTGAGTGAATATCCTCTTTGAAGGTCTGAGTTAGGTCAAGTTGGTGAGTGATGAAGTCTGGAATGTCATCCTGATCTTCAAATGCCCTGAAATTTGGCTAAGTTTGGAATGTCTTCCTGATCCTAAAATTTGACTCGGTCTGGAAAATTGAAGAATCCTCCAAAACTAGATTTTGCATTATAACTCCTGGAGGTCCGAAACCACTCTCAAACATCCTGACAGTATATATGGAATATAACTTAAAGTATAAGTGACTTTCTTATACTTAAATGTTATATTCCATAAAAGAATCCTAACGGAGAGGCTAAAATGTCAAATTTCGCTCCTGACCCTTCCAAAGGGTCCAAAGCGAATTTCAATTTCGCTCCTGACCCTTCCAAAGGGTCCAAAGCGAAATTTCACAAAGGATCTAAATTCTTCACCTAAGTCATTGAATGGTTGAGCAAATTTGCAAGGATATGGAAGGAAGAGGCCTAAGAAGTCATATTCAAGCCAAGAAAGGGAGGAAAAAGGTGGGAAATGAGCCCAAGTAGGAATTTCGCTCTGGACCTTTTGGAAGGGTCAGGAGCGAAATTCCTACTTGGGCTCATTTCCCACCTTTTTCCTCCCTTTCTTGGCTTGAATATGACTTCTTAGGCCTCTTCCTTCCATATCCTTGCAAATTTGCTCAACCAGAGCGAAATTCACATAACCTTCATCATCTTCCTTGTTGTGGCCAAGTTTTGGACTTCTAAGGCATGGTTGGAGTGACCTTGAGGTGTTCTAGCCTTTGAAAGGAGGTTTGAGGCGATGAAATGGTAAAAATCAACCTAGAATGGAAATTTCGCTCGCGACCCTTCCAAAGGGTCCAGAGCGAAATCCTCATTTGACCCTCTATTTTGCTTAGGACATTGGAAAGACCTTGTTTCGGAGCTAAGTGGCAAATAGACTTGATGGTGATGAGTTGAGGTGAATTTGATCAAGTTTGAAGGTGAATTAAGGCAATGGAGTGTGAAATCAACCTAATTTATGAATTTCGCTCCTGACCCTTCCAAAAGGTCCAGAGCGAAATTCTTAGAAGACACCCTTTCCTTCCTGGATTAGACCAAGGTCTTAGTTTCCAAGGCATGTTGTGAAGGTTTTGATATGTTCTTGCCTTGAAAAGTGATTGAAAGCATTAAAAGATGAAGATTTTGATCTAAGACATGGATTTCGCTCCAGACCCTTCCAAAGGGTCCAAAGCGAAATCCACTTTTCATCCACTTTGCTCTTTGATATGACCAAGTTTGTTGGCTTCTAACGCGTGATGGGAAGGCTTTGATGCATATTTGTCTTTGAGAGGAGGTTTGAAGTGATGAAGTGGTGGAAATCAACCTAGAAGGACAATTTCGCTCCTGACCCTTCCAAAGGATCCAGAGAAAAATCCTTAGTTTGACCCCCTATCTTGCCTAAGATGATGAAAATGACCTTGTCTTGAGCTAATTTGATGATAGATTCACTTAAGTGAGAGGAAAGGAGTTTGAATTCGATCAACTTTGAAGGAGAATTGGATGAAGGAAGTGGGAAACCAACCAAGAACATGGATTTCGCTCCTGACTCTTCCAAAGGGTCCAGAGCGAAATTCTTGAAAACTCCCATTTTCTCCTTAGATGAGGTCAAGACCTTGGTTCCTATTGTGTGGATGCAGGTAGAGTGATGTATATTTGCCTTGCAAAGAAGATTGGAGTCGAAAAGATGAAATATCAAGCCTAGAGTGTGAATTTCGCTCCTAACCCTTCCAAAGGGTCCAAAGCGAAATTCCACAAAACCATTCTTTTTTCCCAATTTTGTGCCAAGTCAAGTGTGGGTCAAGGTGAGATAGGATTGGATTTGTCCTTAGGAATGACTTTGAGTTGCTAGTAATAAATAAATACGAAGGAATTGAGCAAAAACTAGAATTTCGCTCTTAACCCTTCCAAAGGGTCCAGAGCTAAATTCCTAAGATCACCTATTTCCCTTGAAAATCAAGTCAAGCTTTTGGTTTTTATGGCTTAGGGAAGAATGGAGAAACATTTCCTTGACCTTTGAGGTGAGTTGAAGTGGAAGAATGAAGGAATAAGCTCAAGGACAAGGATTTCGCTCCTAACCCTTCCAAAGGGTCCAAACCGAAAATCCTAAAACCTATTCTATCTTCCAAAATGTGTGCCAAGCCAAGCCTAGACCAAGGTGAAAAAAGTTGGGAGATGCCCCTAGGATTTCCCTTGGATGGATTTTGGCCACCAGAAATGAAGATTTTAGGCTAAATCAAGAATTTTGCTCTTGACCCTTCCAGAGGGTCCAAGGCAAAATCCCTTATGGGGCCTGTCCTTGGGAAGGATTTCAAGCGAACTTCATTTTAATTTCTTCTTGTTGGTGATTTAAGGTAGAAAATGTTATGTTGGAATGAATTTATTATGTGTCCTTAATCACCTTTTGGTTTATTTTGCAGATAGAAAAAGACCTGGTCAGGGCAAGGACGATCTCTTCCAGTCCATCGTTATCAAGGGCGTTCCACGGGCAAAAGGGAAGACTCAAGGTGCTGTGAAGCATTGGAAGACTAGGAGTGTTCAAGGAGTTTAAGTTAGCCTCAAGACGTCATTCTTTTACAAGATGACAAAGAAAGGGCTTTGCCAGCACTTCCAGGCGGAGGAGTGCTACCGAAGAAGGAAGACTTGACAATAAGGAAACCTCATCAAGCAAAGGAAGTACATCGTTCATCACATCAGAGATAGAAAAGGATCAACCAAGTCACAAGCGTTAGACAAGGTGGCATCCCAGTCATTATTCCTTCGGTTGGATTGGTCCACCTCAACATGACCAGATTCAATATACCTAATTTACTGGAGGCGGCACAAACTTTGATGTACCTACCCTTGCTTCCTATTGGTCCTCACCCTAGGAATGTAATTTTCTAATTGGCTAAGGAAGTTTGTTGTAACAAACCCTAATTAGGGTTTCTATCTTGTAATCCTAGCCATTGGTTCTAACTCAATCAGAGTCGTTTGTTTGTAAAGGGTTCTCTATATAAAGCCCTAGCTCCTTATTTGTAAAGGTTATAGTTAATAGTCGGTGAATAGTTAGAAATAGTGAATAGTCAGCTGATAGAATAGCAATTAGAGTAGATTAGGAGGACAAGGCAAGAAATTGTTGCCATTGATTATAAATAAACTCCATTTTCATTGAAGTTATGGTGAAGTGTGTTGTTTCTTTGCAATATGCATGGTCTTGTTGAATCTTCGTTTTAGATGATAGGTAATTAACTTGAATGAAAGAAGTTATTGAATGCACTCGCATGGAATCCATCTAGTCCAAACCACTAGCCTTTTGCTGACTGTAAGTGCGCCTTGTGTGGTCAACTGGCATAGAACGAGCTTAATCCCGAGTCTTAACACCTATGTTGTTCATGCATTATCTTGAATGGTGATCAGTATCTGATGGTGTACAATTTGAACATATTTGAAACATCCCTTGGAAGATCGCACTGAGTTGGTGTTGAATTGTTCAACCTGATGGTGAGACCCAGCCCAGTAGGACTCCACCTAGTCATTCATCCATCTTCTCGCATTCTAGGTCTTAGAGTAGACTTCTTGAACCCTGTATCTTTTGCCATTTCTTTATCTTCCAATTAGTAAATAGGACTTGTGATTCGAGCAAATCAGACACTCAGGTCATCAAGTGTAAGTCCCCTTGTGATTCCAGCAAAATCACATCATACCACGAGAAGCTTATCCACACGTAGAGAACATACATATTAGAACCTTGGAGTTACTCCGACTAATCCTTCGGCGAGATCTTCAGTAGTCGGGAAACTTTGTTCAAGAGAGGATAAGGTACCTTTAGGTATTTTATTCTGTGTTCGCATGTGCATGAAAAACACATCAACAGGACCCTGTTGACGACGGGGAGGGTGTGCAAGGCACAACAGGAGGTTGTTGCTAGCTATAAGGTTGCATTTAGAGAGATATTTTCAGATAGAGATATCTAAAGTATTGTCTTGAGCGAGTTTGGCCACTTCACGTCTTCAAAAATTCATGATATTTTCACTCCTCTAGACAAATATAGGAAAAAGTGTTGATGACCGTGGTGTCTACATAATCAAGGCTCAGACTCTTGCAATTAAAATACTCTCTCAAGTATGTATCTATTTTTTTTTCTCGTTTTTTGTCCAACGCTATTATGCTATACAGTATATATTATATTTTATAATAAAATAATTTTATAATTTATGCTTGAAGTTTTGAATTTATAAAATTAAATACTAAATGTTATTCTTCTGCTAGGTGGAATTAGAGTACATACTCCATCCACTCTGTCAAGCACAACCATTTGGGTGCAAAAAAAGAAAGAGGATTTAGTCTATAAACATTTCAACCTTCGCCTCTTGTCACATAAGAAACTTGAATACAATGAGGATGTGAAAAGAATTTGGATCTAACCCTTGAGTGTTGTTATTTAGATGCTACAATTGAGCAGCTTGCGGAAGTCTCTATAGATGAGGTAGCTCTGCACTTAACACAACTAGTGGGAGTGACAATCCAGTTGATTGTGGTTCAAATGAAATTCAACCAAATGTTGGCCTTGATGCATTTGATGAAGAAGAATATGAAGACTATTAAATATTGATTGTAATTTGAATTTTCATTGTGTAATGAAATTTTGAGACTTGAGTATTTTCATTTTTTGTAAATTATGAACATGAGGTATTTAAATATTCTATTTATCGACAATTATGAGGATTACTCTTCTACTTATAATTAAATTTATAATTTTGAACATATATATATTCCTGTACCAATACCTAATGATAAAAATTGTTGTACCACCATAGCTAGGTTTTGATACCCATACCTGAACTAGTAACTTAGATCATCATGGTGACATTTTTAATATAAGAATATATTGATATTTGGTATTTCCAATGAGTTGTGTTTAGTAGTTTACAATTTCAATTGTTATTTCTTATAAAAAAAAATTATAACTAAACTGTCAAGCACAATATTTGCATTCTCGTCTCCCTGTCATGCCCAATTTTGGTCCTTTGTCCCCCCAACCTCAAAATGTACTACTGTGTCACAATCCTAAAACTCCATGGAATTATGGCTGTTTATTAATATAGCCACTCTATTTTATTGTCAATAATAGCTTTAAGTCAAGCACATTGGCCAGCTTCAATCAACATCTCATTACAAGTTGATCTCCTCACTTGTTCCATTAGATGTCTCCCTTTGCAAATGATGACCCTAAGATGGGATCATATTGACATAAAATATTACAATTAACTTCAATCCCTAGTCAAATATTTGTACTTTAGAATGCATGCTGTGATGGTTGAACCAACTATAACAAATAGAAATATATTTTTTACCTATAACAAATAGCATTATATATTTGAACTAACTTGTTTACATATTCCAACATCAGACTGATCTTATATAGAGGTTGTTTGAATATAACTAAACTGCTTATGGTTACATTAACCTCAAAGATAATTGTTTGCTTCGCCAACACCATCATCAAATGAGTTCCACTGATTTGATAAAGCACTTTCCATATTTGTTCAAAAATTGTTAATTTGAAATAAAGATAGTGAATATGAAGGCTACCTATATGCATACCATATTTTCAGATATAGAAAACAGATACAAATGCAAAACTCCCCTTGGTGCTCTGTCATGTAGCTAACACCCTTGAAAGTTAAAACTATGAAATTTCACCAAATTCCCATGAACAATCATCCTTATCAAGCAAGCCTTCCAGAGTTCTCCCTTCCCAGAGATCAGTCTAAGCAGATATAGCTGATCAAGATATATATTCATCTAACTTGTTGACATCAATGCCATTCTCACCTATAGTATCAAATTCATCATCACGAATCACTCTTATTATCTTTGTTTTTCCTTAAGTTGTTTCTTCATGTACTTAGGTCCTTTGCTATTGAACTGCTTAGGGTTTGCCTCTCTCTGTTAATTTTCATTTCTAAAGTGCTTTGTGTTTTAATTACTTTTTCAAAATCTATGACCTTATTTAGGTAGTACTTCTCTAATGTACTTAAATGTATTCTTCAGATTCCAGTGATTATTTTTGGTCATGTACGGATATTAATATAATTTCTTTAGGCTGTTCTTTCTTATACTCAATCAAAAAAAAAATTCCAGATATTGTAAATGTCAATGATAAAACTGATCGGAATTTTAATGTCCACATAGCAAAAGGGTAAGAAATTTTCATTATGACCCATTACGTTTAATGGGTTAAATCATTTCTTCCATCCTCACACCTTAATAACATAATCCCCTCCACGACCCCTCCAACCTGTGCCTTTTCAACTATTTTAAAAAGGTATTGATGTTATTATAAAGGTTATATTATCTAGCAACCTATGGTCTAGTACTAAGGTAGAGAGATTTCCACGATAATCCCAGATTCAGGTCCTATCGGGTTTCTTCTCCACTCATTATGCAGCCAAGTGATCAGCAAGTCCCACGAACACGAGATAAGTAGCAAATTTTGGGTGAATTTTGACAAAATAGAAACAAACAATGTGTTGAATATGGAAAATTCCAAACTTGTGATAATTATGAGTCAAGAAGACCTTGCAAGGAAAACATATAACAAAAAGATTTGCCAATTGGGAATGAGGCTAGTGGGTGAAAAGCAAAAAGAAGTGGATTTTCTCAATAAAAAACCATAAATCCTCCCCCGTTCTGACAAAGTGGTGGAGGTTCTTGTGCGTGTGTGTTTGTAATTCACTTGGCTTGTGATTATTGACAAATATCAATGAGCTCATCATAACAAATTACTACACTGGTAAAGAGTCACCAAATGATGACTTGAGTATTAATATACTCCCACATAGTTAAAGAACCAACAAAATTAAAATTCTTAATAAATGAAGAATTCACTGTAATTCAGTTCTTGGCTAAAAGGATTCCCAATTTTAAAATTACTATATAGCATTGCCATCACATGGTGTTTTCTATTAGTCTAACCAAAAAGAAAAACTCATAGATATCCAGCTTCTCTCTGAATCAAAAGCTTCTAAATACCATACCCTAAAGCAAAAGAAATGTCATCACTACAAAAAATTGGCATGCGAATTGCATTATTGCCACAACACTTCTAAATCTAGCCCTTTGATCCATCCCCAAGCTTTCCTGCATAAAGCACAGTACATACTCTGACTGTATCCTTGAATGAACACATTTGTCCACACATTATGCCTTGGATACTATCTCTTTTGTCATTAAGTCTCAAAGGAAGTTCCTAACACCATTATATTTATAAGATGGAGTGGTTGTTTCACCTGGTCTTTGGCCAGGAGTGCACATTTCCTGGCAATGACCATGATGACTAGTGCATATCTAATTTGTAAATCCAAACTTAGCTGGGAGGCAGATCTTAAAACTCCAAACCAGCATGTTCACTTGCCCTGAAATATATGGTTCAAGAACTTGCCCTACACTAGTCTTTACAGACAATCTTTTCCAAAAAATGAAATATGAACATCACAAAACAAGCAATCAAGCATAGCTACCATACCTCTGACAAAGACGGAATGCATTGCATAGAGCCTTCAAATCAGAAATGCTATCTCCACCATTTCTGCTTTCTTCAGTTTGAAAATATTTCAGGCTAGGAACTTTATCGGCAATATATTTCCCAATATTCATGTGATTAAGGACTTGTCCTAGCCATATCAAAGAAGATAAAAAGTAAGAACACCAGAACTCAATGTTTACTCCAATTAGACACAATTTCCTATTTCTGTGCTAGGAAGACAAGTTTTCCTATAGATGTTCCTGCCAATACAAACAACTTCAAGAAAACATAATTACATACGTCCAAATAATTTTTCAGTTGACTGAATAACTATGGTCACAGTCTGACCACTAGGAATATTTGTAAGTTGAAAGCAATCATCTGCAATTATAACACGGCTTGGTTTTCTGGATTCCATAAGTGGCAACTGTAATAGTGTATGACCAACAAGGTGCAGAATATTTGGATCCCTTGCAAACCAGCCTGCATCAGTTGATACATCAGAAACGCAGTACAGTTAGAGGATAGCTCCACTAAACTTGTGTTTGTAATAGGTATTAGCCAGAGTTAAAGATAACCAAGTATTAAAATATGAATTTAATGACTATGTTGGTATTCAAAATTAATAACGTGTGAGGTAAAATTTATAGAACCACTGCCTTGACAAAACATAATCCAGATACTCCACTATGTCCTGCTGAATGTTCAAGGCATTTTTATTTGCAGCTAATTTGAAAGTTTGAAACCTTGGTTGAAACATTTGAAATGGAAATTTCATGAATCTCTCATTTTTTAAGAATTGAATAATATGCAACTCTTAATAGCTTATTTGTAGTTGTTACTTTTGTAACTTCTATCCGCAGTTGCCAGAAATGAGAAATAGGAAACACAACGGCTATGCCCATATGATGGAAAAGCAGGTCAAGAAGGCTTCTGCATGAAACAAACATAACTGTATTCACATACACAATACTAATGCATATAACGGATACAACTTTTTTCAATTATTCACCATACATGAGTGCATACCTAAAGGTCAAGACATTATACATGACCATCAAGATTCATGAAAAAGTCATCTGCACAACAAATTATTGCATATCAAATCAGTACAATAAAACCTTGGCATTTCTATGAATATTTAGAACTTAAAAATTTAAACTATATTCAATGGGGACATGTCCCTAGCCCCCAGCCCCATGTCCCCCGTTGCCATCCATCCCCACTGCTGTACTGGGGACACAGGAGTGGCAGTGGACGTCTCCTGTCCTCTAGGTAAATCAGGGATTTGTTCCCTTTCTTTTATTTATATTTTATATTTTCTCTGATATGTTACTAGAGAATAAGCCAATCTTCCAGTTTCCCTTGCGGTTATATATTAATGTGAAATCCAATTCTACAGTATGTGTGTTTGTATACTACTGTCCCTAAACATTCAAAAATTTGGCACATGCATCAAATGCAAATTCATAGACAGTCAATTATTATCTATATGCAAATCCCCCATTGAATCTTGTATGGTGTTCATACTTGCAAATTTTGTATAGAGTTTTAGTCTAAGGTTAGTTTTAGCTTTAGTCAGGTCTCAAAGAGCTTTCCCTTACAATTTAAAGAACGGTTCTACTGTATGCGCTGTTCCATTTTGTGTTGTTGCAAAATGGAAATGCTAACACCTGGCAATGTAGTCTTTTTATGACTGGTTTTCTAAAATGATGTCAATTTGCAGAAATCCTTGTCATCTCATGTCCAGAAACTTCCCAGTTGCTTATCACTGCACCATCCTAGCTTTGATTAATTGGCATTTTCAAATTTCGAAACAATCCTCTGTGGACTTCATAGTATATCATCTCCAAACTGTTATTAATCAGAAGGGAAGAGGTATGATCTTGAGAGGCATACAGATCAGAAGAAGCCACTTCCATTACCAATTATCGCACCGACAAAACTGGATGGAACAGAATGATCCCTATCCCTGTTTGATTCCTCTGACAGATTTCATGAAGATTATGAAAGTTAGTGTTTTTAATGCAAACAGAAGAAGAGGTCATTCATCCACTTATTTCAGATACCAACCTGAAAGACAAAGAACTAAAGGTACCCATTAAATGTTAATGCTTAACTGTAACCAAAATAATCTCCAAACAAACAAAGTAGGAAAACTGAGAAGGAATATCATATATCTGTTTAATTTCATACCAACAGTATCAAAACTCTGAGCCATTGGCACAACACCAACAGTGGAAAGAGCTCCATGAGAAGGGCGGAATCCTAAAATGCCACAATATGCAGCAGGCACTCTCACGCTACCACCTGTATCAGTACCTGCAAAAGAAAGTCAAGAAAATATTAACAGCAGTAAAGGCATTATAAGGATTTCCAAAAATTGTCATATCAAAAATGAAATATTTTTCACAAAGGTATTCTCATCTCTAAAACCAAAAATACTTACACAAATATAGGAAGAGATCAATCACAGAAATCCATTTTTCCTTTCCGATTGCTGAGCTCAACAATTTGGTCTAAGAGCCAAAACCCTCATGACAATTTTTGAGATATTCTTGAAATTCAACAGTAATACAATCATTTAGAGTAATACAACATAATATCCAATTTTGGAGTCATCAGTGCTGGGAATGCAGAACCAACTAGATTCCATTTTGAGCAGAATGTTTAGCAGACAATGAACCAAATTTCAATGGTAGAATGCCTTGGCTATTTTGTCTTCTCATTCATCCTTACAACAGGATGAACATTCTCAAAGTGCCATAAGGTCTGCTGACCATTCATCCCATGCCTCCATTAGCTCTAGTTGTTCCACCAGTTCAGGATTGCCAGTTGGTCCTTGTGTGTCTAACTCTAACCTTGCTGCTATATGGATGATGATACAACTGAGGAAGACAAGGAAGTGTTGGAAACTTTGCTGAGAGAACCAGTGCAATCATGGGCACAGGCATTCAGTTTCCTCTAGTGAATCTGTCAATGTGGTGCCTTTATACCAAGAGATTGATTCAAAAAGATAGTGATGGTGATAACAGGCATGCCGCCAAATGTAAAGTTTGTCTTTGAAAGGGCGAGACAAATTTGTTTAGAAATCCAGCACAATCAGGGGTGAGGAAACTCATTTTTTCTCTGGTGAACCTGTTAATGTGGTGCCTTCTACAAAGAAGTTGATACAAAATAATACTGTCACCCCTACTGATGGTAAAGGCACGTGTTATCTCTAAACCTTGCATTTGTAGCATGCCAAGTGCATTGGACAGGTTTGGTTTATGGAAGACACTGATTGTACTTGATGGAGGAATTTCAGACTATTGCAACACTTTTCTCATTCTTCAAACTAAACATTTCATTATGTCCTTCTAGTACAACATGGTAGGAGCCGTTAGAGATCGGGCTCCCAGTTAACATTCCACCCAAGTACCAGCTCAAGTTTGTTCCACTGATGTGCCTCAAGTTGCAGGTGAAGATTTGGCTTGAGATGAAGACCCTGTTCCTGCTGATGACTTTGCTACCAACAGTGTTGTCTAATTATATTGCTGTTAAACACTAATACTTTTGTGGTTCAGCTTTAGCTGATTTTGGTTTAAAACTGTTTCTTTGATGGATTAAACTGGGTTACATATATATTGGCATCTCTGACTCCAATTGATTACAAAAAGTTGAGTAAGGATACAACTATACCAGAATTCACCTTCATCTAAGCTGCCATGACTAGGGGATCCATTCCATAAAAGTCACCAAGGATCGAACCTGACCTCACCATATCTCCAGGGATTTGAAATCTTGGTGAAAAGTGTAACAGCATATTTCTCACCAATTGGCTTGTCCCCTTCAATTTGGTTTAAAATTTTGATACTTAAAGTCTTTTCAATATGCAGTTCATGTATTTTTACTAAGCCCAAGCTTGGGGCATATATATTTTTGCAGACTTTCCATCTGAATGTTAAAAAATAAAATTAATTTCCAAGCAATATATGTTAAGACAGTCATTATTATATTTTCGTCTAACATACTTTTAGTCTTTTAGATGTATAAAAAGAATACCATTTGATGCATTCTGGTGACAACTTGATTCATAAAATATAAGTATTCTTATCTATTTTTTAAAATCAGACACAAAGTGAAGGATTGTTAGAATATAGCCTGGTTCATAAATTCCTAAGGAAAGCAATCAAACAGAAATTATCCTATTCAAACAGTTGCACTTGACCAAGTGGATCCAATTCCGTTCAACTGAAGAACTTGCAACTTGTTGATTTTGCATAGAACATTTAGTATTTAATTTTTTAAGTTCAAACATAAATATAAAATTATATTTTTATAAAATATGATATGTAGCATCATAGCATCAAATGGAAAAATGAGAAAAATAAAAAATAGAAAGATACATACTTGGGAGAGCATTGTAATTACAAGAGAATGCAAGTAAATGAAGCCTTGACTATGCAGATACCACCACTCGTTAGCACTTTTCCTATATTTGTCTAGAAGAGTAGAAACATCATGAATTTTTTAAGATATGAAGTGGCCAAACTCGTTCAAGGAAATAATTTATATCTATATCTGAATATATCTTTCTAAATGTAGCCTTATAGCTAGCAGCAACCTCTCCATCCCTATATGGTGGCAACCTCCTTGGTAATGAAAGTACCTCTTTGCTATGATATTTTGGTGACAAAGAAAATGCTAAGGGACGTATGGGGGTGGTCATTTTGTTCCAAAGGTCAATGATAATCTTTTGCAGAATTTTGAATTTTTTTTATGTTTGGTCATGTTCCTTGGCTTCTATGATTGTTGTTATTTTCTCCACCATGGAGTCCCTGACTCCCTACCAACATAAATTTCACCCAAACATGGGCAATTAGTATCAACATACCTAATCATGCTCATGATGGGCTTAGCGAAATTCAAAACATATTCCACATGAGCCCACCACTCATCATCTAGGATCAATGCTTCGACTTTTTGGGCTCTTTCTATGCTTGATTACCTCCATACACTCCACGGGCTATCGACGACCATAGAACTCAAGGCCTCTTGCACATTCACAAGTCATCTTTAGATGATTGTGTGAGATGCAAATTGAGTTTCCACAACCTAACATGGTATAAAAAAAAAATACATGTCACATATCAACAATAGAAAATTAAAACTGAAAAATATATTAAAAACTAAATTTGAATTACCTTCAACAACTTCAACTTGGAGAAGTCTTGAAGATGCCTTGTGACATGTGATGATTAGTCACAAACATTTGGATCTCCTCACCCCCTATGTTGACGAGCACACACTTATACTAAGCGGGGGGGTTGAATCAATATATGACAATCTTTTACTTATTAAAATTTAACAACTAGGAAATATAAGATTTATGTGGAAACCCTTTCAAAAGAAAACCACAAATAAAGATTGCTTGGATCTATCGTCCAAATCCAGCCAAAAATGAAATACTCTTACAAATCTTTGTAGGCACCAAAACATTAGAGATACCAATCTCCGCTACAAAGACCAACTTAGAGAGTGTTGGTGTACGTGTTATCAAATACCGAACATTAGAATACGATACCCAAAGTTATTCTATCCTCTCCTGAAAAATCACCGCTTATCATATGGTGATTCCAAGGTCTATATGTGCGAACAAGCGACTTTAGTGGGATAGCTACTTGGATAGTGTATGCTGAAAATCTCAAGGGGGACTTACGATTACAAATGTCTTTCAATCTTTTGGACTTAGATAAATTTGTCAATTTCAGGCTCTCTCTTTTTTTTTTTGGATTTTCCGAGATTTAGGCTTTCAAAAAGGGGAAAAGGGGATTGGGTTAAGAAAGCTGATCTAAACCTACGAATTTTGGAGCCGGTATTAACTAGGTGTTCTCGAGAAACCACACTTTGCTTCGCCACACTAAGGACAACTACACAAAGTGGGTGCAATCTTCAATGGGTTGTGCTTATGATCGAAGTTTTGGCATACACAAGGGATAGACTCAGACTAACTTTGCACAGTGAAATGGAAATCATCCATTCACCAAAAGTATGAGCGGAGATACACCGTTAATTAATACTAATCAAATCCTTCATTCAACTCTAACAACTTTGAAAGCAAATCTAAACTAACTTCTAACTAATGTGTTGAGGAAATTGAAACCATGCTAATCACTCAAATAACAGAGATTACAAAGCCTTAAGAGAAAGCGCACATGCAATGTATTATTTGAAAAATGACCTTCACGCAAACAATATATCTAAAACCTCACCCACTCTCCAAATGAGAGGAGGTAGCCTTATATAGGCATACAAAAGTTTTGAACGGCCGAGATCGAACAGTGATCGAGGGCCCAGATTGAAAGATAAAAACCCTAATTAGGGTTTCCTAAAACTAACTACCCCTCGATCAATGAGAAAATTACATTTGGGGACTGTTGAAACATGGACCAGCTAGGACTCGAACCTAGGACCTTCCATACGTTGCTGGAGTGCTCTACCACTGAGCTACTAGCCCCTCTTGGACCAGTCCATCGTCGGTCAAGGTGTGGCTTATTTCCAACACGAACACCCCCCCTTAAGCCACACCTCTCGTGTGCTTGGGGCTCCTAGCCTGGACCTGGCTCTGATACCATGTTGAGACATGGACCAGCTAGGACTCAAACCTAGGACCTTCCATACACTGCTGGAGTGCTCTACCATTGAGCTACTGGCCCCTCTTGGACCAGTCCATCGTCGGTCCGGGTGTGGCTTATTTCCAACACCAACAAGGACACTTATCCTTCTTGCTAAATATGAACCAACAATGAAAATAGAAGGTTGTTGCATTGTGAAGTGTGCCCTTCTAGAAGTTTTTGGGTAAGTCAGGTTCATTGAACCTAGACACGCTGACTCGGAACAATCTGATTGGTTGGGAGATGATGAGGCACCACCTCAGCGTGTTGGATGTCTTCCTTGAATTCTCCAATTTGTGCGAAGAAATTGTCTAAGTATGGAAATTTGTCTCTTCTTTTCACCATCTGATTCTGATTGGGAGCTTGTTTTTTAATTTCTTCAGGAGATGAAATCCTTCAAGAAGTTGTATGGATGAAATTCCTCCAGAAGTCTGAAATTCTTTTCTATATTTTCACCAAGTGTGAGAACTTTTCTTCCTTGATGCCTTGAATTTGGAGAAGAATTCCTTTGTGAAGTATTTCTCATACTCAGCCAAATTTTGGCCATCTCTATGCTTGAACCCTACTCGTGGATTTGTCTTCAATTCTGAATTTGGCTTGAAACTCCATTTGTGTTTTCTGCAGTGATCCCGCCTTCAGCTGCCAATTTATGTTGCGCAGGAGGAGGATAAAAAGCCCTGGACAACTCCTCGCAAATATGAATTGATGTGATCTAAAGTTCAGCTTTTCAGACATTCATCGCGTGAATTTTGAAGGTTTGATGGCAAAGTGCTCTGATTTTCCACTTCCTCAACACTTTTAGCTTTCAACAAGCTGCGAACACTTAGGAATTTTAGAAATCCTTGAAAACTCAATCTGACTTGAAGGTTTGGGAGTGAAATTTGTCTTTGATTACTCTGAATAACTTAGTCCCCAAAATCTTCAAAATTTCAGAAAATATATGAGTAGAAAGGATGCTTAGTGTGAAAATCTTCACTTCTCCCTCTTGTAAATGCCTTAGATAAATCCTTAAACTGTTCCTGAAGCTCTGAAATAATCTTCTCTTCAAGCATCTTGCTCTCCAAACTCGAACTGTTGAAATGAAAGAAATGAATTAAGTATTTGTATAGAGTTTGAATTCTTTATTTAGAAACAGAGAAGATCCTCTTGAATTTTGTTTCTATTTAGTCTTTAGTCCTTCAAAGTGCAAGAGAAAGATTCTCAATTAAATCTCAGTTGAACTGAATTATAAATCTCAGTCTGAATAGAAGTTTCTATTTTGGTTTTCAGTCTGCAAATCAAATTTGATCTTCCATATTATTCTTTCAAAAACTTTCCAAATCTGCACTTAGTTCGAACTTGATCAAGAGATTGTGCTGATATAGGAATATTCCTTCTCTCTAAATTTAGCATGTTTCTCGTGAGGGCGGACTTGACTGACTTTGTTTCCCTTTGCAAAATGTTGCTGGGCGGACTTTACTTGAAGTGTTTCTTCTTGCACTTGAGGTAGGGCAGACTTGAATGGCTTCTCTCCTTCTTCATCATGGGGCGGACTTTACCAATTTTGAGAACCATGGAGGGCGTACTTTCTCACTTCCTTGCACCTTCTTCATCGTCCATAGGGCGGACTTTGTTTGATGTATGATCCTTTGGAGGGCGGACTTTATTCATCTTGGGTGCTGCTGATTGCAAAGTAGGGCGGACTTTCTCACCTCTTTGGACCTTCCTTATGGGCGGGATTGAGGAGATTTAGGCACCAGTCATGTTGATCAAGGGCGGACTTCACTTGACTTAGGCACCATCTTCATACCCTTGGGCGGACTTGAATTGCTTCTCCCCTTCTTCTCCTTTCACATGGCAGACTTTATGAGTTTCTCCACCATGGGGCGGACTTCATCAAATTTAGGAATTGTTGGCTGCAAAGTTGGGCGTACTTTCTTAACATTAGGCACCATGTGCAATGATAGGGCGGACTTTGTTTAACTTGGGAACCTTTCACATGGCATTTCTAAATCCCTTGGGCGGATTTTACTAACTCTTGACACCATGGCAAGGGCGGACTTCATCAACT
The DNA here is from genome assembly GCF_030272615.1 of Cryptomeria japonica. Taxonomy (NCBI): domain Eukaryota; kingdom Viridiplantae; phylum Streptophyta; class Pinopsida; order Cupressales; family Cupressaceae; genus Cryptomeria; species Cryptomeria japonica. Next base: position 124,578,057 of record NC_081412.1, on the reverse strand, counting down.
TCATGCCACATTGCTTGTTTGCTAGGTGGACTTGCTTTGAGTTAGGAACCTTTCTCATTGCATAGGGCGGACTTTGTGATCATTAGGAACCTTTCATTACCTTATACTTGGCGAACTTCCTTAACTTCATGCACCTTCTTCATGGGCGGAGTTCAAGAGATTCATGCGCCATCACCTTGCAGATTGGGTGGACTTTATCACTTCCTTGCACCTTCTTCATGAGTGGGGTTCACCAAACTTATGCATAGCATACCCTCTCTTTCTAGGGCGGACTTTGCTCTTCATGTGACCAAGGTAAGGGCGGACTTTGTCATCTTTGAGAACCTTTCATTTGCAGTAGGGCGGACTTTAGGGGAGTTTGGCACCTTCCACATGCTACTTTCATTCCTCTTGGGCAGACTTTATCACTTCCTTGCACCGTGTCTCATGATAGGGCAGGGTTCCTTGACATTGTGCACCAAGAGGGCAGACTTTTTGAGAGTTAGGCGCTGCTGATTGCAAAGTAGGGCAGACTTTTTCACTTCCTTGCACCAAGGAGGGCGGACTCTGTTGAAGTTAGACACCATCACTCCTTAGCTTGGGCGGAGTTTGCTTATGTCCTAAGGCGGACTTGATTCACTCATGATCTTAGGAGGGAGGCTTCCTTGCACCATGGCTATGAAGAGTAGGGCGGACTTGGCAGCTTGAGGTACCATCATACCTTGCTTGGGCGGACTTTTTGGAGTTCCTGGAACAACATTCAACACCAAACATGATTAGCCAAATTTAGAAAAATACTTGGAAAACTTCAAAATTTGATAACCTCTTCAATTTTAGCCAGATTAACATGATATTTGAAATCCATAGTCAAGTAACCCATCTGAAGCGCCATGACCCCTAAAATGTAGGAACTTGGCTTTTTTGGTCAAAACTTGAAAATTTTCAATTGTGATCGATGCAAGTCAGTGATACCAGTGCAAACCCTAGGTCCCCACTCCGAAAAAGAAAAAAGCAGACATCCCTAAAAAATAGGGAAAACTTTCTAAAAATAGCCATCCGGGGATCGAGCTAAAAATGTCAAAAACGAAACTTCCTAAAAAATAGGAAAAAACAAAAAAGAAAACTTTCCAAAAATAGAAAGTTGTCTGAATTCATTCAAATCAATTGCATTCTTCGTCCTTTGGCCTTTCTAGGCACTTTGACGGTGTCTAGACTCTGTTATCACTTGGCTTGCAAAAACTAACTTTCAATCCTTAAGACTCAAACCGTTCAAAACTTGACAGAACTGAGCAAAACTGAAGTGGAAGGCCACGGGACACTAACAAAAACCCTAGAAAGCAGGAAAGGAGAGGTCCCCATTCTCAATGGGGTGACGTGTGAAAAAGGTCACAACAGCAAGACACACCAATCTCTTCTATTAGGTGACACCAACCTCCAAAAGAACAAAATTTTCACCTTCTTGAATATTGCTTCTTCAATGGATGATGATCATTTATATTTCCTTCACAAAATTTGCTTGTAAATTATGCAACAGTTTTCACACATACACTCTTCTTCAAAATTCGACTTGTATTCTAATGATATTACATTTTTTATTGTTGTCCTTACCTCAATCTCATCTTATATCCCCCTTATGCTTCTTCATGAAGAGGGATGAATTCTCCAAGAGGGGCAATTCCTTAAGGGGAGTGGCCCCATTTAAGAATAATAATCGTAATTTTTAATTCCACCAAGAGGGGCAACTTCTCCAAATATGGTAGGCCCATTTCAAAGACACCCCCAAATTAATATTAAATGGGGGCGCCAAATATTGAGACGACTTGGGTGCCAAAAAGCATAGATCAGCCAAAATTAGATCACACTAATTTACCTTAAATCATTCCAAGAGTCACCCAACCAATTGAGTCTCTTTTCTCTTTAATAAATATCGTCTTGACATTAATGCTCCTTTGACATCAATGACAATATTTCCAACACATGTAATGTTTGACACACTCAATTTGTGTGACAATCTTTTGCAATATTAAATTGAGTGAGTAGACTGCACATGGTATCCAAAAAGGGAGACTATATTTCCTCCACTATACACCCAACAACCCTACAATTTTTAGCATTTTCCATTATGACTTGGACAACATTTTCAGGCCCCACCATTTCAATGGGTTCTATGAGGATATTGGCAATAAAAATTGCATCTTTTTCTTGCCCCTCACAATCCACTTGCATCTTTTACTTTCCTCCAATGCATCTCTAATATATATGAATAAACTAAACCAACTTGTTTCAGTTGTGCCAATTCTCTGTAATGGATTTCTAGATCCTTCCTATCAATTTTGTCTATCAATCTCCATGTAAAATATGCATAGGAAGTAATGCTATCATACCCCAAGGTCACTAACCCATGGTACCACCACTCATGTGCTTCTCCATCTAAATGAAAAGTGGCATACTTAATTGCTTCCATCTCTATCATGGGGTTAAGCTGAAAATAAATGTCCATTTTCTACGCCCATGCACGAGCACTACATTTACTCAAACATCATAACTAGGGATGATTACCTTGCCTACCTTACACGGAAAATCTATGTTATTTACTTGTCCTCTTTCCCCTCTAGGGTTGTTTTTGTATTTGATGCTACAAAAATCTAGCAAGGACATAGATGCATGGAACTCATTGTTGTCATTTTTATGACACCCTTGGTCCATCAATGAGAACCGATCAGCGATACGTTCCATGGACCAACGCTACCCCAATTGATCAAGGAAAAAACAATGGAATCATGAAATGTGAAGTGTTGTCTTGTTGGGAGGCAAACTCAGAAACCAAGGAATCCCAAGTTTCCCAAGTCTTCCAACCCCCAAGTTTCCCAAGTCTTCCAACCTCAAAAACCCAAGTTTCCCAAGTCTCCCGCAAACCTAAGTTTCCCAAGTCTTCCAAACTCCGGAAACCCAAGTTTCCCAAGTCTTCCAAACTCCGAAAACCCAAGTTTCCCAAGTCTTCCAAACCCCAGAAACCCAAGTTTCCCAAGTCTTTGACCCCCAGAATCCCAGAATTCCCAAGTTCTTAATCCTTTGCCTTCTTCGACCCCGAATTACTGAAATCCCAAAATTTCCAAGTTCCTAAGCCTTTGCCTTCTTTGACCCCAAAATCCTGGAATTCTGAAATTCCCAAGTTCCTTAGCCTTTGCCTTCCTTGACCCCGGAATCCCAAAATTCCCAAGTTCCATGCCTTTTCCTTGACCCCGAAATCCCAGGTTTCCGGCTTGCGACACTTCCAGATGGCGTGATCAACACTCAAAGCTCTTAACATTCCACAAACTCTTGCAACTTGTACACTTTCATTCATGGAGCTACAGGGGTGCGTTTAATGTTTTTGCAGGATTGCCATCACGTGGAGTTCAGGGCCATGCTTCTTTATGGTACTTGATGGCCTTCATGTCAGGCCTGCATGCTCTGACTTTGGAATGCCAAGCAATCCTCCTTTTAGAAGTACTTTTCTTCTTGGGATTGCCATGTCAAGGTATGGTCGGGTTGCTTGCATGTACACCATGTCAAGTCCATGCACTTCCCTGCATTCCTTGACTGACATTCCTCTGCACACACAAAGGTCAAGGCTTCTCTTCCTTGACCAATGGTCTTGTTGTGAGATATTCACACATAGCCCCATCAAAATAGGGACCCCCACTTTTTCCTGCTTTCTAGGATAGTGTTTTGGTCCTTAGCTATTAGCCTTTGCATTAGAGTGGTATAGTTGATCAAGAAGCTAGGAGTCAGGAGGATAGCTCTTCTTTTGGGGGTGAAATGAAGTCAAAATGAACATAAAGAGAAAGAGGTCTAATAGAGGGAAACATCAATTGGGTCAAGTATGTAGGCACCTTGAGCCTAGTTTTAACAAGCTTGAATGAATGGAATGAAGGAGAATGAGCAAGAAAGTACTAAGTGTTGAATTTCAATTCACTTCATGTGCATAGCCGTTAAAGCAAATTTTACTTCATGTATTCTTTGATATGAGCTGATTTTGCATTCTAGGCCTTCATAAGAAAGTTTGACATGTTTTTGTGAATGAAAGTTTGAGAAACCTAAGGATCGAATTGATGAAACAATGAAGTAACGAAGGGAGAGCTCATTTTGGTTTTAACTTCACCTTCAAGCCTAGGGGAGCGAACTTCATGAATTGACAGAGGGGAGCGAACTTCATGTATGGACATAGAGGAGCGAACTTCATGTTTGGGCATAAGAGAGTGAACTTCATGTCTTGTGGATGGAGAGTGAACTTCATGAGAATGAGTTTGAGAGAGAATTTCATGTGATGACCTCCACGAGTGAGCTTCATATGCAAAGAAATAGTGATTTTGAGTTAAAAGTGAACTTCATGAACTGAGGTACAAGAGCGAACTTCAAGAATCAGAGGAGGGAAGCGAACTTCAAGAATCAGAGGAGGGGAGCGAACTTCAAGAATCAAAGGAGGAGAGTGAACTTCAAGAATCAGAGCAGGAGAGCGAACTTCAGGAATCAAAGGAGGGGAGCAAACTTCACCTTCAAACACACAAGTGAACTTCATGTGCATAAGATCAAGAGCAAATTTGCAAGATTATGCTTGGAAGGAGTGATTTTGAGTTAAGAAGATGAATAGGCAAGATAGAAGGTCACTTCATGTGCTCCCATCTAGGAACGAACTTCATGAACTGAAGGAGGGGAGCAAACTTCATGAATGGACAAAGGGGAGCAAACTTCATGAATTGAGAGAGGGGAGCGAACTTCATGTCCACACCATGTGGAGCAAATTTCTTCTAGAGGCCTTCCCTAAGGACAGTTTATCATGTTTACATCAATAGATGGTGAAAGACTCAATGTTAGAACCCATAGAATGTTGGGAAGTGAGTCAAAGCAAGTTCAAAGACAAGCTTAAGGGTAACTTCGTGAACATCAAAGTTGGAGCGAACTGCAAGTGCTCCTCTCTAGAAGCGAAAGACAACTTCAAATGCTCCTTCATGAGAGCGGATTTTCTCTAAATGCTCTTATTAAACCTGCAAACCACATGAAATCACATAATTATATCAAACTAGGAGGTTATATAGAAGGTATATATCATGTGTGTTTGATGCTCATTTGTTTGTTTTGCAGGAGATGAAGAAAGGAATCAAGGGGATCACATCGGAGGAGGATTGAAACAAGTCTCTCAAGGATCAAATTTCAACATCAAGATTAATATACAAGGAAGATATCCTCAAGGGAACTTCATATACAAGCACAAGAAGATGATTACACAAGAAGCATTCACTTACACAAAGACATGATCCACAACACCAACAACATGAAAGGAGTCACGGAGAAGGAATTCCAAAGCAGACAAGCAGTTGTGGCATCAAGAATTCGTTCCAAGGCAACATCAATACTTCAAAACTAAGAGGAAGACAAGATCTATACCTTGCACCTCCATGATTGAAGCCCTCAAGAGGATAGTTTCAAAAGAGTTAATCAAAGTTAGAAGATCATGATCATCACCACTAAAGCTGGATAATGTTGAGTATCAAGAAATATTCCTTCATGATGATCTATCAAGCTTGCAAGTGCAAGTTAAAGGTGGAATCCTAGTCATCATCCTAGTCACCACTCGCCAATCAGAGAAGTTCCACATCAACATGTCTAGATACAATGTACCTGACTCGTCTGTGATGGCACAAACTTCGAGGCACCTACCCTTATTATCTATTGGTTATGACAAAGTGTTGTAATTATTTCATTAACAGAATTGAGCTTGTTGTAACAAACCCTAATTAGGGTTTTTATTGTAAAATCTCCACCATTGATCTGAGCCATTGAATTGTATTGAGAGCATTTTAAAAGGCTCAAGCTCTTCATTTGTAAAGGTTAATAGTGGAGAGTGAGTAGTTAATAGGTAGTTTTTGAAGAATAGAATAGTGAATAGATTAGAATAGGAGTTAAAGTAGAAGGCAAAGATTGTTGCCAAACCTTGTTGTAAAGAACAATTGATTTCATTGAAGCTATGGTGAATTTGATTTGTTACTTCAACAACTTGCATGGTCTTTACTTAGAAGGCAAAGATTGTTGCCAAACCTTGTTGTAATGAACAATTGATTTCATTGAAGCTATGGTGAATTTGATTTGTTACTTCAACAACTTGCATGGTCTTTACTTCTCAATTTATTTTCATGTCCATTAGATTGAATGGAGGAATTTGTTGAATGCATTTGTGTGGAATCCGTTTCGTCCATACCACTAACCTCTTGTTGATTGTAAGTGTGCCTTGTGTGGTCAACTGGAATGATATGAACTTAACTTCAAATTTTTATACATCCATTGCTTATGCATTAACTTGAATGGTGATCAATGTTTGATGGTATTGATTCGAATATTTTTGAAATGCCCTTAGAAGATTGCACTGAGCTTATGTCAAATTGTTCAAGTTGATGGTGAGACCTTGCCCAGTAGGATTCCATCTAATCATTCATCCATCTTCTTACATTCTAGGCTTTAAGATAGAGTTTCTCAACCCTTCATCTTTTGCCCCTTTTTTCAAAGTCAAGCCAGTTTAGGATAAAAAAGGATCACAAGATTGCAACATCAGATGATAAAGTTCCAGCGATTCGAGCATTCGACAATTCAACATAAGTCTCCTTGTGATACCAGCAATCACATCAACCAACTGTGCTTATCCACACGTCAAGACCTTACATTTATGAACCTTGGAGTTGTCTCAAGTGATCCTTAAGCCAATCTTCAGCATTTGGGAAGCTTTGTTCAAGAGAGGATAAGATACTTTTGGGTATTTTATTCTGTGTTTGCATGTGCATGAAAACAACATCAACAAGTCTCTCCTTTGCGACCAGTTTTCTATATAAGGGTTGTTAAGCCTCATTGTAAAGGGTTCTCCCCTTGTTGTCTTGAGCTATTCTTATGCTCTTTCACTTCTCTTGAAGACTTGTATATTTCTTGCATTTCTGCAACTGTAAGTTTGGCAATTGGCCTTAGAATGAATTGAAATTGTCTTTCTTGCCTCCCTTCAACTTATGCATGTTGTGTATGTGTTCTTACCTTCATTGTAAGTGTGTGTTTGTGGCTTTCTCTCACATATATGTTGTGTTAACCTGTTTCCGAGTGTGACTTGTGGGAAACCTTCTCCCCTCTTGACATTCACCAAGTTCTAACCTCCATACATGCATTGAGGTCATTCATGCAACTGAAGTTTGTGCATCTCCAGGATATTTCAACTGATTCTTTGTGTCATTTCGGGTGGGGTGAGGAACAACTCTTATCTTGGTGCATCACCTCCTTTCATTTTAGTTTTTCTTCTTCCCTTTTCTCTACAAGTTGTTAGGATAGGTTTAGAAGTAGAATTTGGAGTGTTGGGTTGGTTCAACACCTGCACTTGGGTTGAGAAGGAAACCGGCCTTCTTCGGAGATTCAACCCCCTTGCGGAAGGTCCCACACTTCGGGGTTGTTTCCATGTTTCACAAGGTTGCTGAGTTGATAGCTCAACAAGGGTGCAAACTTTTGTGACAACACTCATCACCCAAAGATTGGTACTCCTGTAAATAATCACCCCAACCTTCACCATCTCCTTGGTGTACTACTTGCTCTCTACGGTGTGCTTCCAAATTTTTAGGCATTAGAGGCTTAGGAGTGGTTCTACTTGCTGCCCTAGAAGTGTTTATAGGAATTTTAATGTTGCTACCTTCTCCATGGTTACCATTATGCCCATTATTGCCATTATTGTTGCCATTGTTCTCACTTCTCAAGACCACCTTGATTATTTCTGTTATTTGCATTCATGATTTCTGTTGTCATTATATGACACCCTTGGTCCATCAGTGAGAACCGATCAGAGATATGTTCCATGGACCAACGCTTCCTCAGTTGATCAAGGAGAAAAGTAGTGGATTTATGAAGAGTGAAGTGTTGTCTTGTCTGAAGGAAGTTCCTTCCTTAGCCTTTTCTCTCTTCCCCAGAACTCCGGAACCCAGAGGTTCCAAAGTTCCTTCCTTTGCTTCCTTTTCTCTCTAGTTCCCCGGAACTCCAGAGCCCCGAGGTTCCGAAGTTCCTTCTTTAGCCCTTTTTTCCAGAGTTACCCGAGACACGTCCCCGACCTGAAAACCCCCGTCCCTGTCCCGGGAACGTTTCGGGGACTTGGGGACGGCCAGGGGACATTTCCCCCCGTCCCCAAATTGCCCTGTTTTTTGAGGGGACGTCCCCGAAACAGGGGGACGCCTGCCCTAGCTTTGGGGGACGTTCGTACGTCCCGGGGTCAGCTGGGGACGACTGGGACGTCCCCAATCCGTCCCAGGGACGACCAGACGTCCCCCATTCTAAGGCCCTTAAAATATTAAAAAAAATTTAAAAGTTGTATTTTTTATTTTTTATTTAAATTTTCTAATATATGCCCCTTATTAATTCAAATTGTTATTAAAAATAAATAAAATAAAAAGATAACATTAATTAAATTTTAAATTTATTAATTTAATTCATAATTTTGACAATGAAACTATATGGCAGCAGTGTAGCCTTTGGGCATTTTGACACAGAGATTAGAAAATCGCCAAACTCGGCAAGTCAATAGAAAAATAACACCCAACGCCTTTATTAAAATATAAGTTTTTTTGGCCTCGCGGGGCGGTTCCCCTTGACCCCGCAAGGGGCGATGCCCCTTGACCCCACCTTGGGGGCGCTGCCCCCAAACCCCTGTTGAAAAATATGGGGGCAAACTGCGTCAATCGAAGTAGGGAAAATTTAACCTCCGAGTCTATTGATATGCATATTGACAATGTGAATGAATTGAAATTCTGATTTATGAATGCATAATTGCATATTGTGTATTGAGTATTAACAATGTTGTATGTTCAGAATTTACATTCTAAAATGTTTTCAACTTTTCATAGTATCATACACATGCTATATCCATGTTTTATTGTTTTCATATGAATATAATGTATGTATGCATGCTTTATCCATGTTTTCATATGAACATTTAGAATTTTGAAATTTTCCTATATATTTTAAATTTTTCCTATATTTTATATAGCCGTCCCCTTTGCCGTCCCCCGCCGTCCCCAAATTTGGCAAAAAATTTGCCGTCCCGGAAACGCGTCCCGCCGTCCCCTGCCATCCCCGTCCCGGAAACTCGGGGTAACTTTGCTTTTTTCTAGTTTCCCGGAGCTCCGAAACCCCGAGGTTTCGAAGTTCCTTGCTGCCTCTCCTTCCCTTCCCCAAAACTCCAGAACCCCGTGATTCCGAAGTTCCTCCCTTTCCTTCCTCCTTCTCTTCAGTTCCCCGGAACTCCGGAACCCCGAGGTTCCAAAGTTCCTCCCTTTCCTTCCTCCTCTTCAGTTCCTCCCTTTCCTTCCCCCTCCTCTTCAGTTCTCCGGAACTTCAGAACCCCGAGGTTCCGAAGTTCCTTTCCTTGCCTCCTTCGGAACTCTGGAACCTCGAGGTTCCGAAGTTCCTTTCCCTTAGCCTTTCCCTCTTCTCTGAAACCCTGAGCTTCCAAAGTTCCTTTGCTAGGTCTCCCCTTTTCCTTTTGCTTAGTCTCTTCTTCCCTTTCCCGAAACTCTGGAACCCCAAGGTTCCGAAGTTCTCCTTCCCCTTCCCCGGAACCCTGGAACCCCGAGGTTCCGAAGTTCCTTCCTTGTCTTCCTCACTTCGGGAACCCAAGTCTCCAAAGTCCTCGGACTTCTTTCCGGCTTGCAACACTTCCGGATGGCGTGATCAACACTCAAAGCTTTAAATGCTCCGACGACTTTTGCGACTTGTGCACCTTCTTTTGTGGAGCTACAGGGGTGCATTTAATGATTTTGGCAGGATTTCCATCAAGAGAGGTACAGGGTCATGCTTGTTGTGGTAACTTATGTCATGTCTGCATGCTCTGACTTTGGGAGGTCAGTCAATCCACCCTTCTCAGGGTTGCATTTTCAAGGTATGGCTAGGTTGCTTGCATCTACAGAAGTCAAGTGCATGCACTTCCCTACAATCCCAAACTGACATTTCCCTGCACACATAGGGGTCATGATCACTCTTGTAACCAATTTTCTATATAAAGGCTATTATGCCTCATTGTCAAGGGTTCTCTCCCTGCAGGCTTGAGCTATTCTATGCTTTTTCACTTCTCTTGTATTTATCTTGTATTTTTGCAACTGTAAGTTGGCCATTGGCCTTATGATGAATTGAAATCACCATTCTTGCCTTCCTTCAACTTATGTATGCTATGCATATTTCCTTACCTTCATCATAGGTGTATGTTTTGTGGCTCTTCTCTCATATATGTTGTGTTAACTTATTTCTGAGTGTGACTTTTGGGAAACCTTCTCCCCTCTTGACATTTAGTGAATTCTAACCTCCATACATGCATTGGGGTCACTCATACAACTGAAGTTTGTGCATCTCCTAGGTATTTCAGTTGATTCTTTGTGTCATTTCGGGTAGGGAGAGAAACAATCTCTTATCTTGGTGCATCACCTCCTTCTATTTTAAGCATTTATCTCTTCCCTTTTCCTCTGCAAGTTGTTAGGATAGGCTTAGGAGTAAATTTTGAAGTGTTGAGTTGGTTCAACACCTGCACCTGGATTGAGAAGGAAGTCGGCCTTCTCCGAAGATTCAACCCCCTTGCACAAGGTCCCACACTTCAGGGTTGTTTCCATGTTTCACAAGGTTGCTGAGTTGATAGCTCAGCAAGGGTGCGAGCTTTTCTGACAACAGTTTCCATCACCCGGGTTATTGTCTAAACCAATTGTTGTTGTCCTCTAGCTAAATCAATTAACATGGCCAATACACTAGGATGCTATTGTTCCTATCTATTATGTCCTATCAAGTTTTGTATCAAACCAAATAGGCTGGCAAGCTCTAAGCTCCGATACTGCTGTGAAATCTCTTCTTATTTTTCACCAATTTTTGTGCTTTCACCCAGTAACATTTTGTCAAATGGTTGACATGCATGAAAGTTTTCTTGCAGATTTATGTGTTTCAGAATTTATGGTAGTTTCATTCCATATTGAAAATGTATATCATACATAAAATTTCAACACTTCGTTAACGGTGAAACAAAATGTAATTTAAAAATCTGTCTTTGATATTTGGTTTGACAAATTAATTCCATAAAGGACTGTTCCAAGTAATATATAGAAACAAATGACTTAAATATGACCTCTATTTGCTGGTTACCGTATTCTTGGAGATTACAAGCTTATGCCAATGAAGAAAGATTCAAATACAATCTCAAATGTCCTACAGACTTAGAATTTTCTGTCCAAGTGTCTATTACTCTCGGTTGTAGCTTCCAACATCAATTTTAAAGTGGTATTGTTGTTCATTGAAGACCACGACCTATCCAGGAGAGTCACGCCAAGCCAGCTCCAAACCCCACAACTTGATAAACTAAAATGCTTCTGCCAACTTTGAAAGTCTCAGTCAACATCAATACTCATCCCATGCTCAATTTTGTGCAATATTTACGCCAGAATAATATTTGTGTTTCAGCATTTAACCAAACTATCAATCAATCAACCAGCAACCAGCTCCAATCACAGTGACAACTCTCAACCCTCACGCCATAACAAATATTTGTTTCATGCACAGAAATGAAAATAGGTGCGCCAAACTAATCTTCAATCTTCACACATTGCCTTGGCAATATAATAAACCCTTCAATTACCCAGCTATAACTTCACCTTAATCCTGCCTGATGGTCTAAGAATCTTGTTCATCTGTGGTCTAGTGTTGTAGAACCAAAGAAAGCATGCTTCAAATGGCTTCTTTTTCTGAAAAAGCATTCCTTGTCTAAATCTGATGTTAATCTTTGCCCATTGTGTAGGGTTCCTGAAAATGTTGAACATATCTTTTTAAGTGCTTGTTTGCAAAAGAAGTTTGGTCCATGTTTTTGGCTGGCTTAAATGATTGGTCTCTTAATTATAGTCAGTGTATCTTTGAAATCTTGGTTGGATGTATTAAAGATCTCCGTAAAGCATGAAACTTCTTCTGGCTTGTCCTTTCTACTGAAATTCTTTGGGCTTTATGGAAGGTTAGGAACGATAAATTGTACCAAGGTCAAATGAGGAAACTTACTGAGTCTTTTAAAAGACTCATGTTCCATACTGTGACTATGCAGGTGACTATCCCTTTTGAGACCTTCAGAGTTAAATTTGATGGGCTGTGGGACTTTGATCACACAGATTCTAGCAGACCTGAGGCAACTTTTGCAAGTCATTGGCATGTTTTAAGGAAGAGTAATGATGAGTTTTTGAATGCCTTCATAGAGTTCCAGAACCAGTACAACAAGAAACAATAGGTCAATTTCCTCTAAGACTTGGATATCAGAGATGGGAATAAAAATTTTACTCTTCGTGAAGATGACTTTATAAGTGAACTTCCCAGTGGCTGTTATGACAGGGAAGTTCTTAGCGACAGAATTGTTAGAGCCTTTGGGTGAAGACCATGCATTTTGATGCTATTTTCTGCAATGACAGTATGTATAGATACAGTTCATCGTTTGTCTCAGAATTTATAAAGTTGGGTGCTTTAGAGTAGTTTAGACTGTGGTGACTATATCACTTGAAAATCAGGAGCAGATTTGATGAGCTGAGGGATTTCAATCATTCAGTTTTGCTTTCACAGAAAGAAGTTCCAGGCACATTCTGCAAAAACCAGGATATCAGAGCTGAGAATAGAATATTCATTCCTGATGATGTTGAATCCAGCATTGGGCCTCCTACTGGTCGTAATGATATGGATCTTATTAGTGACAGTTTTGCTTGAGTCTTCTTTGGTTCCAGTTTTACAGTGATTGCAGGGTCAGATATTCTCTCCTTTGAGGCCTTCATGGTACCTATCACTCACTCTACAGGTGGTAGTATTCATGAGTGGCAGTTCATCAGCTGTCCCAGACAAACAACGCTGCTTGCCTCAGACTGGGATATTCATGCAGTTATTACAGTGCCAGGCTTTGCTGCTATGATAGTATTCCTTGCTCTTGGTGGATGCCAGTTTTTGTGGAGATTTCAGTGGAAGAACTTCTCCATGTTTGATTTGTTCATGATACCTAGCAATTATTCTACAGGTGATAGTTTCATAGAAGCAGTTCTTCGTTTGTCCCAAACTATATAAAGCTGGATGCTTCAGCCTTGGGGTATGCTTGCAGCTGTGAAATATCAGAATTTGCTGCTATGTTCTCTATGATTCTTTGGCAGGTTCAGAGTGATCTTAGAATATGGATATATGGCAGTTCTTTCTCTACTATTGAGACTGTACTGTTTCATGTTCTCCTTCTGACTTTGCTCTGGTTGTAATCTCATTCTGTCGTCCAGTTCGTATTGTCTATACTTGTAGGTGGATCTTCCTTGGATACTGCAGTGTAATCTTGAACTGTGACAGAAGTTTTAAAAAGTGGGGTATTTTGCACTCTATGCTGTAATGAATGTACTCTCAGACTCCCTTTTGGTAATATATTATCAATTCAAAAAACAAAACCTTTTCAAATTCTCACTTTAAATAATTCATTAAAGTCCAATCAAGAAAGTGATTTTAATATTTCCCTTTTTATTATTTCACTTAAGTCACTTTATCAAATTAATTAAATAAAGTTACCCTTAAAATGTACTTTATTGGGTAACATTAAATAGTTTATTTAACTTATTCTCTTACGACCTGACTTTAGCCTACGGGAATTAAATAGGGGAAGTGGTCACTTCTGACTATTCCTCAGAAGGGGACATTACAAATTTGTTTTCTAATCCTTTACCTACCCACCAAGAGGTACTGAAATATTAAGCATACCATACACTTATGCATTCAACAATGTCTGAACTCTTATTACAAGAGTTGGATTTCAAGTTGGAGGCCAAATCAAGAAACCAAAATCTTGGACTTGATCATAATTCATTGAGAATCAAGACAGGGCAATGAACTAGATGTTTCTACAGCAATTAACCTAATGCATATCTTACCAATATGGATGTGTTACCTATTGAGATGACTAATATTGCAAAGTTGATTGGAGGTAGCATCCTAAATGTTGATGAGGGATGGGTGTGTAAATTAGGACCTAACTCAAGATTGCAGTGACATCTCATCATGCAAAAATCATAGGTTATTATAAAGAGAAACCCAAGAAAGCATTGTTTGTACTATTGTAGGTGCTACTGAGGAGAGATGATAGACACAGAAGATTTGTCTTGCAGAGATATAGCAGTCTTCATCCAAGGGTGTTCATAGGTATGCAAGCGCTTGTGACATCTGTTAGAGGATGGAGAAGTCAAACTATTATGATGAGTAGCTACTTCATCTAGTACTGACTGTCTAACACCGACTACTACTTGGGACTGATAGATCCACCAGCCTGAAGAACTCATCTGGATCCTAGGAGCAATATCAGGGACAGCGCAGTAAGTTGCAGGAATTGATGTGATCTAGAGGAAATAATTTTCCAGCAGAAATCTAAAGGAAGAAAACATTCGTTCTTTCATGTGTCAAAGAAAGTTATAAAGAGCTAAGAAAAATTAAAATGAAAGTTCTGTACATAGAAATCTTTAAGAATAGATGAACGAATGTGCATCTGCCCCAGAACATATGTATGGATTAATGAAGATGTAGAAGAAAAACGGTTCTTTGAGCAGTTCTGATGACAATGGCACTAAGTAATAGTAATACTGATAGTAAGATATGAATACACATCAGTTTAAATATGTAGAAGAAGAAACATTTCATCCTGCAGTTCTGATGATAAGGCAGCATGTAGAAACTGTTGACACTGGCACTAAGTAATGATTTGAGACAATGTAGATAGATGGCTTTTGAATCAACAAGGAACTGCGCTACTCCTCTGCAAGGAAAGGAGACAAGAAAACTAAGGAAATAAGATGCAAGAAGTTTATTTGAAAAACATTACTATTAAATTGGAGTGTTAAAAAAGTTGGAAAAGTGATCAAAGACAGGACTTCATGGACCAGATAATTGAGGTCAAGGCCAAATTTCTTTATTTAGAATCCTCGAACATCTTCATATCATCCTCAAGACAATAGAACAATAGAATCATTTAATAAAATCCAGAAAACAGCATTCACAGAGATCAACAATGTTGACAGCGATGATGGGACAAAATGCTATTGCCAGCATTCTAGGCATATAGAATGACATAAAAATTTGACTAAGTAAAATACAGATTGAGTTTTGTATTCTAAATTTACAAACAATGTTAGCAACAAGTTTCAGAAACATTACATTATTAAAATTAAAAGTTAATTTAATGTCAACTAGTAACCAAAATAAGTGAATGTTACTGAAGCACATTAAAAAGAAATATTAGCCTCTGTGAACCAGCTCAAACCTCAGCAATCCAAAGAAAGAATACAGTCAATATGATATGTTAATAAAGAAAACTCAGTAGAGAGAATAAATATTTTTTCTCAATAGCAAATAACTCTTGTCATCTACGTGAGAAACGTAAAATTAACACCAAGAATATCCAAAGATATTATCTATTCAAAGGCAAGGGCTAATGTAGCCTTGGGCAGTAACCTTCAATGCCATCAAAACCTTTCCACTATGACAGGAGCAGACCACTCATGCAAAAACATACAACTTTGAAAAATCTCAAAGTCCAAACTTAACTGAGATACATTAGTTGATTTTGTCCAAGTGGAAGCCCAGCTGTCGTAACACACACAAAACCATCAGAGAAACCAAAAAAGAACTTCATGGGAGAGGACATACTACCAAGACTTAGAAAACAATTAAACAACAATTCCCAAAAAATTAAAATACAGCTACAAAAGGATATTGCACCTGTTAAATGCTCTATCGTGTTCTTAATGTAGCTCTAGTTCTAATTTAGGAGCAATTGCATTAATGTCTTCTAAGCCTTGGCACCTCCTTTTGCATCATATCTTTTTGGTTCCTATAATGGTGATGTGGTTGTATCAGGATTGGGCTTCCTCCAGAACGATATTAACTGATGTTTATGTGTTCACCAAGCTTCCTCTTGGACAATCTCGATTCTCAATGAATGCATTGAGAAATAGTTAATTGTATTATATAGTAGAAAGAATGAAAGTATACAGAAACATTGCCATTTAAAATAAATCTTACATGCATCAACTTCAAAAAACATGGAAAAAAACCTTGGGCCTTTTATTGTCATCAAGTGGATAGGTACAATCCAAATTTTGCCAACAGGTTTCCAACCAGTTTACAAGATTGCAATAAAACTTTACTGATGCAATTTGATGGAAAGAGTTGAGCTTTAACAAAAAATACCAGCTGCACCAGACACATAAACGTCATTTTCTGGAAATTTCATCTTACCAAGCATGACAGGGAAATTGTATGTAATCATTCTTTAGGAATACTTTTAACGATTTCAATACAGTATAATCGGCATCTTCCATCCATTTTCAAATTATATAGAGTACTAAACATTTCGCTCACCATCACTCACCAGGACTAGCCTTTTTTCAGTGACAGTCCCTTTCAACAAAGTTAGATGTTTTCAGTGATTAAAATATATTCTATAATCATAGTTTGTTATTATTAGTCTGTCATTAGCATCAATCACATTCAACATCATTGGGACGGTTCATATTTTTAGTATTGAATTAAACTTTTTCAGGTGAAGCTCTTCTTTTTCATTGTTAATAAATTTATTAACCACTACCACTAGTATATATGTAGTTTGTCATCAAGTGTAATTCTTGTGACCTAAGCATGTAAGTTTCCATTCAATTTGATAAATAGCTGCAATGTACACGGATTAGTTTCTAGAACTAGGACCCTCACCAAGAGAAAAGTCCACAAGCTCTGCTGCAACAGCTACAGCAGATCCACTGGAAGATCCACCAGGCACCCTTGAAGGTGCAGCTGGATTAGTTGGAGTTCCATAGTATTTATTTTCCCCATTGATACTGCAAAGATTAGATAAAGTCAATATCTGAATCACCCAAACTAATAGATTTGTGATAAAATAAAAAGTTATATTGTCAAGAATCAATAGGCAACTAGGAATATAAAGTTATAAAACACAACCGCAACTGGAATGAACAATCCTTCCATTGATTCATGTTGATGCAAGGGTTCAAAATTAATAATGATTTCAAAATGCAAATTCAAATTAAACACAGTTAATAAAGATCAACCTCTGGTTGGAATGGTTTCATGCATTAAACTTGAAGAAGCCATATTTTCTTTAAAAATATTTTACAGAACCTAGAAGTTCACTAGCAGTAGTAAGTTCCAGGATAAATGTAGACTCATAGTCAAAATAAAAAATTATGAAGTTGAGCAATACAAACGTTCATTTCAAAGAAATTCCCTCTCAAATATGGATAATGCTAGCTTAGATGCTATCAACAACCTGAACTATAACTTTGTCAGATGTAATTTCATGCAAAAGATTATAGACATGATAAACATACAGCTAGATATAAAGATAATTAAAATTGTATATCCAACACAAAATATTTATAAATATTTGGAGATCACTGCCAACCTGTATGCCATCTCGTCCATAACAGTTCTTCCCACACATGTGGCTCCCCCTTCTATAAGAAGCGAAACAGCTGGGGCTGTATGAACAGCAGGTTCATGGGTTTTCCGCCAGTCAGGATTTCCAAAGCCAGTTACATATCCTTCTACATCAAATCTATCATCACATTAAATGGTTCCTCACTTTTATTAGTAATGAGTTCTGCCAGTACCCAGACTAAAGTTATAAACAAAGAATCTAAACACAAAAAGGCTGTCTTACTATATGCAAAAATCTTTCAGAAGCTGATATTTTATATATATCTCTCATCACCTAGCGATCTACTGTCTTCCACTACACCTTCTGGAAACTAAAACAATTAACTCAAGCCTTGGTCCTAGTTTATTTGGCTATTGAAAAAACACGTAGAAAGAATACCAATAGTGATTAAAAAGAATATATTATGAAGTGGTAAGCACCATAAATGCATTTTGTGTGAGATACATATTCAAGAAAATAAACATTTATAAAAAAACTGTAATCTTGATAAATCTACACAAAAGCTTCAAGTCCAAACAACAAAATTGAAAATACTGCTAACAAAACTGTAAAGTAAATCCAGACAAAAACATGGCTACATGCCTTCTCACATAGCCAATACAGTGAAAAATAAGCAACATTATCATGTTCTAGTACAGATCTGATTTGACTACTGTAGTGCTAAAAACAATTCATTATAAACTTGAAGCTTTTGTGTAATAGTTTCTAATGCATTGCTCTGAAGTTTCAATTAATGACCAACTCTGCCTTGTCCAAAAATATCAATAAATCCTTGATCTAGCACCATCATGCACTGCACCAAGTTCAAAAATCATTGGAAGCAGCTTGACATGTGTTCAACAAAGAAAGTTTCAAAGCTAAGTCATTGGGTCACCGGTCAAGTATGCTGATATGGCTGGGTACAGTCATACAATGTAAGTTGTTTGCTCAAGATCGGTACTCTCTCTCTCTCTCTCTCACACACACACACACATATGTACATGTAAGTTGTTTGCTCAAGATCACCAGTATGAAATTTTTTCTCCTCAAGTTTGGTACAGCTGGGTACAGTTTATCTCTCTCTCACACACATACAATACATATATACCCATAATTTATGAAAAATTGAATAGACAGTTGAAAGGAAGCAATAGTAATCCAGATGTGTTCAACAGATGGAGTTTCAAAGCTAAGTTGTTGGGTCAAGTTTGCTACTATAAGAATTTTTTCCCTTGTTTGGTACGGCTGGAAACAAAATTGAAAAGACAGTTTGAAATTGATGATGATAAAGATAATTGATAATTCAATGTCAAATGTCAAATCAATACAAAATACAATCAATAATCTTCATCTTACTCTTTCATTGAGAGCATCACAGTTATCACTTGGTTCATTTGAACCACAAGCAACCACAATGCCACTCCACTACCTACATCCTATGTAGGAGCTCCTCATCCTCTAAAGAGACTATGGAAATCCAAGCAGTAGATGCATCCAAGTCAGTACACTCAAGGCTTACATCCCAATTCTTCATCGCCCCTTCCTTGTAGTTGACTTGCTTATGTGGTAAGAGGTGCAGGTTAGAATGTATATAGACCAAAATCTTTTACTTTCTTTTGCAGCCAACAGGTTGCACTTAATTGAGATAAAGGAGTATGTACTTGTTGACGTGTATTTTGTACACTGCCTAACACAGAATAAAATACCCAAGGGTACCTTATCCTCTCTTGAATAAAGCCTCCGAATGCTGAAGATGTCACGAAAAGGATCAATCGGGATGACTTCAAGGTTCTTGTATGTAGGGTCTTGTTGTGACCATTTCACACATCACCCCATTTAAAATGGGGACCCCCTCTTTTTGCTCGTTTTTGCTCGCCTTTCACTTTGCTTTTTAGGGTTTTGGTAGTTTGTCAGTTGTCTGGATTAGGGTCAAGCCTTAGGGTTTCCATTTTGATCTTTTCAGGCTAGAGTCCAGTCAGTCTTGAGAGCTTTTTAAGCTTCCTTTTGTAGGATACAATTTTGAATGGAATGAATTCGCCAGAATGGTCTATTTTCAATTGGAATTTTGAGTGCAGAGTCTTAATTTGTCTAAGTGTTGATGATGAAAATGTGAATTTTATTCAATTGAGTAATTTTGACCTAAATTTTGAGTTTTTTGATATTTGATCCTGGGCATGGGGAATGATTTGTTTTTGCCTTGTGAAGTGATTAAACTTGTGAAATCATGATATTTTGGCCTATAGGAGCAAAATCGCTCCTGTCCCTCAGTGAAGGACCGGAGCTCGTTTTCAAAAATCTTACTATCGCTGCAGGATCAAGATGATTTTTCGAATGGAAGTAGTAAAGAAAGGCGTGATCTTTCCGTTGAATATAAATTGAAGAATTTCACGAACACAGAAATGCCTCAGGAAGCAAAATCGCTCCTGTCCCTCAGTGAAGGACCGGAGCTTAAAATCAAACATCACCTCGTCCTTGCAGGATTTTAACAACTTGACGATTTGGAGAGATCCAAGGGAGTGCATTTTACCAGATGAATATAATTTGAAGGCACAAACATGAAGAAAAGTGGACCAGAATGCCAAGATCGCTCCTGTCCCTCAGTCAGGGACCAAGGCGAAATCCATTGTAGCTCCCGTCCCTCTCCCAGGGACCAGAGCGAAATTCTTCATAAGGCATGTTTTAAACAAAGATCAAGCAAGTTTTAAGTTTGATGGCAAGAAAGGAGGTGAATTGAACCCGTTGAAGACAAATTGAAGATTACAAAACATCTACAAGGGACCCAAATGCCTAAGTTCGCTCCTGTCCCTCAGTCAGGGACCAGAGCGATTTTTACCTTAGACAAATTTCTTGCCAAGTAAGAGCAAATTCCAAGGCATGGATGAGTGAAACGGAGCACTACAAGACCATTGAAGATAATTTTTGAAGTTAGCAAAGTGAGATGAAGCCTACAAGAGCAAGATCGCTCCTGTCCCTCAGTCAGGGACCAGGGCGATATGATGGTTATATTGCCTTTCCTCCAAGTTCAAGACACTCCAAGACGAAGTACAAGGTGGTGAGGACATTTTAAGGCATCTCAATGAAGAACGAAGTATCCAAAGTCGCCAATGTTGAAGGAATTACACCAAGACACCCAGTTCGCTCCTGTCCCTCAGGCAGGGACCAGAGCGAAATTTTCATAAAGGCCTAGATTTTGAAAGTTTAACAAGTATTAAGCGACCAAGAAGGATCAAAGGACTTCATTTTACACGATGAAAGTAATGGCAAGTTGTTAAAAGCAAGCATGAGCCCAGGACATTGAAGTTCGCTCCTGTCCCTCAGTCAGGGACCAGGGCGATATTTACCATATTGACCAAATCCTTCAAAAGATCACGTTAAGTCAAGGTTATGTGAGATGATAAAAGGTCTAAGGTGTCTTAAGAAGATGATATACAAAGGTTTCAAACGTCAAATGACTATCAATTGAGCCAAGGAAGCTATATCGCTCCTGTCCCTCAGTCAGGGACCAGGGCGATTTTCACAGGATCCTTCATTTTCCTTCAAAATCAAGACAAGGCAAGGATAGGCAAGATCAAGGACATCATTTAGGAAGCAATGAACGAAGAACAAAGGTTGAAAGATGGCGAGTTTTGACTAGAACATGGAGATCGCTCCTGTCCCTCACCAAGGGACCAGGGCGATAATCCTCCAAACATCTATATGCCTTGTGGAAGTCAAGTGAAACAAGCGTGGAATGGAGAAACTATGTCATTGCTTGCCATATAAAGAGTATTGGTGATTAAAGAAGCGAGATCAAGGAGAGAAACACCAGGATCGCTCTTGTCCCTCACCAAGGGACCAGGGCGATATTTGCTAAAACACTTGTTATCCTTCGAAGATCATGTCAAAACAAAGTTGCAAAGGGTTTAAAACGTCGTTTGAAAGGTAATGAACGAGGAGTTAAAATCAAGAACGAAGAATTTCAAGTAAGAACGTAGGGTTCGCTCCTGTCCCTCATCAAGGGACCAGGGCGATATCACATCTAAAGGACATTCATTTTCAAAGTCAAGTCACTCAAGTTCGAAATCCCTTGCAAAAACGCCAGTTTCAACGTAAGGATGGAGATTTTAAACGTCCAAAGCACGAGAACCAAGACCAAGTTGATATTTCGCTCCTGTCCCTCAGTCAGGGACCAGGGCGATGAGGTTTGTACTTTTCACCTTCGAATTTTGGCGCTAACAAACATTTTTTAATTTATTTTAAATGCTAAATTCGATAAATTAAAAAATTCAATTAAAATAGCATTTAAAATTTGCGCAAGATGTTAATTAATTATTTTTGCCTTGTAAAAAATCGAATTTGTTTAATTAAAAAACGATGGCATTTAATTAATTAATTATTATTTTAAATAAATAAAATGGGGCGCTTGGAATTTAAATTCTTTTATTTACAAAAGTCGGCCTTGTTTTTTATTTTAAAATTGGTTTTTAATTGCTATATTTTGTAAAAGTCGGCCTTAAAGTGAATATGGGGTGAGCGCTTATAAAGGGAGGGTGAAAATTGTTATTTTCACATTATCATTTTATCATCTCACATGCGATCTTGGAAGGAGAAGTGCGAATTGTGTTTAGAGAGTGCAAATTTAGCAAAGGAAGGCGCGAGCATCATCAAAGGAGGTGCGAACCTTAGTTTCCATATTGAGCGAACTTGCCAAGGATATTGAAGATCACGTCAAAGGCATCCCCAAGGGTGGCGAATTGATAAAGAGGACGTTCATTTGAAGGAGATCACGTTGAAGCCATCTAATTTCGATTTTTGCCTAGGCGAATTCTCTTTATTTTTCATTCTAGAGTTAAGCTCTCAAATAAGGTATGGCGAGGATCCCTTGTTTTGATTTTGAATGTTGATCGTCATAGCTTCAAATTTTGAATTTTGAAATTTTGAATTCCAGTTGCTCAATTGTTTTTAGGAAATGATAACTCAAGGACTTATCATGAAGTTTCCTAAAAAATTAATCTTTAATCTAATCTAGTTATGCATTGCAAAATCTAGTTTCTCATTATGAAATATTGTGTAGGTATGGCGACCCCGAAGGCGGGAGCATCCACCAGTCGTCCAACTCTCATGAAGGAAGATCAAAGGACCGAAGAAGTGGAGACCAAGATCGTGTCTAAGTGGAACAACATTGGAGATACTAACTTGGGCAACTTCAGCACGAAGAAGTTTCGAGATGTCCCTTACATTGGCAAGCCATCACCTGTCGCCTGGAGGATAATTGAAAGTGGCATCATTAAGGCGGCCGGCTTCCCTCCAGCAGTACAGTGTCATGAGTTGATGATCGAGTGTGCTCGTCATTATGATCCTCAATCCAGAACGATCGTGTCCAAGGAAGGAAACACTTTGGCGTATCTTTCAGAGGAAGCTATAAGTGAGGCTTTCCATCTTCCAGAGCACAGAGATATGGTCTACAAGAGCATAGAAGGAGCCAGGTCAATGTACGAAGATGATCCAGATGCTTGCCTAAGCATCATCAACAAGAACTGGTTACTCAAGAGTCGTCCTCGCTTGAGTAAGGTACCGAACACACCACACAGGATTGATTTCCAGGAGGAGTACAGAGATTTGATTACAATGCTCAACCGAGTCACAGGTGCACCTCAAGCTTTTTACTTTGAAAAGTGGATGTTCTACTTCATCCAGGTGATAGTTCAGGGTAAAGGAACAATTCATTGGGCTAGAATGATTAGCCATTGCTTGGACGTACAGTTGAGGAGACTAAAGGCTACCAAGTCCTTCCACATGAGTTCATACGTCATATATGCTTTGATTAGGAGCTTTGAGTACGCAGGACTACCTCACAGAGGAGTGATTGGAAGAGGACCCGGCGAGGTCAGAATTTGTGATTCCTATGTTCACTTGCATCATCTGCCAGGAAGCAACTACAAATTAGTTAATGATACCTTCACGATGAACATCACAAGGACATTGCAAGGTGGGATTCACAACAGATTATCTCAGGATGCACAGGAACTAGTAAAGAGGTACGGTGCTTGGTTTATCCAATTTCCGAAGTTTACTTATATCAGAGTACATGGATGTCCTTTACCTCCATACATGTTGCCGAGGTATCCGACAGACAGAATAGTGTTACTTGAGGTAACAAGACAGTTGGCAGCTTATGCGAAGGCATTCAGACACAGACATGGAAATGGAGTTCCGGTACCTATCATATTGGGCAATTCAGTTGAGGTATGTCCTAATGCTTTAGCCATGGATGACGCAGAGAAGGAGTTAGCTTTGTATTCTTTTTCATCCTTTGCTTTGAGAGAAAGCTTTGATCCACATGGATATTTAGAAGAGACAGTCGGTAGGAAGTTTAAGCATGAGTACCAAATTGAAGATTTTATGATGAATCTCTTAGATGATCTTGAAGTGAAACGAAAAATGCATTCTAGATTGCCTTTGGATTTCATCAGGAAATGCAGGATTTACAGAGTGGCCGACCAAGCTCAGGACAGTGGCAGACATATCCAGTCATCCTATGATCGAGAGAGTAAATCAGTAAGGTTAGATTGGAATGAGCCCGAGGTTGTGGATTTAGATGCTTTGATGGCTCCAGTCTTGTCTTGTACTCGCAGATGGGTTGACGTACAGCATTAGAAGTTGAGAGAGCAAGGCATAACTATGACTTTCACTTTGGAAGAGAAACCAGCCGAAGGTGGAGCTAGTGTAAGCGAAGGCAATCCTAATCCTAGAAATTCAGGTGAAGGTAACCTTCGAAGTGCAAGTGAAGGCAATCTCCATCCAAGAGGCTCGAAGAGGAAAGAAAGACCTGGAAAGAGAGAATCTTCCAAGAAGAAACAAGAGGCCAGCCGAGATCGTTCATCCGGTACATCTTCTCTACAAGAGAAAAGGACACTTGAAGTGGAAGAGTCTATGGAGTCGATGGTTCAGAATGATAAAGAAGGACAGGTACCTCAAGGGTCACCAAGTGGATCTCTCCAAGATTATGAATTACATGAAGACAAGAATAATGACGAAGTAACATCTCCTCACAGAGAAGAAGAAATAGTGCATAAGGAAATACAGGTCAAAGAGACAAGATCAGCCATCCCAGATTGGTTGAAGGAAAGATTAACGAAGGTGATTGTGATCGAGGACGAAGACAATGTGATTGATTTAGAGAGCCTTGTTGGACATTCCCAGGAAGTGACAGAGAAGAGAAAGGCTACCAAGATGTCCAAGATGATTAGAGATGAGACTGGATCCAGAAAATTACAGATAGCTACACCGGCAGTAGACAAGTACGAAGGTGAGATCCTAGCAGAGGAATATGATGTAGAGACATTTCAGCTAGGTCCATCCACAGCTGAACAGACACTAGATGATGCCACAGATTCCTTTGAGGCATTGAAGGACAAGCTTAGAGAAGAAATGGAGAAGAGTAGAAAGCTTGAGAGAGAGGTCGGTGCATGGAGGACATATTTCAGTCATCTCAATGAACCTTTGGGACGTCAAGATCCAGCTAGATCACCAGTGCAGGCACTTCCCCTTCAATCAATTAATGAGGCAGAAAGATTCAGGAATATGGTCCAGCGTACGAGTACTTGGATGGATAAATCTCATACAGTTGCCGTAGAATTTGTAACAAGGATGATGAAGACTATTCATCAAGCTATCCAGGTTCTTGAGATAATCCACAATTTGATGATAACAGTAGCCGCATTTGCTCATACCAAAGATGTTATCATTCCTGTCTTGAAAGTAATTAGACACACATCAAGGAAGGTCTTAGCGCAGGAAAAGATCATGGATGGAGGACCTCACAGTTTGCTTCAGTGGTCAACCTTACTCCATATGAAGAGTGTTTTCTTTGAGGACATCAGTACTAGATGTAGTCAAGTTGAGGAGGTGATCAATCCGATCCAGGACAGAGTATTTGAGGTACTTCATACCATTCTTGGCAGGAGGATCGAGGTCGAGACAGATGTGGATATGCAGGAATTAGAGGATAGAATCAAGGTCATCTTTTGTAAGGACACTAATATCACAGACGAGCAATATGATCAGATGTTTGCCACCATGCTCCTGATTGAAAGAACAAAGGAACTTGAATCTACTTGGGACGCAGCTCTTCTAGATGCATTCGATCAGGTCATCCACTTGGAAGAAAGTATGAAGAATCTTCCCGAGATTCCAATTGCTAAGATTGAAGGAATCGTATCAAGATTCATTGCATATGCTAAAAAGGAACATTGGAAAGGGAATAAGATTCTAGATGAGAGGTTGTTATAGATGACATGGCACCTTAATTGTCATTGGTTTATGTCTCCTAGGTTTTTGTGCCGAATTTAATATTTGGCTATGCATTTAATATTGTTCAGTAAAAAGGAGGCCATTTGTAACAAACCCTAATTAGGGCTTAGGTGTCATGATCTTGACCGTTGATCTGCTTTCAATCTGGACCATTCATTGTAATTGAGGATGCTATTTATACCCTCATTTTCATTTCATTTATAATAGAGATAGTTAAGAGATTAGAGAGAGAGTTTGATGTATTAGAGAGATTAGAGTTTAGAAGCAATTTATTTTTGTAGCAAGATTGAATTTGAGGAAAGGAATTCAAGCAATTGTTGTACATGATGACTTTGAAATCAATGAAATATTGAAGTTATGGTGTTTTGTTGCAACTTTCTTGGTTATCTTCATGGTTGTTCAATTCATTTGAATCATGCTCAATCAAAGTAGTGTGTTAATTTGAAGGACATAGTGTGAGACTTGATCTTTGGTAGGATTCGTAATCCAAACCACTAGCTTCTTGCTGATTGTAGGAACGCCTTGCGTGGTCGACTGGAGATATTTGAATCACTTAACCTTCAATCATTATTGTATCTTGGATATGTACCTTCGTGGTAGTGTCTTTGATCTTTGATGCGTTGAAAATCATTTGTTACCTTAGAAGATCGCATCAATTTCAATTGAGTTGTTATTTTATGGCGAAATTGAAGTTGGTAGAATCTTGCCAAGTCTTGTCCACATGAAGTCATTCTTAGGGTTAGATTAGATTAGACCTCTTGCAAACCCTATCCTTTTGTTATTTTTTTGAAAAGCTTCTTTAGTTTAGTAAGACTTTCGGAGTGTAAGGCCCCTTAAGAACACAACAAATCACATCATACCGCTGGAGCTTATCCACACGTAGAGACCCTACTAACCAGAACATTGGAGTCATCCTAACTGATCCTTCATGCGAATCTTCAGCAATTAGAGACTTTATTCAAGAGAGGATAAGATGCCTTTAGGTATTTTATTCTGTGTATGATGGTGTACAAAATACACGTCAACAGGTCTCTACGTGTGGATAAGCTCTCTGTGGTATGATGTGATTTGCTGGAATCACAAGGGGACTTACATTTGATGATTGAACGTTTGATCTGCTTTGAATATTGCTGGAACATATGCTCTCACTAGCTTTGACTTGAAAAAAGGAAAAAAGATGAGGGCGAGGAAAGGATCTAATCCTAACACTAAGAATGTAAGAACAATGAATGATCTTTGATGAAATTCTAACTAAGTCTTGTTTTGACATCACAGGAACATCTCCACAAGGTTAGTGCGATCTTCGAAGGAAAGCTTTATGATGTTCAAATCATCACTGCAGGCATAGACACCATCAGGTTGATGCATATCAATGAAGAAGCGACAATTGAAGTTAAGCTTAAGCTGAATGATTCCAGTTGACTACGCAAGGCAAGTCTGCAATCAACAAACTGCTAGTAGTATGGATGTACGAATTCCACCATCAATCAAGCACATTTCTTCCACTCATCTAATAACATGAAATCAAATATGAGAAGTATAAAGACCATGCAAATTGTCGAATCGACCCATAAATTTCACCATTTCTTCAATGAAGTTACAAGTCTTTTACAACAACATCTTGGCAACAATCTTTGCCTTCTCTCTCTACTCTACTCTAATTACTATTCTATTTCTATCTTCTAACTGCTTCCAACTATTCCTAACTAACTATTTTTTACAAAATGAAATGCCAGGGCTTATATAGTGCCCTCAATACAATTCGATGGCTTAGATCAATTCGAGATCAATGGCCAAGATTCAACAATGAAAACCCTAATTAGGGTTTGTTACAACTATTACATAACATTTAATGCTTGACCAATGATAAAATTGTATTGCTTGGACACATGTCCTCTCTAGAAAATTCCACCAATGGATAGCTGGGGTAGGTACATCGGAGTTTGTGCCACCTTCCATGAGTTAGGTACATTGAATCTGGAAATGCTGAGGTGGACCACACTGATTGGAGAAGTGATGACTAGGATGCCACCTCGTCTGACACTTGTAACTTGGTAGATATTCAACTTGATGTTGTTGAGAAGCTATCTTTAATTAACTCTTCTGAAATTATCTGCTTCTTCAACGAACCCTTTGCTCTGACTTCCTGTGTCCTTGATTTGCAGGATGATGATGTACCTCGCCTTGGAATGCTGGATTGGAAGAGGTCGCCCTTGATGACGTTAGTCCAAAGAAGGCCGTCCTTGTCGATGCTAGGCTAGAGGAGGTCGCCCTTGTCCTTGCTTGATCGTCCTTGGAGGAGACCGTCCTTGATCTGGCTTGATTTTCCAACTCCGGGATCTCCATTTGATGCCTACAAAACATTTCAAAATTAGTAATATATCTTGAAATCTAAAAATTAAACTTTAAAAGGAAGATTCAAGATTTTAATTAGGAAATTTCATGATAAATCTTGAGTTATCATTTCCTAATTAACCATGTAATACTTAGATTTTTCCAAAAAATGTCTAAAAAATCAAACCTTGAATAAGGGTGTCAAGATGATTTCGCCATACCTCCTCTTGAGTTTTAAACTCTAAGAAATGATGTAAAAATAGATGAATTTTGCTAGGCAAAGTGTAGATCAAAGCTCTCCCTTGGATAAAATGCACCTCCTTTAGCTTGGAAAAGAACTCCACCTTCCTCTTCAAAAATCTGGAAATTCGCCTTCAAATGTCTTCAAAAATCTGGAAATTATCCTCCAAACTAGCAAGAAATACGCCTCTCCAATAGCCTTCAAGATGAATTTTGCCCTCCACTAGCTTCTCCACACTTAGTAGAAATTCGCTCCACACAAGCTAGATTTCGCACCTCCTTCCTTGCTTCTCCAAATCCCACTTGAAACAATGAGTGAATGATTTGAATAATGAAAACATGCCCCAAATATATAGAGCGCTCACCATTTCACCTCCCCATAGGCCGACTTGATGAAAATAAGCCTAAAAATAAATAAAAATTAAATAAAGAGGAGGCCGACCTTTATTAAAATATTAAAATAATACCCCAAGCGCACTCTTTTCATTTAATTTTAATAATAATTAATTTAAATGCCTTTGCAATTAAAATTTCGATTTTTTAAAAGGCTAAATTAATTATTAAATGCCTTATGCGAACTCATTAAATGCCCATTTTAATTAGAATTTTTTAAAAATATTTCAAAGTTTTTTGGCGAACTTGGCATCTAGTGCGATTTGCTAAAATAAGGCAAAAAATAATGAATTTTGATAACTTCGCTCTGGTCCCTTTGAGAGGGACAGGAGCGCTCCTGCATTTTTGTGCTCCATCCTTCATTTTTTACGTTCAAAACCTCGTTCCTGACGTTCAAAATGGCATTTTATCTGGAACTTTAAGTTCAATTCATGTGATCTTTGGAAGGAGCGTGCCTTAGAACATTTTCGCCCTGGTCCCTTGGTGAGGGACAGGAGCGATTTTGCAATTATAAGCTCACTTGTGCTTTGCTAGTCTTCGAAATTATCTCCAATGGACCGATTATGCCTTTCTTCATTCACCTCAAACTTGAAATTCGCTTTACCTTTGCCAGAAATTTGTCCTGTGAGAAAATCGCTCTGGTCCCTTGGAGAGGGACAGGAGCGCCTATTGCAACTTGGGTTGATTCTCTCCTTTGTAGGCCACTCAAGTTATATTCAACGAATAAAACACACTTCCCTTGACCTCTTCAAATCGTGAAATCACTTAAATCTTGCAAGGATAATGCAAATTTGGAATTCAAGCTCCGGTCCTTCAGTGAGGGACAGGAGCGATTTTTGTCCTCTAGGCCAAATCTTTTCACTTTTCATCTCGAAATTCCTTTGCTAGGGAAGATTTCACCTTACTTAATGCTATGAATAAAAGTTAATGTCCAAAAAAGGTTTGAAATTGTGCATATAAAGAAAATCGCTCTGGTCCTTCAGTGAGGGACAGGAGCGAATTTGACCTTCTAGGCAAAAAACTTCATCATTTCATTGTCAAGTCTGGATGCTCTATTACGTTCATTTCATCCTTCACCATGCCTTTGATGTTCCAATTTGACCAAACAAGGTCAGGAATGACTTAAATAAGTCTTTTCGCCCTGGTCCCTTGGTGAGGGACAGGAGCACTTTGCCTTGGTCCCTTGGAGAGGGACAGGAGCCAAATTCGCTCTGGATCCCCAGTGAAGGACAGGAGCGAAATTTGACTTTTTGAAATCTCTATCAGGATAATTTTTATGGAATATAACATTAACATTGCCTTCTATCTTTCTTCTTTCTTATACTTTAAGTTATATTCCATATATACTTTCAGGATGTTTGAGAGTGGTTTTAGACCTCCAGGAGTTATATTGCAAGATCTAGTTTTTTTGAGGTTTTTCAGTTTCTAGACTTAGTCAAATTTCAGGATCAGGACATTCCAGACTTAGCCAAATTTCAGGATCAGGACTTTCAGACTTAGCCAAATTTTCAGGATCAGGACTTTCAGACTTAGCCAAATTTTCAGGATCAGGACTTCACTCTAGCAGGACCTGCTATCCTATTGATCTCCCCGACAGCACTCAAAAATGCAAAGGCTAACTAACAAAACCCTAAAAGACCTAGAAAACAAACCCTAAAAAGCAAAAAAAAAGCCAGGGTCCCCATTTGCAATGGGGCGATGTGTGAAAACGTCACAACAGTACTCTAACTCAAATCAGTTGAAGAAAAACTCAGCCTATCAAAACTGGAGAAAGTCAATACACAATTTGTAATTATAATACATAATATAACGCTGCAAAAGAATACTTAGCATGTTAAAAAAAAATAAAAAATGTTTACCTATAGTAGAACTTTGGTTGCAAGGACTTGTACACACATAGAACCTTGCCCATGGAGGAACTACTAGGTATGAGCATCCTTGTACTTGTCTCGAAGAGTGATTTGACTATAATTCTCTAACATTATGAAGCTACTAAACTCACCTACAACAAATCCTCCACAGTTGGATCTAGAAAGATTCTTTGGAATACAACCTTGAACGCATTAGCAACTTCTATGTCTCTGCATGGTACCACTCTCTTGGACAAAGCAAGTGTCTTTGTACCATAATATTTGGAAGACAATGCAAACACAAGGAGATGTAAGGGTGTGATAGTCTTGTTCAACAATAAACAATGATTCTTTGCACCCTTTTGAAAAATGCTTTTGTGGAATCAATCTCCTTAATTTTTTCAAGATTGGAGTCCATGTCAACATATATCTCTCCCAAACGCGGTCAATCCATATGAGAAAACCCAACCATATTCATAATGGGCTTGATGAAACTGAAGATGTAGTCCATGCAAGCCCGACAATCATCTTCCAAAATCATTGATTTGACCTTTTGGGCCCTCTCTAAATTTGTTTTCATCCAAACAATTCAAAGGTTGCTAATGACCATGGTGCTCAATATGCTCATCTGCTATGTCCCTTGTCTCCTTTTGAGATGCCCTATTGATGGGCCTATTTTGTAGGAAAGGGAGGGGATTTTGCCTTCTTGTGTAAACGGTGTCACAATGAATAAATGTTGGGCAGCCACTATTGAAGATGTAAAAGATGGCCTTATAGGTGGTCTATGCAATCCTTTCTTGGATAAAGGATGATATTTAGGTTTTGCTCTCTTAGTCTTACTATCTACTTTTGCTTGCTCTCTTATATAAGAGAGTTTGTTCCTTGGGCAATCCATTTTTGTTTGGCCCTAGACAAACTCTAATCCCTTGGTTGACCATAGCAGAAGTGAGCTTTCACCCAACTATACGATCTCTTGTACTCATTATTGCACTAACTACACAACCAAAGAAAGCCCTCACCTACTAGGAGATCCTTAAACATTGTCCCATATCTCTGAAGCGCCATTAAACTTGAATTTCAATAATCATTGTGAACAATAATAAAACCAATGCCTACTTGTTTTGAAACAAAAAACGTGGAAAATTGAAAAAAAAAAAATGTACCTCCCTAAGCTACATCGACGTATAAAAGTAAAACACACCAATATAACCCTATTATACATTAAAAATGAAGAACAAATTGAAAAAAAAAAAAACAATTCATTTAAAAGAAAACTTAGGAAGCTTGGAAAAAATATTATAACTTAAAATAAACTTACCCTTGAACAATGAATTCCCTAGGTGCAAACTATTTTTGTCCCCTAACATTTATCAAATGCTCCTTCAGTCCTTTGCAATCCTTCACTGCTCAAAAATCCAACACTCTTTGCTCTTGGAAAATACAAGTTTGGGTAAAGCTAGAATTAAAGTTGTGTTTCTGTTTAGTATTTGTGTTTTAGGCTTTGAGATTACCTTCTAAGTTTTCTGTTTTCCATTTTCTTTTCTTTTTTTAAAAAGCAATGATCCACAAAGTTCTAAAACAAGGAAACAAGGGAACAAGTGGACCATGGACTTAGATCTGACAACATTGGGGGGTAGAGGTTGGTGGCACAAATACATAATGTTAAAACCATAGATCGGAAAATCGCCCAGGACTCGCCAAACTCGGCGAGTCCGAGTACGATTTATGCCCCCCGAGTCTAGCGAGCTCGGACTCGGACTCGGACTCATCCAAGTCTAGGGGCGAACTTGCCTTGGCCTAAAATCGCCAAATTCGGTGAGTCCAGTGCTTGAAACTCAGCCGCCGGCTGGGTTAAATAAAATGACAAAAAAAACATTTTTAAAAGTTTTTTTTCAATGAATGATCTCGTCTTTGTTCACTACAACCTCCACCTGAGAATGAGAAAAATTAGGGTTACAACATGTCAGCCAATAGAAAAATAACACCCGATGCCTTTATTAAATAATAAAAGTCTTTTTGGCCTCGCAGAGCGCTGCCCCTCGACCCCGCCCTGTATTGCGACAGGGGGCGCGCAAGGGGCGTTGCCCCCAAACCTCCGTCAAAAAATATGGGGGGAAACTGCGTCGATAGAAGTAGGGAAAATTTAACCTCCAAGTCTGACATTGATTGGATCGACCAAATAGATATAGGGGTTGAGACTGTAGCCATGGCAGAGGAGGAGCGGAGAGCACGAGCAGAGACAAGAGATTCAGAGGCAGATAGTGACACAGATGTTGGTGAGCATGGCATGGTGTCACGAGGAGAAGCTATGGTTGTCAAATCATCCAGGACCTACCTTAGACGCCTTCGCAGGGGGCCAGGGCCGAGGCCGGAGGGTGCAAGCTCCTCTGAGCCATAGGCTTGTAGTTGTATTTACCTTTGGTATTTGTATGGAACATTTAATGATGATCATATGATGACATGGATTTTTTATTCCATGAGTTTTGTAATATTGTATACATTTGACAATATTTATATATCTATGTTTGTTATTTCCTTCAGCTACAATTTGCGTTTATGCTTATGTGATTGATGTATACTTGTGTATGTAATCAAATGAGCCGATTTTGATGATGTTATTGTGTCTTTAATGTGTATTCAATAAAGGGTGCATGAAACAAGTTTTAAATCTTTAAAAATCTCTAAATTTCTTGAGTTTTTCACTTTCCCAAGTCTAAAGCCGAGGCTAACTCCGAGTCTCGAGTCCGAGTCCGGGTCGGCCTTGTCGAGTCCGAGCCGAGTCTGAGTCCCGTTTCTATGGTTAAAACTAAAGTGGAGGTTGGGGATAGAGCACCCAATGAGGTCGAGAGGCAACAACCCTTGTAATTTCTCTATCGCAATGTAGGGCAATAGAGCCCCTCGCCACTAAGTTCAAATTAAGGCCTTCAAGAACACATAGACCTTCATAATGTATGTCAATTTTCAAAAATTTATTATAATGGTTTCTTCAACACCAAATGATCATTATTTTTTCACCAAATCTTCATTCTTCAAAGAAGTAACAGTGAAATTGGGTAATCTAACCAATCTTAAAGATGAGGGTTACACCATTGAAGGAATAATCTTTTTATTCATTTTCTTCTTTATTTTTAGAAAAAAAACTTAACAACAATTAACACAAAATTACAACCATTTATCATTTATGAAAACTTGATAAAATCCATCACCGTACACCCTCATAGCTTCCTCCACTTCCTACTAAGCCCAAGGTGTCAATGATGTACAAATTAAGAAAATCTTGATCACCAACTTCCTAAAATATAGATAAGAGAGCATGCATTTGAGTAAACAAAAACAATAACAATTGTTTTAATTTTGCCTCTACTACTATATAAACATTCCTTCTTTCTTCCAAGGTTGTTATCATGACATAGAGAAACATTATAATGATTGGGGGCTCCCTAATGTCCACAAGATAATCCAAGAACACACATCAAGGCATGCCCCCAACATTCCATACTTCAGCAAGGGTGGTTCTAGGATGCCCCTACCTGCAACAGCAGGGAGGTGACAAGGGATAGGTCCCTGTGGAACTATGGAAAAAAGGGGTTCTTTAATTAAATTAACATTTTGTTTAACTTTAAATGTCAGTCAGCCTGTGTGTCCACCCAAGATAACTCTAACTTCCTAAGATAAGATACCTACGTAAAACCCTGATAGACTTGGACCCAAACTCATTTGAGAGGGATAAGGGGTTGGGGTGGGCATACCTAGCAACTTTGTTTCAAAGGAAAATAGAGGTTTGACACTACTCAAAGGTGTTGCAGCCTTTGACCATTTTGAAGTGTTTTAGGGTATAACAATCTCCTACGTATGAGCCCATTCTTGATCTCCCATAAGCTATGATCTAACAGCTGAAGTTCCTCATTGCGCAAGTGAATCAAATGGCCACAACATCGAAATACTTCCATGTGACAGCCTACTATAGAAACAAAGAAAGAGAAAGTTGAATATTCTCCTTGGACCCACAATCACCATCCATTTTATAATGAGTTCCCACTTGCCATCAAATACAGGTAAGGCATGTGCCCGTAGAATTCTTCTAGCCCTTAAGCAATCTTTACCTATCATGCCCCAACAAAGATCTGCTGCACAAGAATTCTCAAGTGAAGAAATGGTTGAAAAAAGGAAGAGATTCCAATATCTAGCAAATTTTAGATCTATGCTGATATGTGTTCTTTGTGTTTGAAGGACAATTTGGATCAATGCATGTGGCACAATTCAATTCCCCTACCCTTGATTTGCTTTGTATATATAGTAACAGAGTAGGTCTTTGTAAATATCTTTAATA
The DNA here is from genome assembly GCF_030272615.1 of Cryptomeria japonica. Classification (NCBI taxonomy): domain Eukaryota; kingdom Viridiplantae; phylum Streptophyta; class Pinopsida; order Cupressales; family Cupressaceae; genus Cryptomeria; species Cryptomeria japonica. Next base: position 124,543,139 of record NC_081412.1, on the reverse strand, counting down.
TTTAGAATGTTCTAACCCTTTCAGAGTTTAAATTGGAGTAATTAGCCATAACATTTACTTTTAAACAATCTGATGTTGTCTAGCCTTGAACAGCATATGTAACCCATGTCACAAGGTTTGTGTTTGTATTCGTGTTTGGCAAGGAGAAGATTTGGATCAAATTCAGCCAAGAAAAAATTTGGCAAAAAAAATCAGGATTAAATTTGACGAATATTAGTTTATAGATTTTTTTTATACAAGAAAATAATGTCTTAAATTTTACAAAAATTAAAATTAAAAAACCTTAAAAAACAAATTATACTTATCCTCTATTTTTGCCTACTGCAGCTGTGTCTTACAAAGTAAGGGAGAATGGTAGCATATCGATACCCTCTAAATCATTCTTCATTCCTTGTCTACTCTTTGGGAATCCAAGTAAGCCTTTGGAAGCATATATCAATCCAAACTAATATCTTCTTTTCAACTGTCGAACAGCCTTGTCTCTAGCTCAGACAGGACCTCTCTGACTCATCTCATTCCAAGGGGTTAGCTGACAGTCTACAATACAAGAACAACACTTAACATGGCAATCGATGATGTCCACATCTACAATAGAGACCACCCAACACTAAGGGTAGGACTCCATGTGGCTGCTTAGCTTATTTTGGCTAGCAGCCATTGCTCAATATTTTAAGGAATTATTTGTAGATCTGGTGGCCCCGTGAATATTTAATTTTTCTGCTTATTCTTAAACAGACATCTTAAATTTTTTTTTATTGTATAATTAATTTTAAAATAATTTTTGCAGGTAAAATTGGAGTCAAATGTTAAAAATGAGGGTAAGCTGTGGAGCCATGTGATATTTTTGTCAATATGCAGTTGCTGCATATTTCCAGCCCCTTCTTTTTTTCCACAGCCTATTTTCAATTCCTAAACAGTAGCTGCTCCATTAAAAGAGGGAAAGATTCCAAATTATTGTTTTTCCATGATTAAAAATTTGCATGGGAACACTTAGCTGCTCAAATTTAAACAGAAAACAAACTTAAGCAGTCACATGGGGACATGGGGTAAACACCAGACTATCAATGAAACACTAAACATTCTTGCAAGAAAAAGATGCACCCACAAAATAATAGTGAAGCTCACGATTTTTTTCTCATAGATTTTTTATAAAAAGCTAATAAAAAATACATCTTTAAAATATGTTCAAGTTAAAAACCTAAGCCCTTTTCTATACAAATTTTAGAGCAAGTTGAATGATAATTTTTGGGATTTTCTTTAAGTTCGCCAAATTTCAAAGTTTCTGCTAGAAATTAAGAGAACCTGCAACATAGTATGTAACTTTATATTTTTAAGCAAATAATCAAGATCTTGTGGTTTCTTTCTCTACTCTTGATCTAAAATAATCTATGGATGGTTCATCCATTGTAGTGTTAATCCTTACCTCTTACAATTGAATGAGTTATGCTTATCTTTAGCATCAGATTCAGGTAGTTAGTGTTCTTCATGCATTCCCTCCTATTTTCTAAGTTTAGCTTCGATCCACCTTTTTTCCCTTGCATTTTTAGGTAAGTTGGAGGGCCGGCACACTACAGCGGTTGTTTTAAGATTTGACGACTGTATCAGAACTTCCAATATGCATCAAAATAGATTGCAGGCACAATCTCAATCAGACGGTGTGGCAAGTTAACAACTGCAATAGAAAAGTCCTTGTGGCAAATTTAAAGGTGTACAAGTGATATATAAAACATTTGAACCTTTTTCTATGAAATGTTGCATTCTTATGATAAAAAACAAGGGAAATTATAAAATCATTTGATGCATCAATTGATCGTAGATGGACAAACCAACTTCACCAGCCAATACATGCAATGAGATACTACTTAAACCTCAAGTCCTTCTTTGATATGTTTGAGGGTGACCAGTCTTGCTGAAAAGTTTCGATTAATTGAAAAAACACTAAGTTTACATCCTTTATATTCATCATAGAGTCAAAATGCCAATTAACCTCAACCTCAATGCTTGTCTAGACGATGCCACTTTTCCTGTGAATAACCCAAAGACGTGTGATTTTCAATCCAGTTGTTGATGTAATGCCAGTTATCCTTATGTTATTTTTCTATTAGCTTTTGTTTCATGAACTACCATGAGTTTTCAATAATCTTAAAGAGAGCTTCGATTTCTTTTTGTTAAAGAAGAAAAATTCACTTGATATAAGACGAATCATTTATTGTTTCAATAGTTTTACCATATACATTGATCTTGAAGCACTGTCACTAACCAAATTTTGTAACTGTTCTCCCTTGTTCGCTCTTTATTTTATGGAGCATCAATTCCATCGATTGGAAAACGAAGAAGACTCTTTTTGGTTTGTTGGTTACACCTGTTGTCCTCTATGGTTGCGAGGTTTGGGGGAACAGTCTGTCAAACCACAAGTGGAAACAAATTGAAAGAATACAAAAAACATCTTATCACTAGCAACCTTAAAGTCAAATCGACGGTTCCCTATGAGATTCTCCTGGCTGAAACAGGTATGTTTCCGATGGAAGCCTCGGCAGTTATCCAATTGTTAAGCTATTTAAAGAAAGTGGAGAAAATGGATAAACACCACTGGCCCAAGTTGGTTGTTGAGGAGAGACTGGTTCATAGAAAGAAGACGTGGATGAACCAAAACAAGGAATGGGTGAGCAAATGGGACATCGACTTGCACACGTGTCCCAATACTAAGGAAGAGATAAAAAGACTTGTGTTAGAAAAATTCAGGGCTGTCATGTGGACAAAACAAATGGGGCGGAAAAAAGCCCATTATGTGAAAGAGTTCAACCCCACTTGGGAACATGATGAGAAAGACTACTTATGAGTGGCAATTAAGAGTAAGGCTAGATTGTTAGTGTCACAACTTAGAACCAGGTCTCATCATCTGAGGTGCGAAACAGGTAGATGGACGGTTCCCAAAGAGACTTGGGAAGAAAGAACATGTGTTTTCTATAATAAAGGAGTTGTTGAAACTGAATGGCACTTCATTTTTGAGTGTGCTGCTTATCAAGATATCCGTGGGCAGTATGAGAACAACTTGAAAGAGGGTTGTCTATACCTACTTTTTGAAGAGGAAAGGTTACACAAAATTGCTGGTTTCTTTATAAAGATCCATAACCGAAGAGCAGATATCGAGAAGAACATGAAGATGACATAAATTTGGTGCTGGGTCCCTTAGACTGTTGGTCTCGTAGACGTTATTAAAATTCCTTCATTCATTCATTGTGGTTTCACTCATATCAAAATACTTACCTCCAGTGTTCAATACTTTTTAATTGTCAATTCTGAATCTATCATATTCGGAGTCAAGACTGTTAGGTATTGATAAGAATATGCCATCCCCGGTGAAAAAATATCAATCAGATTTATTGTTAAAAGAGTGAGTAGCTGTGAGAATTTTCAATATATTTGATTTTCTTTAAAATAACTTCTCTTCAGACAATTGACATAATTGTTCCTACATTTTGTTTGTAAAAATTATCAGAGTGCTCATTGTGACAATTTGAACTTGCCCTTGAGTCCCTTCTTATCTTCTTCTAGTCCGGGAAAGAGGAAAAGACAAACAAAACAGATCAAAATTTCATCAATTCCCAATTTTTCAATGTGGAGATCAAATTAATATTAATTTTGATAAACATGAGACTACTGCTTAGTCTTACAGTAGCAATATCTAAATTCAAAGTTTAATTACCCATCCTCTGTCATTCTAATAAAGATTTCCAAAGGAGTGATGTTTTCATTTAATCTCTTTATCTTCACATTTCCATCGTGGTGTAAAGAATAGTGAGCAATATTGGTTCAAAGGTCATAACAAAGGTCTCTGTCTGTAAGGGAAAAAAGAAAAAAAAATTATGGGCTCTGAGGTTTCACATCAGGTGACTGAACCAAAAGAAGGGATTCGAACCCTAGTACAGACAATACAGACAATCTGTACAACGGATAAGCAATCCACGGCTTTGGCCAGCACCGCGGTAAAGCGATCACAATGGATAAGATAAACCGCAAATTTATTTATTTTTGTTTAAACGAAGAGAACATACAGTTCTTTTATTGCAAAAACAAGGCCCGTAAGAGGATACGTGGCTTTAGGAGGGGCGGGCTGAGGTGGCGGAAGCAGCTGAATCCGATCAACGAATGCACCGAAATCTTCCTTAATTGTCTTCTTCCTTCTCTGCACCGCCAATAGTATCCCAGCTATTCCCAATCCCAGCAAAACAATAACATTTGCAGCAGACGACATTTTTGGTGAACAAATTAGTTTCAAACTTTTCAAAACCGATAATAAATAGATCCGTTCATAACAGTCTAGGAAAATATAACCAGGGCTCCATGAATGATAAGGGTTTTTAGGATAGTGGCTAATGTGCCCAAGTTATCTTTCACAAAAATAATTTGAGTGGATATGGATGAGTGAGGGTTTCTATTAATGTTTAGACTTTAACGCTCAATGGAAATTATAAGGAATGTAAGTCTTGTCTATCCATCTAACCATTATACGCGTTAAATTATTTTGATATATCAAAAATATAAGCACATGTAGCTACATAATAATTAAACTCTTATATGAATAGGAATTAAGATTAATTCTATCATATAACAAGAATACGAATTCTAGTACAATTAGTATACTTATATTCTAATATAATATATGTAAAATAATATCAAAGATATCATATAATTGTCTTGCATGTTTATTAGTTGTCAAGAAGGACATGGAGCTATGCTACACTCTTTCATTCTCATTAAAGATGTAATAGTTTCATATACTTAGAGACAAATGACAATGATTCTATTTTATTCAAAGTAATAAAATAATACTTATAGAGAAACTGAAATATCTACACATCAAATTTATTGAAAATAATTTTTTTGTTTACGGATATTTGTATGCCATTGAAGATGCCTTTCGATATAACCAATATACATATATTTTAAAAATATATGTAAAATATGTCGAGAGATATCTTATAATAGAAAAGAATCATTTGTAAAATAAATGTAAATTCATTAAAGTCTTGCATGCAAAAAACTGTGAATTTAGGTGGAGAGGAGACAAGTGGCGAGGGTTCTATTTTATTTGGAGTAATAAAATAACACCTCCACAAAAGCTGAAACATGGCATTTTTCATGCATTTACCTGTCATTTGCATGTCAATTTTTTTCAAAAATGGATTTTTGTTTACGGACACTTTGATATCATTGTAGATGCCTCTTGGCATAATGAATATATAAGAAGATAAAAGTAAGTGCGCTGCTCACATTTCTACTGCAAAGGAAACAAATGGCCTGAACTGATATGCTCACACGGCTTTGTCTAGAAAAGATGTAAATAGTTATATTATGTTAGAGATAGAGTGATGTCATGCCCCTTGCTTGTTCTTGCATTGTTATTGTATGTATGTATGCATTTGTATGTGTGTGTATATGCAAAATAATTATGTCTACATACCATGAGAGATTAACAACAAAGAGGCAAAACATCTTCTTTTTATAATATCTTTACTAACAAATGTTTCATTAAATTGTACAATTAATTTTACTTATTATGCTTAAGTGTTATTACTGCAATAAATCTTGATATCATATTAATAATTATTCTAACATAATATAACTAATTACATTAAAGTTAGCAATAATAACATCTCTCTCTCTCTCTCTCTCTCTCTCTCTCTCTCTCTCTCTCTCTCTCTCTCTCTCTCTCTCTCTCTCTCTCTCTCTCTCACACACACACACACACACACAAGATTAAGACAACGACATTAATATTGGGCGCTACGAGGAAAAGAATAAAATTAGTTCAACAATTAAGGAAGAAGACAGTTGGAATGTTGGATTTTGAGTGAACTAAGACAAAATAGAGTGATGTCATGCCCCTTGCTTGTTCTTGCATTGTTATTGTATTGTATGTATGTATGTTTTGTCTCTTATGGTATGAAGACATAATTATTTAGCATATACAAACACATGCATAAATACATACATACATACATGCATTCATACATACATACATACATACATACAGAACACCAAAACAAGAAAAATAACAAAAATGGGAAGGAAATTAACAATCCAAGAACAAGCAAGGGGTATGGCATCACTCTTGTTTGTCTTTGTTCACTCCAAATCCAACATTCCAACAGTCTTCTTCCTTAATTGTTGAACTGATTTTATTCTTTTCCTTAATATTGGTTGTTTTAATCAATGCAACGAACCTATGAGGAAAAGAATAAAATTAGTTCAACAATTAAGGAAGAAGATTAAGAACACCAAAACAAGCAAAATACCAAAAGTAACAAATACGCAAATACATATTAAAGAGATGCTAGATATGTTTTTGATTAAGGTTAAAATAGGTTTTGAGGGGACCCAAAACTGCTTACAAAAGAGAACCAGGGACTGAAACCCAATAGATAAGGTTGCCCAAATAGATAGACATTAAACACCAGCAACCCTGACCAACACAAGAAAAAGGATAGCAAGATACTATCCCAAATACAGGCACTCTGAACCAGGGGGTACTAGGGTTTTAGTTGGCTCCCTCAACCAGAAAAGAACAAACAACACATTACTTCTTCCCTTTATGGGAACGAAGGGTCATATCAAAAGCAGTCATAGATTTAGATTTTCTCCTTTTCACTGATATCCACCCTTCTTCCACCTTCGCAGCAGAATCCATCCAAGAAGTCGGATGCAAAGGACTCGAGAAAGAGTCATCCAAGCCCAAAGAACTAGCATCCAAAGAGCCAGCAGTACCAACTTCCTCCCTGTCAACAACGGGAAGGACAACATCATCTAAAGAACCACCAGCCTGTGATCCACAAGCCCCAACAGCCACCAAAGGTCATGAAGAATCAAAGCCACCCTCCCTAGAGGAAGCCACCCCGTCCGCCAGGGGAGCCACACTAGCAGCCAAGCTAGCCTGAGCAACCACCTGGGAGAAACTTCATTTTGAAGAGTTCTTCACAACAACATAATGTTGATCTGGAGCACCATTCCACCAAGACACAGAACGTTTCTTTGTAACACTAAGGTCACATTTAGTAGCCACATGACCCATTTTAAAGCACTTTCTGCACCTGAAGGGAATCCCTTCATAGTCCAATGGTCCTTAGAAGACTTAAGCTTGATCTTTGCAGATAAACCCTTAGACACGTCAATGTCCACCAAAATGTGAGTATAGGTAGAATGACAAATATTAAAAGAATCAGTGTCGAACATCAGAAAGTCCCCAAGAGCCTCACCCACTTCCTCCAGAAGAGAATCCACCCAATAATAACTAGATATGTTATTATTGCAAAGTTTAATGTAATTAGTTATATTATGTTATAGATAGAATGATGCCATGCCCCTTGCTTGTTCTTGCATTGTTATTGTATGTATGTATGTATGTATGTATTTGTACGTGTGTATATATGCTAAATAATTATGTTTACATACCATGAGAGATTAGTGTATCACGACTCAAATCAGGTCTGATCATTATATATGAAAGCTTATGTAGTTCTATTATTATTTCATAAATGTATATCCGAATTTCTAAAACATTAGGGTTTTATCGCAAGGGGTGAGCGAAAATTCTCTATACAAACATACTCCAAACTCCCTTACCTTGCCCAATCCCTCCAAAAGTTACCTAAATAACTAAAATAACTTATATAAAATATATTTGTACACTCTAAATATGACCAAAACACTATCAAACGGTTGAGATTTCCTTTCTGTTGTCCTTGCCAAGTTGATAGGAAAGGGCACCTCAGTAGTACCTTGTGTTAGAGAGTGCAAGGGTTTCAAACCTATGACCACAAAAATTACAATATAATTCTATATAAAGGAGTAGTTGGCATCTATATCAAAAGAACTACATAAGCTCTCATACATAACGATTGGACTAGATCTGAGTCTTGAAATACATACATACAAAACACCAAAACAAGCAAAATAACAAAAATGGGAAGGAAAATAACAATACAAGAACAAGCAAGGGGCATGGCATCACTCTATCTTGCAATGATACTTCAACAACAAGCAAGGAAATTGAAATCATTGAGAATCAAGGTATTGGTCCTTAAGATCATGGAGAAAGCTAATGAAAATGCATTACTATGTGAGACTATACTCCATTGTAAATGTAAGGAACTTGAACCTTTGATTCATCCATGTTTGATGAAGGGAAGGAATGGCAAGTTCATTGGGAAATCTGAGCATGTATTGCATTCTAATATATACTATTATTTAATCAATAACATAAAGCATTTCCTTGGTATTCATCTTGTGGTTCTAACTTTGAGGTAAGGCCTCGTAGTCTTTATCATTTGTAATTTTGGTTTTGCATTTTGGTCTTACACTATAAAATTGTTTTAAATATTTATTATTTAGATGACCTCTTGGGAAAGTGACTCATAATAGAAGACTATTTGAATGTTCTAGAAAAAATCTTTACTCAGTTGGAGAAATATAAAGTGAGATTAAATCCCAAGAAATGTGTCTTCGGAGTAGCCTCATGGAAGCTCCTATGATACATAGTGTCACATAGAGGCATTGAATTGGATTCTACAAAAGTCAAAGCTATCTTAGAGATGCCACCTCTAAAGAATATTAGTCAACTTCGGTCATTACAAGGGAAACTATAGTAAGACATGTACGCTCAATAGGAATATAACTAAGTTCATATCCAACTAGTGTTTGACTTATATAATAGATGGCTATGCCCTTTCCTTTGTAATCGCGTTATGCCAGAAATGCACCCAGTGCCCTTGTTGTTGTTGATATGTGTAGTAGTAAGGGCTTTCCTTCGATTGGTGGCATAAGAACTGGTGGATTTATGAGATAATCTTTGAGCAACTAAAACTCTTGTTGGCATTTATTATCCTATCTAAACTTCTCAATAGGGTGGTGCTAAGACTCCAGATGAGATAAAATTGAAGGAAGCTAATGCAAAGGGTAGAGCTAAAAATCTGAGCTGCAGAAGTGATTCAGTGTTCGGAAGAGAAAGGATTGATAAAATATAAAACAAAATGACAAATTTTTATGAACTATTACTATCAAAGATAAATCAATAAAATGAGTAGTTATTCGTAAACATGCAACCTTTTGGTAATGAAAGACAAATTTTGACTATTAAAAATAAAACAACAAATTTTGCGAATTAAACATAGATTTTTACGTATTGCTATTGATGAAATATAAAACAAAATGATCCATTTTTATGAACTATTATAAACAATCTACACAAGATGAATATTATTATGAAGTATAAATCAATAAAATAGACTTGTTATTCTTCAATCACATATAAATATACAAATTCTAATTGAATCCCACCCAAGAGAGAGAGAGAGAGAGAGAGAGAGAGAGAGGCAGGAGACATAGATAGATAGATATAGATATATGAATATATGCATGTCTACATATATGAATATATGCACATCTATATATATGAACATATGTATGTCTATTAGTATGAAACTATATATGAATATATCTACGTTAACATATATGAAAATTAAAGAACATACGTGTTATGTAAAAAATAGAACCTCGAGCACATTTTTCAAAATAATACCTTATACTCGTTATTAAAAAACAAAACCTCGTACACGTTTTGCCTTGTCCTTAGGCTTGGGAGCCTTATTTCTCTCATTTTTATGTATTTTATTCTTTCAATCTAGTTTCTCAACTTCACCATCATCAGGTTTACACATTATCAAGTGGGTATTTGTAAAATTGCCACCATAATCTCACCCATCTTTTGAGCTTTCTAACCATATAATTTTTAAAAAATTTGAACAACATTAATATATTAATCTTTAATTTCTTTTACCAATGTCTCTAGAGTTCTCAAAGACAAATGTGTACCATTTTTTATATAACTTTTGAACTACTTGTCCAAATTTGAAACAAATTATATATTATTACTCTACACTTCTAGAGCTCACTCTTAAATATCTTTCTACCAAAGAGATTTTCAAAATACTAAATGCAACTATAAATTTTTTGATGTGCACGCCAAACACTATGTTATGTTTTGCTGAAAAAAAAATAGGAACGCTTTTGTGTGTGTGAAAGATTTGACCCCCTTAATCTTATGCAATTTTGAAGAAAAAAAATAGTAGTTTGGAAACTAGATTTAGAATACTTAAATCTTTGTTCTTTGGGTATCTTCAAATTTTGAGTGGATGAGTCTCAACTTGCTCCTCCAAGTTTAGGTTTAGCTGATTTCAGAAAAAATGTCCACTTATACCCCCCTTTTTGTTCACTATCTTGGTGCACTTACCCTATGCTGCTTTCAAATATTTATGCAGAAGCTAATAGTTGGATGATGTCCTAGTAATATGAAAGTTGATGAATGAGGGGTTTGAAAAAGAAATTGCAATGCAATGTGATTGAGTTAAAGAGCAGAATGCATTTTTCCTTATTGATGATAGATCCCACCCACAATTTGATGAAATCTATCCAAAGTTGGATAGACCAAAGATTGACAAGGGAAGCATGGTATGTACCATAATTGTTGTACATAACAGCATTACATATCTAAAAATTCATAATCCATAAAAACAAGCTAGATAATAACTACCCAGATCCATCCCCCAACTTTCATCTCCCATGATTGACTTGTCAAAGTTTTTTGCATGTTGTGCACATATCATCCAATGATGGCTATTGTTACATTTGGATGGCTCAAAATGGCTTTGATACTATGTTGGACAACTAGATTAAACTAACCTTGCACTGAAACTTATCAAGTATCTCTTGCCAAAATCCCCCATGTAAGTGACTTTTTGAGAGAAGAACACCAAGATAAACAAACGAAAGAGTACCAATCTGAAACCTCAAAATCCTAGAAAATCCTAGCTTGAATAAGAGCAAGAGTATTGAAAAAGAAAATAGAAGATTTCCCTTTATTAATCTTTGTCTAGAGGCTTTCTGAAATTGACGACCTCATTGATTTTGGTAGCACCCATAAGGGAAGTATCATCCACAAATTGAAGATGAGAAGAAGGAATACCATTACCCCAATTCCAACCTTGTATCAAGCCCTATCTAACTCGAGATTTCAAAAATCTCCCTAATCCTTCAACCATTAAAATAAAGAGGCAAGGAAGGAAAGAGGAGATCTCCTTGTCGAAGACCTCTTGATTCACCAAATAGCTCTGTGGGCTCACTATTAATAAGAATAGCAAAAGAAGAAGTGATGCAACTCATCACCCAACAACTCCAGTCGGTCCCAAAACCGAAGGCAGTGATCACTTTATGCAAAAAAACCCATTTGACCCTATCATTTAAGCTTTAGCCATATCCAATTTTATGAACTTGGTCTTCTCTTTAGAAACAACCATAGAATATACCACCTTTGTTGCTATAATAATCCCATCTCAAATTTGCCTTCCTCAAAGATTAATTTACTCAACCATGGCTTAAGCCTTTCTGCAATCAACTTTGTAATTATTTTGTAAACCACATTACATAAAGCTATAGTTTTAAAGGAGCCGAGAGAATTTTTTCCTTCCTTTTTTGGAATAAGGGCAAGACAAGTAGCATTCAGAGCTTTGAGCATCTGCTTATTTCTAAAGGATTCCTGTGCAACCTAAAAGAGATCCATCTTAATAATTTCCCAAAATTCTTGATAAAATTTGACATGAAAGCCATCTGGCCTTGAAGCTTTACCCTTCTTCATGCCAAAAATGATAGCCTCAACCCCATTTAAGGAAATAGGTCGAATAAGATCCTTGTTCATCCCATTGAAAACTAAGGAAGGAATGGAATCCAACACCAATCCTTCCTCCTCCCTAGCAAGAGCAAAATCCTCATAAAATAGATTCATAAAACATCTGAAGGCTTCCTCAGCAATCTCTTTATGGAAGGATAGAAGAACTCCCTCAGAGGAAATGAGAGAACTAATTAAACTCCCATATCTTCTATCCTTGACTGTATTATAAAAGAATCTCATGTTTTTGTCCCCTTCCTAAAGCCAATCCACTCGAGCCTTTTGCTTCCCGTAAATCTCTTCCTGAACTTCCCATTCCTCAAGTTCATTCATCACAAGAACTTCCTCCTAGTACAAAGATTCCAATAAACCTTGATCCTTAATTTGGCAGGTAATAGATTTAGAGGATGAGATTTGTCACCCTCAAGGTGATGAAACTCAACGAACAAACCTACCTTCACTCTACCTCACTTATACTAGCGCTAAAGGTGAGCTAGAGGATGAGAATGAAAAGCTAAGCTAACAAACTACAAATGAGACTCTCAGACGACTCTGTTGAGTCTCTGCCCTCAAAACAAGAGCACAAGACTGGGACATCAACACAACTTGTTGTCATCTTGTACGAACAAAACACAAAAGCTATACAAAGGCAACAAGTATGATAAAACTACTACACAAGTGATACAATAACAAACTAAATCAACAATACAAGAGGCACAATTAAGATAATAGGTAAGTTGAAATGAGAGATTATAGATGTGCAAATAGACCAAGAGTAAGTAAACTCCCTCCAACACTTGTGAAGATAACACCGTGAGTTCTTCAAGAGGCTGCAATAATGGTGGTCTTCAAGATGCCAGAAAACCTGTATATGATTAAGAGAATGGATGCCAAGAGCTCAAAATATCTTGGAACGATCAAGAAGTCCCAAGAAAGACTAGAAATGTGAGAGATATAACCTCCCAAACAAATCCTGACATCGATGGTTGTGGACAAAGGCATTACAAACTCTTCTGGGCATAGGCATAATGCTCAAACAACCACCTATAGGTTAACAAATTTGTGGGACGCGAGTGTGGCACATGAACGTCTCCACAGTGCGCTACAATCCTATGCTCAATTGGTCAACATGGTTGCTAGAAGCCAAGTTTCAAGCTGGAAAATGATCCATGTGGACAAAAGGGCAAATATGGCGATGCATGATCTCCATCGACTTGGAGCAAAGATGTTTATGTGACACAAAATTGCACGGGAAGAAATTTATAACATTAAAATAGGGTCAACCTGAGAGTGAGCATTCATTTTTGCCAGGAATATATTGCCAAAGCTCATCTCGTTCCACCTTTTCAATTTAAACTTAATAAATTGCAGTTGCTTGTGACAAAGGAGTACATTGCAGTACCATAAGTAGGTTTCCCCTCACTCCACCAACTTAGCATGAGATCATGAAGGGAAGGGTCTCAAAGCCACATGAGTTGAAATTTAAAAGGGATTCTTTGCCACACGAAACTTAACGACAAAGAACTTGATTGGCCAATGATCTGACCCTCTCGAATCCAAAATCTTTGAGCTAGAATTCTAGCTATCCTCCATCCAAAAGTAGGAGACCAAGAATATGTCCAATCTTTTAGCTATTGCCTCCACCCCACACCTATTATTCCAAGTAAACAGACCATTATTGGGCTTAACATTCACCATTCTTAAAATCTCAGTATTATTTCTAAGAAGACTTGCAGAAGGATCCAATCTGGGAAGTCCTCCCCTTTTCTCTTCCAAACTTGAGATTGCATTAAAGTCTCCTGCCAAAATCCAAGAGAGCGAACAAATCTTATATGTGACCAAAGCAAACACTTCCTCAAAAAATCAGTTGAGGCATAAACATTAGTAAAAAGAAGAGTCTCACCAGATTCAAAACTTATAGCCACCAAAGAAATAGAAGACCTACTAGAAGTCCACCAAAGTGAGATAATTTTACGTGGGTCCCACAAATAAGCGATAACCCCTAAATTGTCTTGGACCCCAATGCATTGGCAACATCACACCCAAATCTTTAAAGCCTTGTCCATCATACCATCAACTAATAACTTAGTTTCCTGAATAAAGACCACATTAGGAGAATGAGAGACAATCAACTCACAAATAGCCTTTTGTCTAGGGATGTTATTCAACCCCCTTACATTCCATGATAGGACAATCATTTCTAAGATGAAGGAAAATGAGAGTCAATGGGCTTCACATGGCCAAACTCCACTAAAGTCTCCCCAACCAATTTCATTGCCACCTAAGAGGCTTCTCCAAAGCACCTTTCTTTAAAACCTTTTGATGAATTCCTAATACAAGTGGAGTGCCCTTACTTTTGCTACCTTATCCACACAAGCCATAAAGCTAGTAATACCTGAGCTATCTTTTCTTTGCATTCACTTGTTCCCAATTCACCGAAGGACTCTAAGGGGGTATCTATGTCCATTTGCACATCTATCCCATCCTATGAATTAACATGAATAGTATTGTTTTCTTCACCAACTAATTCCCTTGCTACCACAAGATCTTAGCCAACATGCATATTTGCAATAGCTCCATCAAACTGATCTAAATCATCTAGAGCATCAAACCTGTTAAACACCTCATTCATCTGCCTGTCATTTAGTGACACTCTTTTGGCCTTGTCCCTCATTACAAATTTTAAGTGGAATAAATCTCTCTTTATCCCCCCTCATAGGAGCTTTCCCTTTATCCTGTTTGGGAGGTGTAGTATTTGTCCCCATCTTAGAGGCCCCTACCAATTTAGATTTGGGACACATCTTTTGTAAATGTCCATATTCATGACAAGTTCTATATCAAAATGGTAGCATTTCATAATCCAGTTGTTGGATCCATGAGCTAGTTCCCAACCAGATTTCCATAGAATCAGGTAAGGGTTTATTTAGATCTATTTCAACACACACACAAGCATAGGTAATTACCTTTTTTTCGATTGTTTGCCTTGAAGGACCCACTAGCTTCCCAAGCTACGCTACAACCAAGTTGAAGATGTCCTCTGTCCAAAACTCCAGTGGAATCCATGGAAGCCTTACCCATACAAGAACTCGCAACGGAGGCTCTTATGTAGGCTTAAATCAAATATGTCAAGAGATCAACTTGATTGTAGCAATAGGGCCCCCCTTCAAAAACTTTATTTCTATTAGACATGCAAGAGAAAATCACCAAAATGTAGTCGTTGGCTGCCAACAATACTTCCATTTCCCCCTTCGAATTCCATGTAAATCCGCTGAGCCCATGACTCTAGGAATGGCAGACACTCGAATCCCCATAAACTTGCAAATCAAGGCATGTTTAGACAAATAACTAATGTCTTCCACCACAAAATCTAGCTGAATTACCAACACAAGTCTATTATCATGCATGTTCGTAGTTGGGGAACCACCAATCAAAACATCTTTAAACTGCATGCTTATCCCTCCAAAAAGGCCTCCTTGCATAGCCATGCAAGGCTAGTCTAAGAACAAAAATGAGAAAAACCAAACAAGGGTTCCAAAAAAACCAAATTTTCAATCAATAAACCACGAATTTGCAATGAAAACACCTAAAGCTTCACCCAACAATTAGTCTTCCAACACTCTGAAACCACAACAACACACTCCAATCTCCACACACCTTGAATCGCTACTCAAGACTCTCCCCAATTTGCACAAAAACCTTCTATCGCCTTGGCAACATCCCCATGTGCAATCACTCACAAACACCCCTGAAACTATATAACCCGTAGGCCCAAAACCGAGCCCTAGCCCATGAACTAGGGTGTTACCTCTCCCATCGCTCTCTCCACTCAGTTCGATCCTCTAACTTCAAAGAAAATTATAGAAAAATAGTTATTTAATTTAATAATTTAACTTATTTTTTTAATTCTTAAAATGTTCTTAAATTTTAATTTGCTTATTTTTTCTCTTAATTTTATAAAAAAAAAGTAAGATATTTCTTTTAATGTATCAAACCATGAAATAAAATTAAATTATGATATTCCTTTTAGATAACTCGAATTTAAATACAATAATTTATATTATTTAATTTAATTTCACTAAAACTCACAAGCACACCAAATTAATTGTGATTAGTTTTTTATTAACACATGTTTTAACATCCATATGTGAGTGTAATATGTCTATCAACGTAATAAATTGTAATGCTCACAAGCACATGACATACACCATACAAATTTAATTTACAAATGATGCAATCATAACATGAATTTTAAATTATTAAAGAAAATATGTTTACAAGTTAATTGCATAAATGTCATCCTAAGTCATATTAAGTCACCATACAACTTTAATAAAATATAAGTACTTTTATGTACATGCTTTATGCATCACCAACATAAAAACGCACATATACACATGGGTCACATGCAATACATTTTCATATATGTAAATTGAATTTATATGGTGTATATATAAAATCAATCAAATATCATTCAATCCTAATCCACACAAGAACACAACACACCATACAAATTCAATTTACATGGGTGATGCAATGATAACATAGATTTTACATAAACAATAATATATATACAAGTCAATCACATAAATATCAAAGCCTAATTCACATTAGGTCACCATACAACTTTAATAAAAAAAAGTATTTTTATGTACACTTATGCAACACCAACTTAAAAGCATTGTGCACAAATACACATTGGCCACACAATGCAACCTTAATATGAATTGATATCTATGTAATTGACTTGTTTATGGTATGATTATATCACATGTAAATTGAATTTGTATGGTGTAGGTGGAATGCAAATCAATCACATATAAATTTATGATATACATGCCAATCAATCCTAATGCATACAAGCATATGACATAAACCATACACCATAATTGACATGGATTTTATATAAACAAGAATATATATACAAATCAATTCCAGAAAAGTCAAAGCCTAATCCACATTAGGTCACCATACAACTTTTAGATAATGTAGCATTATGTACACACTTGATGCAACACCAACATAAAAGTATTATGTACATGTACAAGTTAGTCACACAATACAAC
This sequence comes from Cryptomeria japonica, assembly GCF_030272615.1. Lineage (NCBI taxonomy): Eukaryota > Viridiplantae > Streptophyta > Pinopsida > Cupressales > Cupressaceae > Cryptomeria > Cryptomeria japonica. The sequence continues at coordinate 124,526,357 of NC_081412.1, read as the reverse complement.
CTTAATAGGAATTGAAATTTATGCAATTGGCTTGTATATATATTCTAGCATATATAAAACTTATGTTATGGTTACATCACATGTGTTGACTAAATTTGTATGGTGTATATGAAATACAAATCAATCACATATATAACTCAATGATATAAATAACATTCAACCCTAAAGCACACAAACACACAACATACACTATACAAATTCAATTTGCATGTTATGTTTTTGATTAAGGAAAAACAAGTTTTTAAGGGACCAGAAACCCTATACAAGACAGGTTTTAGAAGGACCTGCAACCCAAACCGAAAGATAAACTTGAAAGACCACTCAAAGAAACAGAACACAAAAGAGATTTGGCCCAGCCAATCAAAAGAAGGGGAACAACATTAACCCCCACCAAAAACCAACAGGCTGCAAAAAACCAGCAGCCCTAACCCAACCAGGAAGGATCAAGAATTTGACCTACCCTTATGGGATCGAACGGTCATATCAAAAGAGGACTAGGACAATTTAGATTTTTTACTTTTAACAATAATCCATCCCTCCTCAACCCTAGCAACAACCTTTTGCCAAGAGTATGGGTCCGGAATAGAGGACCTCCCATCATCAGGAGGAACATAGCCAACATCTAGAGAGGCATAGACAGCAGAAGATCCAACAACAATCTAAGATGCGAGAGGGTCATCCATCGAAGAAGAAGATCCGACATTTTTCAAACGATCACTCGGGATGCCACCACAGGCATCCACACATTCCTAAGGCAAGGCAACACCAGAAACAAGAGGCGTACCCTTAGTCTGAGGAACCTGTGCCACCACCTGGGAGAAGCTTTTCTTTTTAACAATATTCAGAGGATGCACCTTTCCACCAAGAAGTAGATCTTTTTTTCTTTTTATCTATTTCACACCCTGCAGCAACATGTCCAGTCTGGAAGCACTTTCGACATCTAAAGGGGATACCTTCAAAGTCGAGTGGTTGGACCCAAGATCCCAAGGAAGATTCAATCTCTAATTTGCACGTTATGTTATCATACCATAAATTTTTATATGAACAATAATATGTAAAAAAGTCAATTGCATTAGGTTAATGCATAACTTTAAAAAAAAGTAGCTATATGTACATACTTGATACAACACCATCATAAAAGCAATATATATGTATATAAATTGGCCACACAATACAACCTTAATATGGATTGATATTTATGCAATTGACTTTTATACATATTTTTGTTTATATAAAATTTGTGTTGATTACATCACATGTAAATTGAATTTATATGGTGTATATGAAATGCAAATCAATCACATATGAATCAATGATATAATACCATTGCACATGGCACACACCATGCAAATTCTATTTACATGTGAAAAGTAATTTTAACCTAAATTTTACATAAACAAGAATATGTATACAAGTCATTACATAAATGTCAATGTGGTAAGGTTATATTGTGCAACCAATGTGCATATGCTTTATTGTTGGTGTTGCATCAAGTGTGTTAAAAACACTATATCCAATAAATATTATAAGGTGACCTAATGTTAATTAGTTCTTTGACATTTATGTAGTTGACTTGTATACATATCCATGTTTATACATATCACATATGCAAATTGAATGAGTGGTGTAAATGGAATACAAATGATATGTTTGTGTTGCACCAAGTGTGTACATGAAGCTACATTTTAGTTGTATGATAACCTAATGTGAATTAGGCTTTGACATTTATGCAATCGACTTGTATACATTTTCTTGTTTATGTAAAAAAGTGTTGATTACATCTCGTGTAGATTGAATTTGTATGGTGTACATGGAATACAAATCAATCAAATATACAAAACAATGATATAATTACCATTCAATCCTAATGCACAAACACACAATGTACATCATACAACTTCTATTTACATGTGTAACATAATCATAACATAATTTTATATACACAAGGAAATGTACAAGTCAATTATGTAAATGTCAGTTCATGTTAAAGTTGTATTGGGTGATCAATTCATATTTTTATGTTGGTGTTGCATCAAATGTGCACATAAAACTACTTTTTATTAAAGTTCTATTGTGACCTAGTGTGAATTAGACTTGTGGTTTCTTTTTATTAAAGTTGTATAGTAACTTAATGTTAATTAGGCTTTGGCATTTATGCAATTGTCTTGTATACATAGTCCTATTTATATAAAATTTATGGTGTCATTTTCTTTAGGAGTGATTATTTTGTTTTTTGTATACACCATACAAATTCAATTCACATGTGATATATATAATCATAACAAAAAAATTATATAACAATAATATGTATACAAATCAATTGCAAAATGTTAATACATATTAGGGTTATATCGTGTGACCAATATTTACATGTGCATGCTACTTTTATGTTGGTGACCTAATGTGAATTAGGCTTTGACATTTATGCAACTAACTTGTACATATTCTTGTTTGTATAAAATTTATGTTACAAGCTACTTTTTATTAAAGTTGTATGGTGACCTAATGTGAATTAGGTTTTGACATTTATGCAACTTTATTGTACATACTCTTGTTTATATAGAATTTATGTTACAACTACATCACGTGTAAGCAAAATTTGTATTGAATTGTCATATGCTTATGTGCACTAAGTTTGAATGGTATTTATATCATTGAGTTATGTGATTGATTTTTATTCCAAATGCCAATGCCTAATCAACATAAGATCACCATACAATTTTAATAAAAAGGTAGCTTTATGTACACAATGCAATAATATATGATTTGTATTCCATATATACCATACTCATTCAGTTTCCACATATGATATAACATAAATTTTATATAAACAAGAATATGTATTCAAGTCAATTGTATAAATGTCAATTTTACTAAAAAGTAGTGTTAAGTGCACACTTTATGCAACACAAACATAACTCCATTATGCACATATACACATTGGCCACACAATACAACCTTAATATGAATTGACATATATGCAATTGAATTGTATACATATTCTTGCTTAAATTGAATTTATGTTATGATTCTATCACAAATGTAAATTGGATTTGTATGGTGTATATGAAATACAAATCAATCACATCCAACTCAATGATATAAATACCATTCAATCCTAATGCACGCCATGTACTTGACATACACCATACAAATTCAATTTTTCCATGATGTAATGATAACATATATTTTGTATAAACAAGAAAAAGTCTACAATTCAATTGCATAAATGTCAAAACCTAATTCACATTAGGTCACCATACAAATTTAATAAAAAGTAGCTCTATGTACACACTTGACTTGAAAACATTATGCAATTGACTTGTATACATGTTCTTGTTTAAATTAAATGTATTGTATGATTACATCACATATAAATTGAATTTGTATGGTGTATAAATACAAATTAATCACATCCAACTCAATGATATAAATACCATTCAATTCTAATGCACACAAGCACATGACATACACCATACAAATTCAATTTTTAGGTGATGTAATCAAAACAAAAAAATTGTATAAACAATAAAATGTCTACAATTCAATTCAATAAATGTCAAAGCTTAAATTCACAAACATAAAAAGTAGCTCTATGTACACACTTAATGCAACACAAACACAAAAATATTATGCACATACACATTCCACACAATACAACCTTAATATGAATTGACATTTATGCAATTGACTTGTATACATGTTCTTGTTTAAATTAAATTTATGTTATGATTACATTACATGTGAAATGAATTTGTATGGTGTATATGCAACACAAATTAATCAAATACAATGCAAGGATATAATTAACATTCAAACCTAATGCACATGACACACACCCTACAAATTGGATTTACACATGTAATATAATCATTAACATAAATCTTATGTAAATAGCAAGTTAATTGCAAAAATGTCAACACCTCATTCGTATATCATTATACAACTTTAATATTAAGTAGCTTTATGTATGCACTATAGTCATTATTAGCATATACATATTGGGCACACAAAAAACCCTTAATATGAATTATCATCATATGCGACATACAAATCAATCACATATGACTCATCGATATAAATATCATTCAATCCTAATGCACAAGAGCAAACAATGTACACCACATAAATTCAATTCACAAATGTGATGCAATCATAGCATAAATATTATTTAAACAAGGATGTACCATGCCAAAATGTGTTATGCATACATGTACTCACAATAGCACTCCATACAACTTCAATGAAAATTGGTCCTATTTATCCATCATGGAGAGTGTTATGCACAACTCCATGACATACAAACCATCAACCATTATACGAAATAATAGCAATTTACATTTTATATGAATCAATCACATGTATACGACTTAATGACTTTGCTCACACTTGATGCAGACTTGGCGCACCCTTTATTCAACCCTAAAGTGCACAAGGTCCATGTATGCCATGCATTTTTACCACATGTTACATGTACACACTATTTAACTCAAATAGACAATACATTATACAAATTTAAATTCAATAAATAAATAAACTCTATATTTATGATAAAGTAGACAATTTAAAAGGACTAACTACAATCTATAATCTAACATTCACAAAAAAGGACTAACTACAATCATATTTTACAAGAACAATGTAGCTAAAAACACATAAAATTAAAGTAGATATTCATTTCTAGCTATTTGAAGAAAGTTTTATTAATCATTTTTTTTATTACTATATTATGGTGTAGTTTCAAGTTAATCCACCATCCATGAGAACTATTTGAGAATTATAAAGTTCTATAAGTATTTAATTGGCTATGAGCAAGTAATTTAGTTAACTTTGATTAGTATTTTAAAACGACATATATGGGCATACAAATATATGTCATTTAAATAAATTTTGATGGACATTTTATATTTCAATTGAAATCTAAGCAAATTATTTTTCATATATATACAATTTTTAGTTACCATAAAACTTATTATCATTTAAATAAATTACAACAATCATATTTTTGACTAATTTAAAAAAACAAAAACAAAAATGAAACAAAATAATAGTAGCAGAGAAACAAGAGAAACTCTCAAAGATGTTCATGGCCATCTTTGAGAGTTTTTGGAGGGGTATTTCTACCCCTCCTAAAAAAAAATGATATATCTTTATTGATTATAATTGTTGAGGAATGTTTACAATAAACATAAATAATCAATTTAAATGAAATGTCACATATTTCATACTTCCATTCCACTATTAAACAATATTGTAAGTTGATCCCTTCTTTGAAATCTTCATGTTCAATTTCTATCGCCGTGCACAAATCTTGTAATGAGTTTCTCTGTGTTCAAATTCTCGCTTGTCCAAACCTTGTTTTAAATTGTCTCTATCATGCAAAACAAATTGTAAATTTTACTTCGTACAACTCAATCAGAATTTTGCGTAATGTAAAATTTTCACTGATGCAAACTCAGTTTTCTTTAAATGCAACTTTAAGAGATGGAAAACTTCGAAAGAGTGAATTTTACTTATATAATCTGAATAAAATCATGCACTGAAAATTTTATTATTGTGCAAACTCTCGTTTGATTGTTGTAGAAAATAAATATAAATTCACAGACAGAAAACTTCAAAAGAGTAAATTTTCATTTCATATAATTCATATAAATCACACATTAAAAATTTCACTTAACCCCTAAAATAAATACTCTAAAAAATAATATTCATTAAAAAATGTCATGAAATTTCACTTAACAACTGACAATTGATATTATTTGACTATCAATGAAGGTATGAAAATATCAAATATAAAAGCAAGTGAAATATATTTGAAGATGTAATGAATACTGAAGGACTTCTTTGTGAAGCCTTTGCTAATATGTCTCTGTATACTTTCAACAAAATTCCATTCCGTTATAATTTGCACATTCCATATATCTGGATACTTTGCAAATGCCAAATTAATATTAGGCAGTCATGATATGGGTATACTAGTCAAACATATGCATGTTTAGAAGATGGGTTCTGCAAATTGTATTTTCATTGACTGTATGTTGTAATGTGCCAATCAAAATGGTAGGTGCAGAGCATTGAAGAGCATTGAGGTGCAATTTGTATTCCTCTGCATATTCAACCATTTTATTCAAACAAAAGAGAAACAGGAGATGGAAAAAAAAACTTAAAAATCTATGACCAAGATTCAAAGCAAGAATCTGGTACTGGGCGGAGGCATGACAATGATTATCTAAGCAAATCTATTTTTCACAATTGTGAGATCCTTGGATTACTGGCTACTCAGATTTTGTGTATCACCGACTCAATAAGATGAAGCAGTTTGCATGGAAAACTTGTGATATCTGAGTAGGTTTGTGGTCTGTTTTGGCAAGGACATGACACCTGAGCCCACCAAAAGATTACAAATCCAGAATCATATTCAGTAAAACATATATATAGCTTGTGAGACCTAATCTAGTGCATGCATTACCATATTCCTAAGTTACCGGTTCCGGTTCGGATTCGGGTTCGGATTCGGGTACGGGTTCGCGGATTCGGCAAAAAAAAAAAAAATTTGGGTACGGGTACGGGTTCGTCCGTACATATATATATATATATTTTAATTTTTTTTAATATATATATATATATGTTCAAACTTCAAACATCAAAATTATATATGTTCACAGTTCAAACATACAAATATGAAACATCAAACATACAATGTAACTTTCCCATACAATGATACATAGATGATAACAGATAAATCATAAATCAATAAATCATAAATCCATAATTGCCAATGCCAATAAATATTCTGAATTAATGGCTTGGGTTGGATGCTTCAGATGAAGATGAATATGGAATTTAAATCCCATAGATGGCTTGTAATTTGAATGTTTAACTTTATACTTTATTGTGTCATGACATTTTCACATTTTGAAACTTGAAACTTGAATATTATCTTTTTTGCAAATTATGAATATGATTAAAAATATTGTTTTTTTATTGTTTTTAAATGCTTGCTAACCCGTGGGCCCCGTTTTTGGGAACCCACGGGCTTGGGTTCACCCAGGTCCTCCTGGGTTCGCCCTGGGTCCCACCCGGGTCCTGCCCAGGCGGCTGGGTTCCCTGTGGGTCCTGCCAGGACCCACAGGGAACCCAGCCGCCTGGGCAGGCAGGACCCACAGGGAACCCAGCCGCCTGGGCAGGACCCGGGTGGGACCCAGAGCGAACCGGACCAGGACCAGGACCGGGCACGGACCAGGACCAGGACCCAGCCAAAATAGGGGAGAACCGGTATCTGAGCCATATTCATCTTACTTTTCGTCATCAAATGACAAACCATATAAAAACAAAGAAAAAAAAAACAGTAAAGAAGACATTAGTTAAAACCATGGGGGACATAATAGCCAGTGGATTGTGGAGCTCATCAATTTCCATAATCTCTGCATTTATGCAGAATTCGTAATCATGTTTGGAAGCTGGGTAGAAGCTTCCTTGTTATCAGAAAAAATGGCCAGTTTTCAGGGTACATTGGGACATCATATTGGTAGCAAGGAGGTATGTAAATAGCTACTTATTCATTATCTGCGTCTCCTGCCTGATCCTAGACAATACTGTGATCGTCATATTTAAATCATCTGAGTCTGCAGTTGTTTGGGCAAAGTAGGGAAATGTATACTCCCGGTAAATAAACCTCATTCAAATCTTTACTCCTGATAAATGGGAGGTGCAAACCATTGAGGTGCAATTTGTATTCCTCTGTATAATACTCGTTGAACTCAGACATTTTAATCAACCAAAAGAGAAACAGGGGATGGATAAATAAAATCTTACGAAGCTATGGCTGACCAAGATTCAAAGCAAGCATCAATTTCACTTTAATGAAGACACTTTCACTAATTTTTTGAGAAGTGTTTAGTTTGATGAGGACTGATCAAAGCTATAAGCATAACCTGTGTAGGAAGTCTGCCCTCTCATGACTTAAATTAACCTCTGTCATATTGGCATAGGCAACCATATATAGAGGCAGGTGATTCCTATTGTTTCATTTTAGCAACCGAAAAAACTTGTGGACAGGAAAGGGATTTTTCTGTAACATGGTGAACAGATAGTAACTTGGAAGAACATAACTAAAAACTGCCCCTTTAGGCAGCTGATCGCAATTTTAACTGATGGTATCATTTAGAGGATTTATTGAACTTATCTATCCAATAATTGTATGGCTCCTCCCTCCCTAGCTCACTGTATGTTGGCATTAAGCAGAATTTATCCGTTGTCCTGATACGTGTTTACATATTGTGAGGATAACTTTGATCCTGATACTTGTTTACATATTGTAAGGATAAATTTGATCCTAAAGCTACTTCTGGGATATACAAAAAGTGCAGATATATATATCTGTAAATCGGCTGAGTTAGGAGGCGTAAGGCTGTTTATTTGATATCTCTCTCATGTGACTTGAAAGGTTTTCCATTGGGCTTCCGTCATGATAGTACAATAAACAAGTAGAGGAGAGAGAATCTTGCTGCCTTAAGTTGCTTGAAGAGGGAAATGCTTCAGTAGGATTTCCATTAGTTAGTAACAGAAAATAGAATGTTTGCTACCAATCACCTATTTGAGGATGCATCTTGGGATACTCCACACTCCGAGTAAAGGTAAAAGTAGTATGGAGATCAGGCTAAGTGGTCCATACTTAAGCAGTTCCAAACATATTTTCCACATTTTCAACAAGATGAAATCGGAATGACTTCTCTTCAAGAAAAGGCAAAAATGATCCAAGAACATCAAGATTAGATTCTCAATCCGTTTTAAAGTTCATAGGAATTTCAGAATCCATTTTTGAGTCCACATGGATTTCAGTCGATCATTGATTCATCCCAGTATTATATTTGGGATGCTAAAAGAAAGATAATCATTATTATTCAGCAATTCCAGCAAATAAAAAAACCCTTAATTGTCATCATCTTGCTAGATTGGATTTCCAAAGATTAGATTCTCAATCCATTTTGAAGTTCATAGGAATTTCAGAATCCATTTTTGAGTCCACAAGGATTTCAGTCGATCATTGACTCATCACAGTATTATATTCGGGATGCTAAAAGAAAGATAATCATTATTATTCAGCAATTACAGCAGATTAAAGAACCCTTAATTGTAGTCATCTTGCTCGATTAGATTTCCAAAGGAAATTATTTTCTTGTTGGTCATACGGCTGAGGCTCTATTCATCTTTTAGTTGCATGCCCAGAATATGAAATTACAAGTGAGTACAACTGCTTACAGTCATGGCAAAATATGATTTAGGTAGCCATCTTACACAGGTGGATTTCTTATATTACGGTTTGCCAAGTGAGATCCATTCCTCTTTGTTTAAACTTGAATATTTAAAACCACAGATATCAGTTAAATTCGTTGGCCAAAGATCTCTTCCAATGTTGAAGAGTTGATTTCCATTCCTGTTTGGGAATCATTAACATATTCAGCGTTTCTCCATCTTGCAAAAGATGTTGCAATAGTAACTAAAACTGTAGAGTTCACAACTACATATTTTCTTAGGCAACTAGGTTTTTTTGAGTGTTGAGATAGTGTACGGCAACTAGGATCTTTTGAGTGTTGAGATAGTGTACGGTGTGCCATGTTACCAAATGTGCTGACTCCAACTTGTAGGCTTTTGTTCACGAGGTCATGGAGTATGTGGAGTTGGACAACTTAAGGTATGCATTGGTAGGGCTACAAGGCATTTATTCATCAGGTCATGGAGAATGTGGAGTTGGACAACTAACAGATGCATAATGTCACTGGATTATTAACTGAACAGAAAAAAGGTGTCAATTGCTGTAGAGCTTGTTGCAAATCCCTCTATAATTTGCATGATGAACCCATTTCTGGACTACAAGAGCTGTTGCAGTTATCGAGCGAACTGTCTGTCATATTGTTGATACTGGAAGAACTGTTGTCTGTACCATTCATCAGCCTAGCATTGACATCTTTGAAGTATTCGATGAGGTAAGAGAATATCTTAGTTGAGACTATCTGATATCGTTAGTTTCAGTGACTGATACTGATTTCTACCTATGATGGCTTCAGTTACTTTTTAATGAAAAAAGGAAAAATCATTTACAATGGACCACTAGGCCACAACTTTCACAAGATTGTGGAATATTTTGAGGTCAGGATTTGTAGATGAGACATCACAACAAGAACTCTATTAGACAAGAAAGGTTCTAGAAGGAATAAACATTTCTTACTTTCAGAATTGTGAACTGCAGGCTATTCCAGAAGTAACAAAGATCAAGGATAAATATAACCCTACATGGATGCTAGAAGCTAGCTCTGATTTTGCTGAAGTTCGTCTAGGGATAGACTTTGCAGAGCACTACAGAAACTTATCTCGCTATAAGTTGAATATTTTAACTTCAAGACCATTCTGCAGATAAAATGTCAAATTGAGCTCAATACAAATGAAGACGATAACCAGTGTACAACAATTTTTTTAGATTGTGTTATTTATTGGCTATGCAGGCAGAACAAAGCATTGATTAAAAAAGCTCAACAGTCCACCTCCACAAGGAAAGGGACTTTACTTTCCAACCAACTATTCACAGTCATCCATTGGGCAATTTAAGTCCTGTTTGTGGAAGCAATGTGGATTAATTCAGGGATTATAAAAAGCTCATGCCTACTATAGCTTTAGATTCTTCTTTACACTTCTTTGTGCTTTACTCTTTGGAACAATATTTTGGAACGTTGGCACAAAATGGTGTGTACTTCAATTCAGGACAGCTTACTTTCCAAAATTTTCAGCTGCACCGACTACCAAAATATCAAGTGGCTTATTTTTTTGCTCTAAGTGAGAACGCCTACATAAACTTCTGATCAACTTATCAACTAAAAAGTAGTTTTGTTGGGCATCAGGAGCAACAACACAGATCTTTTTATTGTTGTGGGTACCTTATATGGAGCTGCAATATTCCTAGGGATCACTAACTATTCAACTGTGCAGCCTGTCATTGCAGTGGAGAGAACTGTGTTCTACAGAGAAAGGGCTGCATGCCTATACTCTACAATGCCCTATACTCTTGGTCAGGTTAGTTCCCTTTCTTAGCAGGCCATTTTGTTCTATGGATCAAAATGTCTTGTTACATACAAAGCACCATATAGGCCCATAGCCAATTGATTTTAGAATCCATGTAAATCCATGGTTGATGAGCTATCTTCTTCCAGTTATCATGTTTCTGCAGGTAAAGAGGATGACTTTGCCTTTATGGATAGTTTACTTGTGTTGATATGTGTGTGGGTTTCCAGCCTCACCATAAAGTGAATGTTGGAGATACACCATAGCAGTAAAACTTGGCAAATATCTGTTAGAACAAATCTTAACTCTGATTTTTTCTCTTTGCATAATATGGTGGTTGAGCTCCCATATATTCTCGACCAAACAATCATGTGCAGATTTATTGTTTATAGGCTAGTCAGCTTCGAGTGGACAGTTAAGAATCCATGTAAATCCATGGTTGATGAGCTATCTTCTTCCAGTTATCATGTTTCTGCAGGTAAAGAGGATGACTTTGGCTTTATGGACAGTTTACTTGTGTTGATATGTGTGTGGGTTTTCAGCCTCACCATAAAGTGAATGTTGGAGATACACCATAGCAGTAAAACTTGGCAAATATCTGTTAGAACAAATCTTAACTCTGATTTTTTCTCTTTGCATAATATGGTGATTGAGCTCCCATATATTCTCGACCAAACAATCATGTGCAGATTTATTATTTATAGGCTAGTCAGCTTCGAGTGGACAGTTAAGAAGTTTTCTTAGAAGTTTGCTTGGTTCTTCTTTGTGAAGTACATGGCATTACTGTACTTCACAAAGATGGCAGTCTCAATCACACCAAACCACCAAGTAGTCTCAATCTCTTCTCAGGATTATTAATTCCTAAACCAATATGTAATTCCCTTTTGATATTGGAAAGCTGAAGAGACTTATTTATCTAAACTTGAGTAACTGGAAATTCCCCAAACTTCAGCAAATTTTACAAATTATGTTTAGTGAAGGAGTAGACAGGTAGCTCAAGGAAACAAAGCATGGTACGACATGTGAGAAGTTGGGGGATGCACAAGAAAAACTAGGCATGTTCTTGGAGCGTATGTCTTTATAATTGGATTTAAATTGCAAAATATTTACAAATTACAGCAACAATTACACAACAAAATTTATAAATAAAGTTTCCCCATGTAAACTGCACTATTCTTCCAGGGGAAATTCAACCTTCAGAACATAAACATAATTCTGCTAACAGCTATATGAAAGTTTTCCATTGAATGATGGTGGTGCACCAACATAACATCATGTTGATGATAACACTTTAATAGCTCTCTCAAATATCACTTAGATCCATCCAGTACATCTATATTATTTGACTGAGACAACACAGGGCATCATATCTCCTCTTGATTAAAAAAAAGAGAGAAATGGGTGTTCCTTCCAGTCATTAGAAAGGAGGAAATAATGAGGGAAATTAATCATTTGAGAAAAAATGAAATACTAAAACTCAAATAGAGAAGACCATGGCCCCTTCTTGGAAAAACAATTGAGTAGTTATTAAAAAGTTTCTGGTCAAGAGGAATAAAAAACTAGAGCTATGGGAGAAAATTCAGCCTGAGGCAGCATGATATTATATAGTCATAAGCATCCCTACCATTCGCCAGTATCGATTTATGTTAATGGTGGAAACCCATCCCATCTTATGGGGTATACATTTCATCTAGGAATCATATATATTGACGACCTTAGCAAGTTACAAAGAAGCCAGCTACCAAAACAATTTACCACCAGATTGACCACTACAAAGGAATCTTGAGAATGAATGCTAATACAATAAGCAAGAAAGGCCATTTGTAATAGTTTAGTTAGGGTGTGTGTTATAGGGAAAACAGTATCGAAAATTGCTAGGAAACTTGCAAGGTAGCTTCATTATTGTCCAACAAATGTAGATCAATTTCAATAGGATCTCCAAGGGAAGCCTAGGGAAAACAGGGACCGGATTCATTATTAGAAATAGCAATGTTAAAATGATTATCGCCTCATGAATGTTCATATCATATAGCACTAACACAGGTAAAAGCCTAGGCATCAATGAAAGGCCTCAAATTATCATCTCTGCTTGATAAAGTTGCAATCCCAATTTTTGAAAACTAAACAGCGATCTTAGAAAAACCTAGGGGGATTGCATCAAAGTTTCAGCTCATCAGCTTCTCACATTGCTAGCATGACACCAGCAAACCACCTTAGCGGCTCCAGGGTAAATCAGATTTCATTCTACAATTACCCAACAAGATTTCAGAGCCACGGGTTTGCAAGTTGGGTGCAAAATCTAACCAAACTGGAGCACCTATTTCTAAGTGCAATGGACATCTGTCCAAAGGAAACATCCAGCGAATGGGGTTAAATTATTACTTCTCTTGCCAATTTAATTGTGTAAACCCTTGAGTTCTATAAAGCCCTATTTATTATATAATAAGATTTTACATCATAGTAGGGCATCAATGGAATAGAGTGACCCTATTTGGGAAGGCTTATTTAACAGAGAAGTTAAAAATATAAATCAAACTAGTAAGTACTGGCTCATTTAACAGAGGAAAAATCTATTTAAATTTATAAAGAACAGAATCATAATAGGTTCTACAAAATAGCTAAATTCTGAAAAAGAAGTCATCTGGACTCATGAGACATACCTGATTGATCACAACCAGCTCACTGTCAAGCCCTTTTAGCCATGAACCGAGAGTTTCATCGCACGTTGGGTCTGTAAATCAGAACAAAGAACGTTAAAAACAAAAGAGGGACGGGATGGGATAAAGAAAAACCAACAAAATTATGGCTGACCAACATTTAAAGATAGCAGGGAAACTATGCCTTACTACATGAAAGGAAAATGTTTAGTGAAAGAAAAATGATTAGTAAATTGAGAAAGAGGAGAGAGCTAACAAACTTCTAACACACCTTAGTTTAAATCTTTCAAAAGAGATAAACCATTCTGTAAGCACCTTCTGTCCAATAACCCAACATTCCAATACAAATTCAAAGCTCATTCCCACTGCCGGTTCCTACCACAAATCCTCTCCCTACCACAAATTCTCTCTCCCTCTCTTGCCCTTATTTTATAGGCCATGGCTTCAAATGTATGAATCTCAGTCCCACTGCCAGTCCCTACCATAAATTCTCTCCCTCTCTCGCCCTAATTTATAGACCAGGGCTTCAAATATGTGAATCTCAGTCCCACTGCCAGTCCCTACCACAAATCCTCTTACCCTCTCTCGCCCAACACTCCTATGCAAATGCAAAGCTCAGTCCCACTACCAGTTCGTACCACAAATCCTCTCCCTACAACAATTCCTCTCTCCCTATCTTGCCCTAATTTTATAGACCATGGCTTCAAATGTATGAATCTCCAACGGCTAGTCCAGCTGGCCTTAGGCTCTTCTAACGTTCAAGCGGATTCTAAAAAAAAATTAGCTCTCTCTGAACAAATTCTCTTGCCCTGATTTTATAGACATGCATGAATCTCCCAACGGCTAGGCTCCAATGTTCCAACGGCAAGCTCTTCCAACGTTCAAGCCGATTCTACAAAATTTATTAAAGTTGTGTGTTTTTTTAATTTTCATAATTTAGTTACAAGTGACTTGGAAAAATTAAGATTTAGTTCTAGAACTAAAATATTAATTAGTTGGGGTTAGTTTCTTATGAGTAGTTTGGAGATTTTGAAAAGTTATAAAAATATAATGTAATATAAGCATTTGAATAATATATTGTAAAATTTTGAACTAATCAATATTTGTGTTTTTTGTTGTATAAATTTAGATCATCTTGACATTTTTTTATATGCTAGAAGAATATTGGGAAGGAAATCTTATGATAATGACACATGAGGATGTGTTTCTTAGAACTGAACACTAAGAGGCTTTGGCAAAGAGGTGTGTAAAACAAGTGTTGGAGATTTTTTATGTTTAAGTCTAAATATATGTTGCTTGAATATTCAACATCAAAATTTGTAATTTTATTGAATATGGGCATGTTAGTCAGTTTTATAGTTTGTCAAATCATAGAGGAGGGCACAAGAAGCTGGTGGGTTAAGGGAATAATTGTGCAACATTCATGAAAAGGGGAAATAGACATGAAAGATTAAAGCAAAATATTATGTGAATGTTTTGAGTGATTTATTCATTAGGGTGACTACACATGGAAATTAATTGCATAGCATTGACTCCTCCATTGGTGTCATGTCTAATATCTATTGCTTCATTTGACTATCTTACAATAAGTGATTTTGAAACCATTTAATGGTTTTTCATATGTCTAGGGTATTATCTTTAAAGAAATAAGTGTTGAGTTAAACGTATTTCTATCATTTGTTCTAGGATTGAGACTCATAAGAAAAGGTGAATGTAACTCAAGCCAATTAAAAAAAGAGGCTAGCTAGCCACATAACTATATTGTTCAAAGGTGGGCTAGGGACCTAACTCAATTAGTGAGAGCTTCATGTGGTAAGCACGAGGTGACAAGGTCTAGTTTTCCCCTAGCCCATGTGGAACCAAAGGGTGTTGTGTCAAAGTCCCCAGTCATGGTAAAAAATTTACCCAGGCAACACATTGTAGTTCATAAGGGGGCTACCTAATTCCTGTAGTCTTTCAAATAAACTCTATTGTTCAAAGGTGTGCAAGAATTCATCTCTATCACCAATACAAAATAATTAACCAATGACATATTATAATGGAAATCTCCTATCTTGTTAGATGTCAATGGTTTGATACCTACAAAGATCCTTATGATAATTTATTTATTTATTTGATTAATAAGAAGAAATCTCACAATACAACTGGAAGTTAAATTTTTATATAATATTTTGAAGAAATGTCAAAAGGAACTTTTGCTAAAATTAAAATTAAATTCTTTGAAGTGATAAAGTTAATGTGTTTTAAAATCAAAATAAGGTGTTACAAATATTTCTCTATGTTTATATGACATTGTAAAAGATGCATTACTCATAAAAATCAACACCTTCAAATTCGATAATATTTTGTAATGTCACTAAATATTTGTATTCTCTAAGCCATCCATTTTATTTTTCATAAAGATATAATTAGAGACTCGCATGCTTGTACTATTAGAGAATCTAATGAGACATAGTGGAGGTGAAGCTTGGAGGAATACTATAATCTTAAGCTACCTTCTCACTTAGAGATGATACCTTGCATCAGAAGCACATGTGTTTTGTGTGTCCTTTGATAGATTAAGGGGGGTCTTGGAAGTGTTCTACTTTATGTGTCCCTTCATGAAGCAAAGGGGATCTTGATAGTTCTATGATTTGCAGACAGTTTAAGTGATTTGTACCTATTAATAGTCAAGTATTTCTCAATTCATAAACTTTCATGTGTTTATTTATGGATAATTAAATGTGTATCAATCCAATAAGAAAAGAGTGTTTTATGGATTGTGGAATAAGTCTTGATTCATAGATGGTGTTTTAGTTGGTTGATATTTTTTCTTGTGTATTATTGTGTCTTAATTCACAAGAAGGGTGGTACACTTTTGAATAGTCAAGTATGTCTAGAAATTCATAAGAAGGGTGGTACACTTGCGAGTAGTTGAGCCACACTATAAGTACCTAGGGATCTTAGTTTGGACTATCTGTAGTACCCCTCCCTCGATCAAACTATTTTTGATACTTTTTTTTACCATGGTTGACTTTTCAGTGGTTTTTGTGGATACACTATGTGGTGATATTTTTTATTCAGACATTATGCTATTATGGACTATACTTTGATGTATGATTCAGTGAATGTTGTTTATGCATTAATTCCTTATGAATGATTAGATGTTAATTTTATTATGTGTTATTGACCATGAACTAACACGTTTACCTTAGGTATGAGTTGCATCATTTATTTGTCTTCATGTATGTGTGGAATTTGTATGGGGTGTGAGGAGATGATTTCCCGTCACTCACTTCGGTGAGACACAGAAAGTCACGATTCTCCTTCACCGGTGTGTTTACCATGTTTGTATATATGTATGTATGTGTGGTTTGATGATGCTGGAATTGTACGTACAAGGTATTGACTTCACCTAGTTCCACAGGTCTGAGTGTACCTAATTAATTTGATGGAAGTGGAGGAGATAGTCGTAAGGCCCTAAATATCATCCCTAGCCTTGCTCGATAGTGAGCATTGTCAGTCTTCTATCAACCTTCCCTGTGTTGGTATGTGGGTCATGTCTTTACGTTGTTCAGGTTAGTTTGTGTGTTATGTGTTTTGTGACTTTATTAATTTTCTTCAAGTGTTAGTTAATGTGAAATTAATTATTAATACCTTATGGTTATTAATAATTAATGTGTATTGCTTTTATAAATTAGATTAATAATAAATTATATGGGCACTTTTTATGGTTAAATAGTTAAATCAAACATTATAGGTTGATTGAATAAGTTAATTGTTTAAAATTTATCATATAGTGGGTTTATTATTATGTCATGTGTATTTGAGAAAAGTCATTTTTACTTTTTAGTAATTAAAATATCTAATGGCCTTTTGTGTGAGGAAATGTTTTTTTTTTTTGATCGGTGACTGCTTTTGACTGGAGCTTGAACCAGTGGGGCCACAGAGGGGGACCCCATCCCCGAGTAAATTGTAACGAGGTATCAACACCTTCAGAGTGGTTCTCACAAACATATCTCCTTATCACTCTGATCTCCCCTTATCTCTCCATTTTTCTCTCCTTATCACTCCAATCTCATTATCTCTCCACCTTGTTGCCCACGAGCAAGAACTCCTTATCACTCCATCATTCGCAACACCACCTTATCTCTCCATCTGCGAAGCTCAGGCCACCTTATCTCTCCGTAAGTCTCCTTATCTGTCCATATTGGTTCTCCGTCAGCTGCTCCACCGTATTGCTCGACTGGCTGTGACCAGAGTCAAGGCCTTAGCACCTCGAACTAAACCTCCACTGTGTCTGTAAAAATTAATGGGCATCAACACCCCTTTGACCAGCCATTCTAACCGCGACCGTATGCACGTCGCATCACCAGCCAGGAGCACAGGAGAGCAGTGACTCGAACCAAGGATCTCCCTATCCACAGGGCTTCGCAATTGTCATTGCGTTGCGGGGACATCCCCAATGTATTTTTTAATTTAAAATAAAAGAGTTATTAAATTTGGAGGAAATTTCAATTTCAATTTTCATTTTGGGAAAAGTAATATTTTCTAGGGAAAAGAATTTTGCCCTAAAAAAAGATATTTTGCGAAAATTCCTTCATATTTTGGGGATTTTTCCAAAATGAGGTGTTCTTTTCATTCTCGAAAAATTTCCTCTCTATGGTTGAATGGGGGTTTTGCTGGAGGTTTTGGTTTTTTGAAATTTGCTCCATGTTGTTGAAGAGTTATTGCTTTTTGAAAGGATTGGTGTGATCTTCTCCAAAATTTCTTCCAGGAATAGCTTATCAGGTTGGGATTTGAAAACCTTTGAGTTAAATTGATGTTTGATAAAATTTGTTGAAGGAATTGTTGAATTATAAATTATTTTTGAAATGAAATAGTTGCTAGGAATAGTGGTTAATCAAGCTTCTGTTATGGTTGAATTGAAAGAATGCACTGCCAGTTGTTTTACCAAATTGGTTGTATGTTTGTGCATTTCCTGTGAGCAAAAGAAAATATATTTTTGTTAAAATTTGCGTTGGGGATATTTAAATTTCAAAAAAATTATGCCTATTTTGTGGCTGGCAAATGGGTAAACTTAATCTCCCTGAGAAAATTTGTTTGTTCTGTTGTTCAAAATCAACCATGTTATTTTGCCTGGTTCTATTTATTTTTTTGTATTTGTGTTACAGAAGGAAGAGGAATAAATTTTGTGTTTTTATTAAATCAGGGGGAGTTATGCTATTAATTTTTTTTATTGTTATAGTTCTAGGCATTTTTTTATTAAATATTTTAAAAAAATAAAAATTAATGGGTGTCCCACTGTGGGAAGCCACGACTGTGGCTTCTCCCATGGTCGTGGCCCCTCCCACAACCATGGGAGCCCACGACTATGGGCAGCCACGCCATGGCCACTCCCACAGTCATGGGAGCCCACGACTACCCACAGTATGTGGGTAATCTCACAGTTGTGGGGTGGAACCCACAGCGTGGGACCACAGACGGCCTCCCTTCTTGCTTACGTGGCCACCAAATTAAATTATATTTAATTTAAGTTTTCTTTTATTTTTAATATATGTGTGTGTGTGTGTGTGTGTGTGTGTGTGTGTGTGTGTGTGTGTGTGTGTGTGTGTGTGTTTGGAAAATAAGAAAAATAGATAATTTTGTTTTATTAATTTTCAGATTAAATAAATGCATGATTATATATATATATATATATATATATATATATATATATATATATATATATATATATATATATATATGCATAAATATGTCTAATTTATCTATGGTTGTTTTAGAATTTTAAATTGATATTAGTGAATATTGATTAGAAGTTTTATTGAATTTGGGAAATTATTGTTAATAAATGATGTATATCAACATTTAGAAATTTTAGTAAACTTGGTCAAATGCGAATTAGATGGAAAACAAATAAAATCTACTTTCGAATGTAATAAGGGTTTTGTTTCATGTATGTTTGGCTTTTTCATGCTTCATCCCTTTCTGGTCATGTCTCGTGAGTAGACCTGATTATCCAATTGGTTAAACCTATATGGTAGGGTTGGTGACCAAGTGTACTTCCTCAGTTGTTTTTGAACTCCCTTTGTAAGGTTGGTTTTCATGTTTTGCCTTGGAGTTCTTTTGGGATTCTGTAGTGCCATAAGGTAGAGTGGTTTCCAAGTGGGGGTTGGGCCCAAAGTGGCTAGCAGGATAAACCCCTCAAAATTTGGATAATTAAGTGATAACCTAATAATGTATTCGTGGGTTTGGGCAGTTTAAACATTAATCAAGATTAATTGTACCCCACTCATGGTTGAGTGCTTGTACAGACTCGGGATGCAGTGGGAAGGCCTAAAATGGCAAAACCAACAACCTTGTCCTCACGAAAGGTTTGTTGGGTCCACATGAGACTTGGATGGGGCTGGGGGTTTGGGAGAGGCTACCAGGATAACCCATGATGGGGGTAGGGGCCTATGGAGGCCTGCCAGGATAATCATTCCAAGCTATTTGATGACACTCTTCCCTTATGTTCACTGATGTGTATACTTGTTGATGTCACTTGGAGTTTCATTGTGGAGTCATATTTGTGTGTGTATGCTTTATGAGGTTACCCGATGTCATGTTTAGACCATGTGTGCATTCTTTGTAGTTTGCTAGTGGGTCTTTTTGCTATCTCCTAGCACGGTCGGGTGGTTATATTTTAGCCACATGGTCGGGTGGTAGTGTCACTTTCCATCGGGTGTTCGTTCCTTTCATGCGAGGGTTGGCTTTGCAGGTGCACCAGTTGTTCTCATGGATTTGATCATCTCAGGTACCAGTTGGATCCTATTTGTTCTTCTTGGATAATTTTTGTATATCTTGGACTTATATGGTCGGTTGTACCATTAATTTATGTATGCCTTCAAGGCAAGATGTAATTTTTATGTAATCATTATGCACTCTTATGAGACTTGGTGTTTTAAGTGCAATGTAATATTATGAAGGCTTTGAAATGCATATGCAGTGTATTATGATGAGAATTAGATGGTAGGATTTATATCTTTAATTTTAGAAACATTGATGTAATGTAAATAAATGTATTATCATGAATGGATCATAGAAATGTTAATGTTATCACATGCAAAAATATGAATCAATCATTGTTACTTTAATTAAGGTCATAATGGTTAGATATATCTTAAGTGGATTAATTGACCTTAAGTAATGATTAGTTTAATTAAGTAATCCACATTGGGAAACCCTTTAGGAGTTTAAGTTAAGTCTTTCATTTGTGCAATGTTTATCTTAATGCAGCTTTTAGTTTAGTAATGTTTAAAAAAAATGATTATTTCCACTCTTTTTCAAGTGTTTAAGTTTTATCCTTTAGGGTTTCTTGGCAGGGCATTACACTATCTCTATAGAGTTGAGATTTGATTACCATGTTGAATTTGTTATTGACCAACTAGGAGTCAAACCTAAGTCCTCTTCTTTGTTGTTGGGGTTCTATATGACTAAGCTATTGACCCTCTTGGTGACATGTTCATCTTTGCTTCATGTCTAGTTTATTTTCCAACACTTTTCAAGTCCAGAACCAAGTTAAATTTTTGGCTTCATACAAATAATCAACAATCAAAAAAATAAAATCAATATCATCATACATTCTAGTGAAATACAATATCTCATATAATTCTATGACCCTCAAGAGTAACCAACCTCTATTATTATCAAACTTCAAATTGGTTAAATGCATTTATAGAAGGTTATAATTGATATTATAGGTACAACATGGTAATAACTTCAAAATCTTCCTCGTTTTACATGGTTTATTGGATTCATTTCTTCTAATTTGTGAGTGCAAAAAAGTAGAGATATTTGTGAACAAGCATGTGTAGGGAAAAAATCATAGTTTGATTAGAGAAGGTAGAGAAACAACAACATAAGATTTATTAAGATAAATTGCATGCAACCTTTGAAATATTCTTGTATTTGGAGATTTTTTTAGTTTCAATGTTTTTGTATAAATCACCTTTGGTTACTACTAAATTTTTATTTTAAAACAATTGCATTGCATCTTGAGTACACCTTAATTGATCAAGTGATTTCTCTTAAACTAGAAGTGCCACAACACTTATCAAACAATACCCGTCGTACAAAATCTATGACATAATCTTACATTATTTTTCTAGATAGGATAAGCTCTTGTATCATGACAAATTAATAGACCTATTTTTATTCCTTGATTATTTTCATTCAAAATGACTCTATCTACTATCCATTTTTGAGAATTAAAAAATACATAGTTCATACACCAAGCATAGAATGACTTCTTCAACATACTAGGAGATCTTTGACCTCTCTTTTAAATCATAACCAATAATTAAGATTATGTTTCTAGTTCAATCCATATACAATACTATGATGTCAAGAATATACCAAATAGATATTAGTACAATACCAACAAATAATAACATAAAACAATATAGTGTCCAACTTATATGTTGGTGTATAATCATAAGCTTAGTTGGCAAGTAGGTAAGCTTATGTGGCATGTTAGGTAAGGAGGTAGGTAGAATATTTTCCCTTTATAGTCACCTCCACTCCTCATTTATTTTATTCCTTCTAACCAATCATTTCTCCAACTGCAACAATTTACTTTATTTATTTTTTCATTTTGTTCAAGTTTGCGTGGTAAATCCTACATGGTATCATAACCATGCTTGTCGAAAAGAGATATACATTCTGATTATTTGTGAATTGTGATTTTTACATGGAGATTATGAAGGAAATTTCAACAAATTCAACATAAGATCAAAAAATTATCGATGAAATTCGCTCAAATTGTGGTGAATTTTACTCAAATTATTAAAAAAAATTGTTCAAAATTCATAATTTCCCTTATATTTTTATCAATATTTTTTAATTTTTTACTTAGTAAGTTGTGGGGTGAGGGACCACTTCCTTATATTAAATCATATTAAAATAGAAGAATATTCAAACCTACCAAAAAAGTAGCAAAGAAAAAAGAAGAGACAAAAATAAACACAAGAAGGGAAGGAATGGCCTATAAAGAACTAAGAAGAAGAGAAAGAGAGACTCAATCCCACAAGAAAACTTTGAAAACTACAAAAATCATACGAAACTTGGCCAAAGGCCAATCAAGCTAAGCTCTTTTGTTGCTCCATGACAGGAGATAAATCATAGTCCACTGGGATCCCTTGTCCACTGTAGTGTCGTAAATTGTATACCCTTAATTAGGGTTGTACAATTTCACTCTTAGGTTAGCACCCGCCTTAGTGTTTTGCATTCTGCATTTTAAACATTCTTTTAAGCATTTAATTATTAATTTTATTAAATTTAAAGTCTTTTTTTATTATTCCACACATTATAAAATTGGGCCCTTAACCCTAAGTGTGCCCCTTTTTATTTTATCTTCTTTAATCAATTAATCATTAAGTCATAATAGAGTCCTATTTTGACATTCAAGGCTCAAATTTGCATATCTCAACACCTTGCATTGTTGCACTGAGCTAGGATTAGCTTTGTAATCATGAAACTTTGGATACCTAAAAAATTGGAAAGAAGTCAACTGGACCATGGTGCGGCACCATGGTCCCGACTTTTTCTCCTTGAATTTTGGGATCATGTTTTGGCAGTATCATAATGTTTAAATCTTTCTTTGTGCGAAATTATATCAATTATAGGTCAGCCTATGATCAAAAATAAAATTAGGGTTTCTAATGTAGAGGGTTTAGGGGGTCAAGATTATTTATGACAGTATGCTTGTTAAATGCTTCAATCTTCTTGATTCTACCAAGTGTTCCAAAGGCACCTTAATGGTTCTAAAGGGTAAATTTCAAACTAACACTTATCAAAGACTCCCAAGGCTTCCAAACACCTACACAAACCTATTATGGTGAGAATCAACTGATTCCAGAGTCTTAGCCATCCATTAGGCACTCAAACCCTCCTAGGCCTCTACTAGACCTACTAGCCCCAATTAGGCCTCCCGAGACTGTTTTAATTAGTTTTCTCCAAAATTTTCCAAATCACCCTCCAAAAAAATTACCTTTTAAGACACCCATTTCAATGTATTACAACATATCAGAGGCTCAGGTATTGTTGTTTTGGACCCAACCTGTTGTCTTGAGACTGTGGACTAATTTTAGGTGCAAATTACCCCACTTTTACAAAGGAAGTATGAAAAATAATTATCCCCCAACCTCACAACTCTCAATAGTAGTTTAATATGAATCAAATCAAAGGAAAATCAGTTCATTTGATTTTATGAACTTTTTTTATATGAAAACCCCAAAACCCTCACTTACTTTCTCCAAAACCAAGGGTTTACTGGTTAATGATTCTCCCAAAGCTTATGAAACTTTTTCAAGGTTCCTACACCTTCTCCTAGGTCATATAAGACACCTCCAATCATTAAAATACCCCCTTATTAAGGTAGAACTCTTGTTGATATAGGCTTGGCATGAAAGTTAATCACTCTTATTCATACAACTCACGGTGATCACCTGCAAATACACTCTTCCTGCAAGTTAATTGATTAGGATCATATATTACATGTTAGATAGAGCCCATTCTATGAGAATCAGGGTCTTACATTCATAGAATGGCCCTAGAATGCATTTTTGGCCTTCAATCCAAAGACAAAACTCAGAGATGAAAGGTACAACCAACAATAAATGGCAAAGTTTGATAAAATCTCCTACCAAAGCATTCAAACAACCTCTATCACACATCAATAAACACCTATTTCTACCACCATATGAATAAAACACTTCCAATCAATGAAACATCAACAAAATCAAAGGAAATGCAAGAAAATAACTATTTTTATTCACTTTGCTATTATGTTCGTACAGTAGTCATACTATTCATCAACCCCAATACAAAATGACTTTAAAGGATTTATAGCCACTTCTCCTAACCACCCCAACCGGTCTACATTTAGTTTTAAATGATTAAAATCCTAAACAACTCCTAAATCACCTTTCCCGCCTAAAGACCTTTTGGACAGTTGTGATTCAAAATTTGAATTTTCAACCTTTGATTTTATTGATTCCTACTAACCTAAAACTCTCCCAACTATTAAATTTGATCCAGTTAGGATAAATATATCATTATTGACTCTCTATAACTATTAGAACTCATTGGGGTACTATTGACCCATTTTACAAAGATTTGGTCCTAAGATCCTTATTAGGACCCTTAGGACATTTAACCATTACATCATTCATATTGCCTCCAAATGCCAGGATTGGCTTCAACACATGCCAATTGACTTGTTTTGCTTCATAACTCCTTCCCTGCATCTCCAATGTCTTCATGGTCCTAATTGCTTTCTTGGGTGCCCCTGCACCAATTTCATATATATAACCTTTCCTTTGCTCATTTGAAGGATCTGATTATCAAGCAATTGAAGGAGCCTCTTATGAAGTCAAAGTGCAAGGTTATGTGGAGTCTACAATCAGAAAATCAAGAATTCATCAAGTCTTCATCAACCTTCTTCATCATCAATCGAAGCTTAGGAGATATTGAAGAATAATAAGAAGATCACCGATTGTTGATTGGCTTGTACCTCTCTCTTAGGGTTTGGTATGGTTTAATGTTATTTTCGTATCTTTATATGAGTTTCACATCACTCATTTTCAGATTTACATTATTTCTTAAGATCCATAATTTCATTTGTGATTTGAAGCATTTACATTTATATTATGTTCATTTAGGGTTTTACTCAAAACATAGGGTAGACCTCTAGTTTGTATTCTAGCTCATTAGGATCTTACAAACACATGAGATTCTAGGCACACACTTTTCAATATTACATCAGCTATTTATGGAGGTGTAAATCACCAAAACAAGGGGTTTGACTAAGGCAAAACCCTATATAGCCACAAATACACCATTTTTTAGATTGCACGTGTAGGTACAAGATTCCGACAGAGCTGCGAACTTTCAAAAAGCTAGAATTTGTAGGTATAGATCCAAATTCAAAGGAAGGCCCCAGATCATTGGGATTGGGGCTCCCAATTCCCCGGTCCTCTGCATTTTTGGGTAATTTTTGGCAGTTCTGATTGTGGAGAACACAATTTGCAAACTTCAGATTACCAGTTCAATACAATAATGGGTACCAAGGCACCTAGCGCCCTGGATTGACTCAATCAGGCTTGAATTTCAATGACAGGTATAGATCAAAATTTCATTATCAGATCTGTAGTTTGTGTCTCAATTTCACTTCTGTATTTTTCTATTAGTGCGGTTAATATAGTTGCTTTCATACATTTCACTAGCTTAGCTTATCGCTACTTTATATTAGACTCATTTCCCTTTCATAGTAGCACAAGAATAAAAACTCTAAAAGTATTCGTTGACTCTCTTTTACAAGTAGTCAAAGAGAATCACTCCCTTAGGCCCCTTTCATATTACAATGTATGGTGGAAAGTGGGGTTAGGTCTTAAACTACCTGATCCCATTTTTCACCATCACATCCACTACTTCCAGTTGGAAATATGAGCTTGTGTGGTTGTCATTGATGTCAAACTTTGTTGTCTGGATGGATTATGATCTAGATGTATCTTTTGTTGGTTTTGCAGTTGGTGGAAATCTTTTGGGGTTGGTTGTGGCAATATGTAGGAAAGAGTTTTTAATGTCTCATTAACAATTTGGTTTGGTTTTTTAGTTCATGGTTTGCAGAGGTTAATTGCTATTTCTTTCTGACGGGTAGAGTGTCTATCAGACTATTTTGAAAAGTCTTCAATGGCCTTTGGATATAGTTGGATAAAAAGTTGAACCTTGTGAAAAACCTTCTAGAAAAGGGTGTACCCATATCAGATGAAGAACACTTCAAACCAATAGATAAAAAGGTTGAACCTTACAAAGCATTGTTCAGACCGCTAGATAAAAGGATGTACCTAGATAAGACGAAGCACACTTCCAATTGTTGCATAAAAAGGTGAACCCTACGAAGCACCATCAAACCATTGGATAAAAGGGTGTACCTAGATCAGGCAAATAATTCTTCCAACCACTGGATCAAAGGTTTTACCTAGATTAGATGAAGCAAGATTCTGACTACTCAGTAAAAGGTTATACCCTTAAAAATATTGCACTCTAATTTTGATGAATGAAGAGGTGATCTTAGGGTTTTTGAGCCTTCTGAGCGCGATGGTGGCCTTGGTTTTGCTCCAAAACTTGATTAAAAAAAATCACTTAAGTTTATCTTAAATGAAAAGTCAATCAAAAGACCTAATTAATAAATAATTAGATAAAGTGTCCTAATTACTCCAACACATTTCAACTGCAAAGAGTTGACACCCTTTTCTTTTAGCTTTGTTAAGTTGCATGGTTGAGATTTGTCACACCCTAACTTTTTGTTGAGTTCCTTGAAGAAACTTTATTCCCAACATCATCTAAGCACTCTACTGCCTTGGAGAAATAGTCTACCTTTTCCCTATGTCTCCACAACCAATTCATTCCTAGGATAGGATCCTAAGAGTTACATACAAATTCACTTCAATTGAAAAGCTTGGAAGTTCAAACCTATCGTCAAATAGTCACTACTCTACCTAAGCTCTCATTTGATTTGTGTATTCAACAAACCAAGACTTTGCCATAAAACCATCTCTCTTGGGATATCTATTAAAAATATTAGGTAAAATGAAACTTTCAGTTGAACTTGTATCTATAAGAATAGAAATTGGGGTTCCATATATAGTACCTATTATTTTAATCAATATAATCTGATATTCAATTTACATGTTGTCTAGAGTTGCATAATCCTCTGCTAAAAGGTTGTCTACTAGGATGGTAAGGGGTTTCTTATTTGTGGTACCCCTTGACTTTTTCTTGGGCATTGGTTGGCATAGTGTTCACCTCCACAAGTGAAACATCCTCCTAGAGGTCCCCTTCTCTTTGTCACCGTGTTTTAATTGTCTTAGTATTTCTTGAAGCTATTGAAGCTTTTATTTTCACCCTTAGGTTCATGTTTGTTTATTTTATCCCCCTTGTCACTTCTTTTCCCTAACTCATGATTATCTCCTTTTTTTTGAAAGGTTGTGAGGATTGGGTCCATTTATATTTTTTGTGGCTCTTTTCTCAATAACTAGCATCTATTTTCAACCCCTATTCTTTTGCCTTCTCGTAGACTTGGTCCATGGTGGTTAGTTCAAGAGCATCAACTGTACCACCAATTTGATTATCCAAAGCCATGATGGATTTTCTAATCCTAAACCTTTCATTGACTTGATATTGAGGTACATATTTTATAAGTCACTTGAACTTCTCCTAATATTGATTAATAATGGAATCTCCCTATCAAAGTTTTTGAAAGTCCATCATTTTTTTTATCAAAGAAAATTTGGGACAACCATCTCAATCTAAATATGACCATCAACAGGTACCAAGTAAGACTTGTGGATTTCAGGCCCATTTTTTCTTTTTTAATTTCCCACCAAGTGGAAGCTTCCCCAAATAGTTGGAAGACTCTCCAAATAGATTTTGTCATCTCAAAATAGTTTCTTATTTCAAAATATGTTTTCATCTTTGTAAGCCAAGCTTTTGTAGCATCTCCTAGCATTGAGCTCTCAAACTTAGGATGGGTGACCTTTTTCATGTCTCGGGAAAGTTCTATTACCAGCTAGTTTTTCAACTCAAACTAAGCTCTAGAATCTGAGTGTTCCTCTCTATGTTCACTTTGAGTTCTCTTCTCTTATCTATTATAGTCTCCCCTTTCTTGGGTTTCTTATGTGTTGCCATTTGCCTTATTTTGACTCATTACTTGTTCCGTGAAGAATAGAAAAATTTGGTCTTGTTTGGACATGGGGTTTTCAGAGTTATTGGACCCCTCCTAGGTTTCTCCAAAATTATCTCTAGAATGATTCATCCAGCTATAACAATACTGTATTTTCACATTTGATTTTTATTAGTTATAATGTTTAACTTGTGTTTCCATTTCCAACTTAAATTGAAACATTAACAAAGCATTTCACAAAATAGAAAAAAATGGATGTCTTTTATTTATTCAAAAGAATTTACAACATTCATTTGTACTTCATTTTTTGTACATTACTCAAAATTTACATATTTACAAGCTACTATCATTGCTAGTGTTTTATGCTTCAATGGGCACTTCCTATCCTTCAAAATTATATATAATAAAGTAGGAGGTGGGACGAACACATAGGTTCCCCTCTTCCTCCTTTACATCTTTCCCCTTGCATAGGTTTCTATGATCATATTCTTTTGGCATGTCATGATTTACCTTCAGGTTAATAGAAGTTAGTGGGGCTAATGTTTCCTTATTTTATACTGACTATTTCTTCCCCTCTTACTAGAGTCTTTTAATGAAATTTTCCAAGGTTGCATTGTTAGATAAAAGTGAACACTCAGAGTAATAAAATTTGGTTGTGTTTCTTGTTTTTTGTAGAAATTAGGTCAAACCCTGTGAACCTTCTTTCTCAATGTTTGATGGATTCTCATCCTTGCCAACTAGACAAAAACATTATTCACATTAGCTAAACTTAAGTTTGTAAATAAATTCAGGTGGTGAGCTCCTAGGTCCAGTATTGTACCCAATAGATTTGATGCCATATTTAACATGCTCAATTCTACTAACATGATAGGTAACTATATTTAACTTCAAGATCAAATAAAAATATGCAAATAAAATTGCATATGAAATATTTTTGCATTTGAAATAACTTTTCAACATGTAATGATATTGTACAATACAAAGCATAAGAATGACTCTGAAATACTATTTTTATTTCATCATGAATATAACATGTTTATTCCTTCGTTTGATAAATTACATTCAAATTAACCAATGAAATTAGGTCAAACCCTGTGAACCTTCTTTCTCAATGTTTGATGGATTCTCATCCTTGCCAACTAGACAAAAACATTATTCACATTAGCTAAACTTAAGTTTGTAAATAAATTCAGGTGGTGAGCTCCTAGGTCCAGTATTGTACCCAATAGATTTGATGCCATATTTAACACGCTCAATTCTACTAACATGATAGGTAACTATATTTAACTTCAAGATCAAATAAAAATATGCAAATAAAATTGCATATG
This sequence comes from Cryptomeria japonica, assembly GCF_030272615.1. Classification (NCBI taxonomy): domain Eukaryota; kingdom Viridiplantae; phylum Streptophyta; class Pinopsida; order Cupressales; family Cupressaceae; genus Cryptomeria; species Cryptomeria japonica. Next base: position 124,496,613 of record NC_081412.1, on the reverse strand, counting down.
AAATATTTTTGCATTTGAAATAACTTTTCAACATGTAATGATATTGTACAATACAAAGCATAAGAATGACTCTGAAATACTATTTTTATTTCATCATGAATATATCATGTTTATTCCTCCGTTTGATAAATTACATTCAAATTAACCAATGAAATTAGGTCAAACCCTGTGAACCTTCTTTCTCAATGTTTGATGGATTCTCATCCTTGCCAACTAGACAAAAACATTATTCACATTAGCTAAACTTAAGTTTGTAAATAAATTCAGGTGGTGAGCTCCTAGGTCCAGTATTGTACCCAATAGATTTGATGCCATATTTAACACGCTCAATTCTACTAACATGATAGGTAACTATATTTAACTTCAAGATCAAATAAAAATATGCAAATAAAATTGCATATGAAATATTTTTGCATTTGAAATAACTTTTCAACATGTAATGATATTGTACAATTTTTTCTCTAACCACTGACCTGATAATGTCTCACACAACTTCCAACTAGAAATGTCCCTACCCTTCATGAGGATATAAACACGAGAATCAATCAAGGTTTGCCATCAAAGTTTGGTGTGGTATCCTACATAGTTCTAGTCAAACATACAACTATAGACACCTACTAACTATGCATTTGGACATAGTGAACTAACTAGACACAAGCAAACCTTTATGCTACTCTAGCCAAATGTTTTTCTATAATAACACTTAATATGGAGTGCAGTAATCAATTCACCCACCCTCACTCGACTTGGGTACTTTAGACATCCTATAGTGTCAAACTCATTGAATCAAACAAAAAAGGTTGGCACAGACCCTTTGGTCATGCGTGCTCACATTCTTTGGCCTTGGCATCTACCTTTAGTTCTCATGATAAATAAAATATAAGGGAGATGTAATCTCGCCTCATTATGATACTTGGCAATCAAGTTGAGAAAAGTGCAAAATTATCACCCTTCACACCCTTGTGACTAGGTGAGTTATAATGCCTTTAAATTTCAAGAAGACTTATGTTTATTTTATTTTTCTTCTCTTCTTTGTCCTTGCCTAGAGTTTTGGGGAAGCAGGAGTGAACTTTAACCACTCATTTTTTTATTAAATACACTTATATCAACTTTACAAGGTGGCTCACATGTGTGAGCCTTGTTGATCTCATCAAGGTTCATAAATGCACTTTGGGGAGTGAGGTTGGAGAGTGACAAGTCACTTTCCAAAACCTCAAACCATAAACTCATCATTCTTTAAAATAAAAAAGTTTTGAAGCGTCATATGTTGACCCAAGTACAAGATGACAACTTAAAATGACCTCTAACCCATAGGCACCCAACCTAGGGTCCTAAAAACCATAAAAATACATAAAATAAGGCCCCTTTAGCTATTTAAAAACACCAAAAACATCAAATCCAAGTTTGACTAATTCATTGGACTTCTCAACTCTTTCACAACACTCACACCCTAAAACTTAATTTTCAAAAAAACCAATTCATAAAGTAATACAATTGAACTAGACTCACAATAATATATAATCACATTAGACTTCTTCCCTAAATACAATACTGCACCTAATTAACTTCAATAGATGAATTATTTGACAAGGGTTTAGTTGGTTCTCCCCTCAACCCATTGACACTAATTTTTTACACATTTTCTAAAATAATTGCTTGGTTAGGACCTCATATTGATCACCTACTCACAAGTCTCTGATTCAATTATTAGTAACAACATACACATTTATGCTACCTTCCTTGTCTATTAAAGAAATCTAATTGCACTCTTAACAATGATAACATCCTAACCCCAACTTATTTATTTAGCTATACTATTTAATTAATTTTCTCTTCAGTAATCTTTTATTAGTAACATTCAACCTGTTATCATTGCACATAACTTGCCATATTAATTTACCTTAGGTATACCTTTTGTTGGTTGATAGTTGTCTTGATTCACCATTTCCTTGCTCAATCGATAATCCTCCTAAGTTTCTTGCAAAACTTGAAGGTCATATTACATCCTTGATACTATCCATAATGGACAATTTGTCAATACTACATCACATTAATCAAAATTAATCAAAATATCAATTGATTCATCGATCTAGCATACTTGAACATGTCAAGAAGTTGAGAGAGTTATAAACAAGGTTGGGATCTTACACATTGATTTTCCCTCTTTACATTTCTTTTCACCCTTATTTATTTGATTGTTGAGGAGAAGATTCAACTTGAATGGCATTAAGAAATGCCTTTCTTATCTTAATTCCTTTTTTACCTACCTTGTCCTCTTATTGGTTGTTGAGTGCTAATCCATCTTGTCCCATATTGGCCCTTGTAAATATTCATTCATGGAGAAAATATTATTTTTTATATCATAAGTTTATTATTTCTTTTTATATTTTGAATAATATGTGAAACTTGGGCATGCTTGTAAATGTTGGCGTAATCATGTTGGCGGTTTGCAACTTTGTGGCATGACTTCAAGACTCTAGCGTGCCTTGGAGGTATAAAACATTCACCTTTTTATTTTGTCATGTGGAATTGATCTGGATATTGTCAAACTCTGTATTGTTAGAAGGATTGAACTGAGAGGTTCAAGACATCTTTAATGAGGAGAAATGCATGGTATTCCATCTAGATTTTGCACAAAGAAAATCAAATTGATATCCATTGACAAGGAGACGTTAAATATATCAATCAAGCACCTTCAAAAAAAATTTGGTTCAATTGAAATTCCCTAATGTTGTTTGGTTTGAGTAACTATTTTTTGTTATGCAGGTCTTAACGACCAACCTTAAACCCCACACACTCAGCAACAAATTAAACCTAGAGGATGTTAGTCAACTTTGAGTGTTTAACACTTTTAAGCATAGAAGTGTATTCTTAGTGTGACAACATACATTAAACAACATATGAAGCCTAGAAAATGTCAGTCAACTCTGATTATTTAACACTTTTAATCCTAGAAGTATAAGCTTAGTGTGTGTGATTTAAATCGTTCCAATCTGAACTGGTGCCCGATTCTTGCGATTTATGTGTCTGTGCGCTTGTAATGGCATGAGAAGATAACAGTGATAGGTGATATGATGAGTGTCTAGAAGAGACTTGTAGTGGCTAGTATGAATGTCATGAACTCATTCTTAGTTCGTTAAGAAGATGCTGAGAGTAGGCGCAAGACAATGAAGGCATTTGTATTAGGATGTAGGGCAATATAGGCGTTGAATTTTGCTTTTGTGACAAATGAAGTTTTTGCCAATGATATTGAGGATAATGATTATTTGCAGAATGGTGGATGCCTTCTCAAGGTTGTAGCAATATACAACATACAAGTAAAGCATTTTGTTTATGTTTTTCAATTACAAAATTGCATTGATGCAATCAAAAGGAATCTAAAGTGGCAAAGCATTGATAGAATTATTCAAGGGGTCCACCTGCTAATTGCACTTCTCCTTACTTAGTGCTTTTCTTTTCCTTTATGTTTATTCATGGTATGAGCTTCTAATAAGCAGTTGTAACCTATTTGTTTGACAACCCAAGGCTTCCTACACATTCAATATTCAGGACAAGGTCATGTATGGGTATGACTATATTTCTTTCCTTTCTTTTATCAATAGCACAATCCTCTTAATAATACTTTCATATTGAGAAATTTCAAGATGTTCAACTTGCATTTTTTACAAGTGATGCATTTGGAGATAGAAGGTTTTAATATGATCGTAGCAAGGATTGAAGTTTTGACAATTGGATCCAATTTAATATCACTAAAGTTGTTTATGATGATCTTGGAAAAGAAATTGTTCAAAAGTGTCCTATGAATATTTTTGATTGGGCTCTTGGAGGTTGTATTACTCCCATTGGTGCTAGTTTTAAAGGGTAAAGTGTAACAAGGTCATTCTTGGAGGTTAGTGACATCGAAGGATGGAGGATTTTCATCATCTCAAGTTAGCTTCTCGCTTTGAGATGATGTTTTTGGTTTGAGAAGCATTTTTGGTTTTAGTATTTGTTGCTTTCAGTTTTCCTTTTGATGATAATAGATTTGAAGAATACATGTGTTGTGAATGTTATATTTTGGAGACATGTTTGAAATTTGGAGTTGAGCTCAATATGGATTGTTGTTGAGCGAGATTCAAAGTATATGATCGAGAATTATACCCTTTCATGGTCATTAGACAATGATAGAGGGGTATACGTAGGATCATGAGGGGCCAAAAAGTGATGATTTTTTTATTAAAGTCCTGATTGGTAGGCCGATTGAAAAATATCTGTAACTTTCAAATGGTAGATCATATTTTTTGAATCTGAAATATGCATTACATTCTATGCTTCATATACTATAGGATTTCAAAAAAAATAGCGAGTTTCATAAACTTTTGATCAAGTTATAGAGATCAGACATATGAGTTTATATATTTTTAAAACGTTGTAGTAAAAAATTCACAATTAATTATTTATTTAAAAAAATACAAAAAAATATGTGTCACATCTGGACATGAGCTTCTACTTATATTTAAAATCTTATAAAAAAATATTATGATTTGATTGTGGACAGAGTGGTCAGACAAACACCTCCTTATATTTTTCCCAAAATTTTAGTAGTATTGCATTGAAATTTCAAATTTTCGTCAAATAGATTTTTTTATATTTTTTTTCAAAAAAAAACTAGTAGCTTAGAAACTACATTCAATTTGCTACAAATTCTATTCTCGCATATTTTTTAAAAAATGTTCGTAACTTATTCAAATTTCACGTTAAGTTGCCTAACTTTTTTTTTTCTGATTTTCATTGCCACTTAAGGGCCTATTTGGTGCACCATGATCGTGCACATACCCAAAGATCTATTCTATCTCTTAGGGGTCATTGTTGAATAATTCAAGACTTTGTGATTCAAGAGTTCGGGACTAAGAGATTAAGAACACAACTCAAAGCTACCTTTCCAAGGGTCAAGAGACAACTTGATGGAGCCCCGCTTGGTTCAAGATTTACTTCTTCAAGATAAGATCTTCTAAAAAATATGTATTCATATAATGTAAACAACAAGTTTTGTTATGTAAGCCTTAAGGGGGGGTCCCTAAGGCAAGTTTTAGGATCAATGTAATGAGGAGGAGAATGTTGGTGTAATGATGTATTACATTGAATGTTAGGGTGGTTATTGCAACTATGGTGGTTACTACAACTATCCAACCACATTGCCATATCATATATGTATGTGCCTACATTGAATAATCAAGTGAGTTTTTACCAATTCCTCCTTTAGTAAAGAGAGTACATGCTTGTAAATTCAATGGCATGTAGGTCTTAAACCTAAGAAAATGAAAATGATAGGCCACATTGTTTCTTATCTATCTAATGAACTATAGGGAAAAGAGAGTTTCTAATGAAGAGTAAGTAAGTAACAATTGGAGCATCGAACCAGGGGGATAACATTGGCCTATTGCATAGATAGCCAACCGATTCATCAGATTTTGCAATTGGAGTAGTCTTGGGACATCAACAAGGAACTCTAGAGGAATAAAGTAATAATGGAGCGAGGGTTTCAGGGTGGTCTTGGTAAGGTTGAAGTGGTTGCCGCTGTTGTTGGCTCTCTGTTGGGGCTTCAGGGAGGTAGTGATCCATCCTCTTTACCAGCTGGCGGTTCGGGTAAATAGGGAGATGCTGAATTTGAAGATGGTGGGGACCTGGGTGTCGTGTTTCAGGTGGACCCGAGTGACGGGGCCACTAGGAAGGTACCTTTTGAGTGATCCTCGGTTCAATCAACCTATCACGGGAGCCATTGAGCGCGCTTTTCTTACTAGCGCTACGAGGAATTATTGGGCGTCTTTGTTTCTAGTCAAACCGACTAGGAAGTCTTCCTTCCCCCCTATCTCTGTCATTTGTGATAAGGTTAGCGGTAAGGTAACTCTTTCGATTCTGGATCAAGTGATAGACCATAATATTTCTATTATGGCGCTTACCCTCGTTGGGAAATTTTTTGGTCCCAGACCCAACATTGATGTGGTAAGGGTATTTTTAAGTCGAAGATGGAAGCTTAAAGGATAGATTGATGTCTCTGCTCTTCTGTGGGGTTTTTTCTCCTTTGCATTCTCATGTGTTGAAGATATCCCGGAGATCCTTTTTGTGGGACCACAGGTCATGGGAAGATCTTCCTTAACGCTTAAAAAATGGTCTCCTAATATGGATATGTTAGATGCCTTTTTTGATACAGTTCTTGTATGGGTGAAACTCCTGGGGCTCCCCTTAGAATATTGGCATGAAGACATCTTTAAGGGTATCGTTGGAGTGTTCGGGGAGATGCTTTTGATTGACCCTATGATGGTTGCAAGGAAAAGAATGGTTTATGCTAGGATATGTGTGGGGGTTAGCAGATCTAAGGATCTTCCTTCCTCAGTTGAACTCGTTTCGAAGCTGGGGTCGTTGTTCCAAGTCATTGAATATGAATCGCTGCCTTTTGTTTGTTTCTTGTGTAAGACGACTGGACATTGGGCAAAAAGATGCCCTCAGAATAATAAGAAAGATCAAAACGGTAATAAAGGCCCTAGGGTTTGGAAGCCTAAGCAAGCGTTGAATGGGGATCAAGGTAGTAAGGAAAATAACAAGCCTAATATGCCTAAGATAAGGAAGTAACGGGTTAACCACCCCTACTATTTGAAGGGCCCTACTATTATATGGGGACCTTCCTCCCTCCCCTTCCTCACAATAATCTATTTGAGGGTGGCAACCCCCTACTATTTGAAGGGCATTAGATTCGCTCACATGACTGTGCCCTATGTGTCCTACTATTCTAAAGGGGCACTCGATTCTATATGTAACATGCCCACAACCCCTACTATTCTAAAGGGATCGGGAATATGACTGGCCATTATTCATTCATGAGGTCCATGTGGATAGAAATGTTAGAGGAGATAACATGCTTCTTAATAAGCCTAATGAGGTCCAAAGGGATAGCAATGTTAGAGAGGATGATCATCATTCTGAGCATATTATTGGTGTTGAGGAGAAATGTCAGGAGGAAAACGGTACAGAAATAGGAAGTACAGAATAGTGAGATGAAGGAGGAGGACTACGAGGATGATTGACATAATGCCTCAGTACAGGGGGAAGAAGAGAATATTGTTAGAGTTGTTGAGATGGTTGATACTGAGGAGGAAGATATGGAAGATGATCTGGAGGAGGGAGAAATGAACCCGAATGATGTTGGATCCAGATGCATTTCTCCTAGTACCAGAAGAAGTGAGGATGAAGGGGAAGGGGCGAACCCTATCTGTACTTTCAAGGACCATCAATCTTCACCGGTTTTGGGCTCTTCTTTTCAAAATATTCTTTCAAGGTTGCTTAAGACCCCCAATTCGGGTGATTCTTCATCTCAAAATTCTAATGGAGTTCATTCCGATTTGAACCAGAATATGGTCATTCTGGATTAGATGCAATCCCCTAAGGAAAAAGAGAATATAAGTCTGGAGCAGATTGAGTTTGACGATGACATGAACTATGCTAAAGTGGAAAAGAAGAAGAAGAAAATGCAGTAGAAACCTAGTGCTAATGTCACTACTCGGAATAGAGTCAGAGTAGATTGTGGACCTTCTCGGAGCGCGGGTAGGAAATCCAATAGGTGGCAAAGAGAGCAGGAGTTAACGCAAAACATTATGGATGGGTCACAAACGACGATCCATGAAAGTCTTTTTAACTCTCCTGGTAAGAAATGAAGATTTTATCATGGAATATTAGAGGTATGAATAGTTGTCATAAACAAGACATAGTTCGTAATTTGGCTAGGGATCATAGATCAGACATTTTGCTTATTCAAGAGACTAAAATGTCTAAAGAAAGAGTGGAGAAAATCAAGTTTTTTAAATTTTTTGAGTCTCAAGGAAGCAGTTCTGATGGGGCTTCTAGAGGAGTTGCCACTTTGTGGAATTCTCATTTTATTCAAGATGTTCCTCTTTGTCATGATGATAACCATGTTGCTACATTGTTTAAACATACTATGGATGGTTTTTCTTGGATATTATCTAATATTTATGCGCCTAACAACAAAGTCTCTAGGAGAAAATTTTGCGCCAGACTTTCTTCTTTTCGTTGTAACCATCCTAATATCCCTTGGCTTGTTATTGGATATTTCAACACTCCTCTCCAGGAGGCTGAGAAATTTGGGGGTTCTCAAATACAGCTTGATAGCAAACAGGATTTGGCTGATTTCATCAATGATCAATGTCTTATTGATCTTGACTTGACTGGAGCCTCTTTCACTTGATCAAATCACAGAGTTGGGGCTGAGTTGATTCAAGTTAGATTGGATTGGGCCTTAATTTTTATTGAATGGCTTCAACATTACTTTTTCTCTTTGATTTCTATGATTAGAGTCGGCTCTGATCATTATCCTATCAGTTTTATGGTTGAACCCAAAGGTAGGTAGCGTAGAAAGTTTCCTTTTAGATTTAAGAAAATATGGCTGTCTCATCCTAGCTTGTACAATAGTGTGAAGGAGTGGTGGAGTGTTCCAATTGATGGTACAAATATGTTTCGTATAGCTAAAAAGCTAAGATTTGTGAAGGAGATGGTTAAAAAATGGAATAAGGAGATCTTTGAGGATATTTTCTTGTATAAATCAGCTCTTTAAGTGGAGTTGAACCTTATTCAAGATAAGATACAGAAAGAAGGCTATGTGGGTGACAATTTTGTGAAGGAAAGTGATGTCTTGTCTAAATACCATAGTATCATTGCCCGTGAAAAGATCTTTTGGAGGTAGAGATCAAGGTCATTATGGCTTAATGATGGTGATAGAAACTCAAGATTTTTTCATGTCACTACTCTAAAACATAGATCAACTAATAGAATTGATCGCCTTGTCAAAAATGGAAGAAGGATAGAGAAGGAAGAGGAAATTAGTGAAGCTGATGTTGAGTTTTTTGGGGAAATTTTAAAGGCAGATCCTATGTTGGATCCAGATGCCCAAGGTATTATGGCGGATGTTATTCCTAAGGTGCTTTCTGAAGATCAGAATCGCAACTTGGCAGCTATTCCCTCAAATGAGGAAATCAAAATTGTTGTCTTTTCCTTTGATGGTAATAAATCCCCTGGCCTCGATGGTTTTCCTATGTTCTTCTTTTAACATTTCTAAGAAAGTGTGGAAAATGATGTCTCTAATGTTGTTAAAGAGTTTTTTGGAGCCAGGTTTTTGCTTAAGGAATTGAATGCAACCTTCATTGTTCTCATTCCTAAAATGCATGGGGATAATTCTTTGGATGCTTTTAGACCTATCAGTTTGTACAATTCCTTTTATAAAATCATTTCCAAAGTTCTCACATCGTGACTGCTACGGATCCTGCCTCTTTTGATCTCTCCTCAACAAAATGTCTTCGTCCCAAGGAGACAAATCCTTGACTCCATCATTATTGTTCATGAGAATATTCATTCGTTGATGGAGGCTAAATCTTTGGGTTTCTTGCTAAAGTTAGACATTACAAAGGCTTATGATAGGGTGGATTGGTGTTTCATGAAAAAAGTTCTTCATGCCTTTGGATTTTCGGGTAAAGTCATTAGTTTAATTTGGCAGCTTATCTCTACTACTTCTATTGTTGTTATTGTTAATGGGTCACCTTCTCATTTCTTTAGAACCTCGAGGGGGTTAAGGTAGAGAGACCTTATATCGTCGATTTTGTTTACTATCAGGACTGAAAGTCTAGGCAAATTTCTTCATAAACAGGTGTTGGAAGGATCTTTGAAAGGTTTGAAGCCATCCTCTGCTAACTTGACTTGCTCTCATTAGCAGTTTGTGGATGACACAATCTTATTAGAGAGGCTAGAGTTATTAAATCTACCCTTAGCCTCTATGAAAAGGCCTCGAGACATATGGTCAACAAAGCTAAGAGTTTAATCTATTTTTTTAACACTCCTGAGTCTAGGCAAAAGAAGATTGCTAACATTCTTGAATGCAGGATTGGTTTGCTTTCGTCCACTTATCTTGGTCTTCCTTTGGGACCTAAACCTTCTGATAGGTTTTGGCTCTCTTTGATTGACCAGTTCAATAGGAAGTTGGTTGGATGGAAGGGGATCCTTCTTAGCTAGGCTAGTAAAATTCAACTACTCAAAGCCACTCTTCAAAACCTCCCGGTGTATGCTCTCAGTTTGTTCAACATCCCCTTGAAATATGCAGAGACTATTGAGAAAATTCAAAAAAGATTCATTTGGTCTGGAGTGGAGGAAAAAAAGAGAATTCCTCTGGTTGCATGGGAGAGTGTCTGCAAACCCCAGAAGTATGGGGGTCTGGGGATTCAGAGTATTAAGACTTTTAATCTTGCTCTTCTGGCTAAACAAGTTTGGTGAACCTATGATTGTAGAAGAGAATGGAATACATTATGGCATAACAAATACCTCTTTAATGTTCAGTCCTTTCAGGATTTTTTGTATTCCCCTCATATTCTTGTTGGATCACACTTGTGGAATAATATTATCAAAGCCTGGGATTTGGCTAATCGTGGGACTTTTTGGAAGGTGGGGAATGGGAGTGTTCATTTTTGGGATGACTGCTGGATTGGAAAATGGCCATTGCCTTCTGATCCTTTGTTGGGGGCTTTTAGAGATATTTGTGTGACTTCTTTTGGACTGATGGTGACTGATTATTGGAAGGAAGGTAAATGGGTGAACCTCTCTGATGTTAACCCATCTCTTACTTAGTTGCAGTTGTCCTTAAACTCCTTCGAGTTAGAAAATAGATCTGAAGATGAGCTAATATGGAAAATTTCATCTAATGATAAGTTTTCGGTTGCCTCTGCATATTGTTGTGTTGATCCTCCTATTTTTTGGTGGTCTAAGGTGTGAATTAAAGGTCTTACTCCTAAGGTTAACATGTTTTTTTTTTCTTCCTTTCCTAAATAAAATCCTGAATATGGATAATCTTTCTAAGAGAGGCTTCTCCATACCTAATAGATGTTACTTATGTTTGAAGGAAGCAGAATCGGTTGATCATATGGGACCAAGTGCTTCAGAAATGGGAACTTTGTTTGATCTTCCCTGGGTCTGTTAAGGAGTTTATTTATCAATGGAGAGTGCCCACTAGGAATCATCTTTTGAAGACTTTATGGTCCTTTGTGTTTTCTCATGTGGTGTGGGGTTTATGGAAAGAGCGCAATAACAAAAATTTTAGGGAGATTTATCTTCAGCCTGAAATTGTCTTCAAGAAAATTACCAGGACCATTAATGAAAATCTTTCTTTAGTGAGCACCAAGAGTCAAAATCAGAATGGAAATGTTAATCATTATTAGGTCAAAGTTGCTAATGCTTGGGAATTAAATCATCTCTTTTAGTCAACCAGGCCTAAGTTAAACAAAAGAACCAACATTAGTTGGAGATTACCTCCCCAAGGGTGGGCCAAAATCAACTTTGATGGGGTGGCCAAAGGGAACCCTGGACCGGCAGGATGCGGGGGAGTGTTACGAGATCACAATGGTAATTTTTTGTTAGCGGTGGCGCTCCCCTTGGGCATTCAGACCAACCATCTTGCAGAAGACATAGGGGTTTATCAAAGCTTAATTATTTCTAAAAAACACAACTTTAGTTGTGTTTGGGTGGAAGGGGATTCAAAAAATATAATTAACTACCTAAGGGGTACCTCTAAACCATCTTGGAATGTTGAAATGTAGATTAAAAAAGCTAGGGATATAATTAAAAAATTTTATAAATGAATTATATCCCATGTGTATAGACAAGCTAATGTGGCGACCGACTATCTTGCTAATAAAGGGGTCACGAGTAAGAGTCAGTTGAGCTGGACCAATGGTGACAGGTTGGAATTGGATCTTGTGATGCATTTGCTTCATGATTAGAGTTGAGGAAGTAACATTAATGATCACTCGAGCTATAATGACTCAAAGTGAATCTAGAAAGATCAAAACTTTTTCGATTAAGGCAGGCAGCCATAGAGTACATAATATTAAGTGCGAATTCATTTCTCACATTTTGTGAGTGATTATTGGCATTCTTTGGGCTCTGTTTCTTGTTCTGCAAGTCGAGTGTTGTGAAAGAGACATAGAGAATTTGAGGATGGGAGGCGCTAGAAAAAGGATTGAACCCCCTAGTTGTGTGAAGTTCAAGAAGGAACGCAAGTTGTAGAGGATTTTGGAGAAAGGGGGTTTTACCCCTTATATTGAGAGGTTGCAGGGTTGTAACGAGGATATTATGAATTACTTTGCCAAGCATTGGAAGGACGGGACCATTGTTCTCCATGGGCAGAAATTTTTGGTGGGTGAAAGCCTCATTGCCCAAGTTACTGGGCTTTCCATGGATGAAATGAAATATTATAGGGATAGAGGGTATACGAAGCAGGCTATGAAGGAATTCCCCAAGAAGGAAGCAGAGAGAGCTAATATTGTTAAAAATATTGCCAGTTACTATTCCATTTTGGTGTTCAAGTCCTTCTAGCAAAATATTTTAAAGGTAATTATGAAATACCTTACTTTAGATGGTCGTTATACTAGAGTGTATGGGCATCATTTTGTGATCATGAATCGCTTTTGTCATGGAGTGAAGATGTCATTTCCGTTTTATCTTATGTTTGTCCCGAGAGCCAATTTTAATGACCACAAGAAGAACCCCACTAAGTTCCTCATATTGCATGAAGGTTTGTTAGTCCTTATTAATTCTTATTTTTGTGCCCTTCCTACCCCTGATGACTATATTCATACTTCCTCTGAAGAGGAAACTAGTGCGGGTGAGTTGGGTGATGATGAGTCTAAGTCTAATTCTGAAGGTGAGTCCTCTCCCCCTCTGAAAAAAGTTAAACTTGAGAAACTTGTGAATACCAATCCCTCGAGAGGCAAGGGTAAAAAAGGGCAAAAGAAAATTGTGGTTTCTTCCTCTTCTACTTCGGCTAGAAATGAATCCCCTACTTCCAATGGCACCAAAGCTAGTCCTAAGGATTCTATGAGTGAGAAAGAAGATAGAAAGGAGCTGGACAACCATAATCTTCAATCCCCTCCTTCCCCACCCCATGAGACTTGTAATGTGGGTGCAGTGGCTCATGAGGACCTTCACCCAAACTGTGCAGAGCTTAGTGATAAAAAGGAAGATTATGAGAATGTGTTGGGTATGACTCGAGAACATGCAATTGACATGTTCAACATGTTTAAATGGATGTTTCATGAATTAAATGAGGTTAGACTCAATCAAAGAGCCCTGGGTAGTAAAATGGAGGCCATCTTCGTTGGGAATTATCAAAGCAATCAAAAGGATGTGGGGCAGTGGACAAAGGAGGAGAAGAAGTTGGTGTTGGAATTCATTAAAAGGGTGGGTGAAGGGATTGATCAAATAAAGGAAAGGTTTGAAGATTGCATCTCCAATGTTGAAGATGGATACAATAATATCCAGGCTACGCTTAAGGCTATCATGTCGAATAGCCACAAGATTGTGAAGTGTATTGTTGACGTTGTGGCTACTATGGTGGATAGTTGGGAGCAAGAGGAAAGGGCTATTGTAACCATTGGAGATGATACTCATGTGACTCAGGTTGAAGAAGGACCCAACAGAAGGACATGTGGCAACATGAAGAAGAAGGCAGTCGTTCAGAATGTGGACTACAAAGAAATGAAAGTTGTTGCTGAAAAAATGAGTGTCCTTGAGGCTGAGGCCCTCAAGAGCCTCATGTAATTAGGTTTGTGTTTCTATTGTTTGTTGTCGTTATTGTCTCTGTTTTTCTGGTTCTGTATTTCATTTTCTTTGCTGGTTTTTTGTTGCGTTTATGTGCTTTTGTTGTCTCTTTGACGATTGTTTGTAATGTCTTTCTCTTGTAGCCTGTTTTATTTTGGATATATGATAAACTTTGCTTCTGTCTCTCTTAGAATCTTTTTGTAAAGGGTTTCGAGGCCCCTTCAAAACCTGTTTTTACTTTAATCCAAAACAATTGGACCAATCTCCTAGTATAGCTTTGGAATATCCTAATGTGAGTAATTGTATATTCTTAGATTCTAATAACTTATTAAGTAACTTATTAAGAAGTTGACCCTGTGTATTGTAGGTTGTTTTGAATGCCTACTCCCTCACCATGGACCACAAAATATTCTTAAATGGGATGAAGAGGGACTAAATCCAATTTGGTTGGGATCACTCATTTATTACTATGATTATAAAGGAATGATGATTTTAAATACGATTCTACATAAATTTTGAATCTAGTTGGCATTGCCATTACAATCGACCACACAATATACAACCTTGATATGAATTGAAAATATATGCAATTGACTTGTATACATACTCTTGTTTATATAAAATTTATGTTTTTTTTTTATCTACAATATATGATTTTATTATTTTTTATGAAATAAAGAATTACATATAATTCCAAAAAAGTTTAGCTGTCCAAAAACCACCAAGACTAAACAGAGACACCTCGAAGCACCCACCAACTTCCCACCCTTCATACCATATACATTTATTAGAACAAAAATCAATTCTGTAAACTACTACCATCAATGGTCGACACCATAAACCAAATGGCCACCAAAACTTATGCACTGCACAAAATATCACTATCAACCCCCACCCAAATATAAACTTTTAACAAAAAATTACAAACTTAACAAAATTTGGGCCAAAGACACAAAAAAATCAGCTCCATCCTCGCATTAATAGTGTTCACCTAGACCCCTACAGCTGCAGCTTCCCTAGGCCATTGTCCCAGTAGTCTTCAGGATTGAAGCTCAAACCTTGGCCACCCTATTTCTTTTTCTCCTCTGGGAGCCTCTGTTTCTCAATCTCCTTCTCCTGCACAAAATATTTTAGACCTTCCCAACCAATTAATGCCTCCTCCCATTGCTACCCTCTATCCATCTCATTCTTCAATAAAATGAAGGGCTTGAACTCTTCACTCTCTTCTCTAGTACAAATGCTTTCACTAAGACTCCTGCACAAGCCCTTACCAATAATTTCCCTCACCAATAGAGACTTCAACCCAAAGAGATAACCCTCCAAAACACATGCTTGAAGCACCCACTCTATCTCCTCCTTGGTGCCCTATTCCAAACCCCACACAACCACATTGGTCACCACATCAACATTGGTCACACAACCACCATGGTGCCCAATTATAGATTTGTTGGTCACCACATGAGCAACAAATCCAAAATTTAGATAAAAATGGGCTTCTTGTACTTAAAAATACCACCAAATGCTTCTTAGAGATCTTGCCCAAGAAGGCCAACTGCTATTTTGCAAATGAAAGAGTGAAATTTGCCTCCATGATCACCTTCCTTCACCAGTTTGCCAACTTCTAATTGCCCTCACTTTCTTTCTTTACTACCTTCTTTGAAAATAGGAAACAATGCTTAGTGTCCTTTTATCCTTCATCACCCACCTCAACCACTAAAAAACATCATTCCCACACAAACGTTAGCATACTTTCTTCCTCGTAGGCCAACTCAATCCCTCAAAAATCCTCCCATATCTCCTTCCCTTGCATAATATTTAATGATGCTCTTGCCTTGGATAGCGTGTTTGCAATGGTATTACCCTCTCATAAGGTATGGGATATTTGAAAATATTCAAATTCATGTAATTCTTTTAATAATAATTTAATAAATTTATCAAGTTATCACGAAGGCACCTCCCCTTTTATGATGGTGTTGATTATGATCAAAAAATACCCTTCAAGGTGCAACTTAAAAACATCCATCCTTTTGGCCATCCTTACACCCCACAATGTCGCTTAGGCCTCGACTTCATTATTTGTTCCTTCAGGGAGCCATCTTGCACCAAGGGCAAGAATATCACCCTTCCAATTTCAAACAACATATCGAGCTCCTGAAGGGCTCAGATTTCCTTTCGATGCACCATCAAAATTTATTTTTGTCCATCCCTATTCCGGTTTATGTCATTCCACTTTGGCCCTATCCTAACTCTTTGAATCAACCGAGAAGGCTCATTAATGAACCACATAAAATTTATGTTATGATTACATCACATATGCAAATTGAGTTTGTATGCTATACACAGAGTACAAATCAATCATATTTATATCAATGATATAGATACCATTCAATACTAATACACAAACACATGAAATACACAATTCAATATCAATTTACACATTTGATGTAATTTTAATTACTTTGTCATGATGGCAGGCATAATACCTCATTTATTATCGACCAATGATGATCTCTCATGCAAATGAGATTTTTAAGTAGTCGAGATAGATTTGATCATCCTTAGCAAGGCCCATAATGGAAGTATTTGTTGGCAAAGGACACTTCCCTTGGCTATTGTTTTTGATAAAAAAAAACAACGTTACCTAGGGCATCGACCCTTAACATAGTCAGAGACTATCAAAAAGACAAAACAAACCAAGGGAGCACGCCCCCTTACAACAATGTCAGATCAAAAAACAAACTAGACCAACTCAAGGAGGGGAAGAGACACCCAAGCCTTGAGAGGGAGAGGTTAGGACAAGGGGGGAGGACCTCCCCTTCCGCCTACGACGAACCACAATCCAGGCGATACAATCATTAGGACCAAGAGAGAGATTAGGTGGAAGTGATTCTGCATGTAATAACCCACTTAACTTAATCCAAAAACTCAACTGATTTTTTATATATATATATAAAAACATTGGTTTCTTATTCTTACTTATTCTTATTTATTTTTGATTCAATCACATACTCAGGTACATCTATCCAAACGAGATAGGCATCCATCCAACCGGGATGGGCATCTAACCATACAGGTTAGGCATCTATCCATACGGGACTAGGCATCTAACCATACAGATTAGGCATCTAACCATACGAGTTAGGCATCTGTCCATACAGGACATGAGGTTTCATCTATCCAATCCGGGATAGGCATCTACCCAAATGGGGTAGGCATCTATTCATAAGAATAGGATATGCTCTGGCCAGAGACTTTAGACTCATCGGGACCATCCGGGTCTTGAGCCACTCTCTAAAGACTACACTCCCCTACTAGGAGTGCACCGAGTTCACTGTCCTCAGGAGTATAAGAATAATTACATAAAGAAGCTTGAGTTCCACCTCAGAATTCGGCCTAAAGCCTTGGGAAGTCAAGCGAATCCATACGGGATTCCTTCTGAGTATGCATTGAATTAATTTTAACCTTTCAATTATTATTTGCATCATTTGATTAAAAGATCAAGGAGCTTCAAGAACCAACTACTCACCCATAACCAAATCATAATCCCCATCCTCGAACGCCTGAGTACAAGGGACAACTTTGTCCCTAGACTGCCTACATACCCGTTTCGGCACAGGATCAAGGCGTAAAGTATGTAGTCCTGGTTTCTAACTATGGTTTAATGTAAACTGTTTGGTGGGTACACAACCCTTTCTAGGGTCAATGTCCCAAACAGTTTCTCTGCAGTTGCTACCCACGATGGTAGCTCTATAGCAAAAAGGCTTAAGGTGGTCTTCTGCTTGTGTCCTAAAACAACTAAGTCCTATTTTCTATTAAATACGCCACCCTTAATCCGTTATCATCCATTGAATTGTATCAAGATAAAATAAATTTCCAAGATCTTCACACACATCCAAACCCTAATGGGGTTATCTAAAGTTCAACTGATCGGATGTAAATTCATTTAAAAATTAATCTTTTTAGATTATCAATCCAAGGGGGATTACCCGCCCCTTGGCTTTTAACTTCCAAATGACCCTTATTTCTCCCTGACGATTTAGAGGGATGATGCCACAAACACCGTTATTGCAGCTTTATTAGGCATTAAGTGCAGTAGTTCAACACGACGACATTACTCGTAAGTGTGACCCAGAGGCACCATAGATACTGAACACCACTAATTTTTGGTTTCAACTCCCCTTGTTTAGTTATCTAACTAGGAATTTAACTTTGAATTCATGAATCTTAAATGAAGCAATATACCAATACAATTATGAAAAAGAAACTATTATATACAAGGAATTGTCACTTGAATTTAAAACTATAGTATGAATTTTACGTAATTGAAAGGAACATAAACAAATCGACTACTTGGAATAGTATTTTCTCCTACGGAAAGTTATGATAATTAAAAATTCGAAAACTTGAACTAAATACATGAAATTACTAATTGCTTGGAAACCATGATACTTCCAAAGATAACTTATGAAAATGATTTGAATTACTTGCAAGATGTAATTGTTTTGGGACAAACCATTACACAGTAAGTATGACTCCTAGTACTGATTTGCTTGAAAGAAAATTAAATGATTGAATAGCAAGGATTTGGAAATGAATTTTAACACCTACTTATTTGGAGTGAAAAGTACTTAATAATAATCCCACCTAATTCTTCCATATGAAGTAATACAAATTTCATCTACAAATGATAACACTACTTTAAATGTGAATCCTAATACTTGAAAGGTGCTAAATTGCTTGAAATAGAATTTAAATTATCAAATAATTATACTTTGGAAATGAATTTAATACTCACTTGTTGAAGGGAAAAGGAAACAACTATTCAACAATAAGATTCAGACTAACCACATTATTCTTAGTTACTAATTGTTTGAAAAAGAGATTAGACGAGTATAAACACTTGCTAGTTAACCAAGTAAATAATACCAAGTCTCCTAATAAACAATTCTAATCAATAAACTTCTAGATGCTTTTGAACTAATACCTTTGCAAGATTATAAAGTGATAACTAATTACTCCTTATATTTCTTCCATTGTAGTAATTAAGATAATGAGCAATTATTTACTTATATCTAAGATTAGACATTGGGTTTTTTTTGGTTTTTTGTTTTTTTCAAGTTTCACATGTAGGTATTATGTTGTACATGCATGTAAGTGGAAAACACCATAAAAATTACAATGAATTATATAAGTAAGATAGATGTAAAATAAAAAAAAATTATAGTATTATTATTATGTGAGGTTTTAAATTTGTTGCACCCAAAATTAATATATTTACTTTTATACCATGCAAGTTCTAACATGACATTTTCTTTTTGTTTGCTAAGGCATTTATTAAAATATTAGACATATATGAACTTGTATACTAATATAACATAATTGAATTATAATAATTAATATTGAACTAATAGTTACAAGCCATGTCAACCTCCAATTCAATTTTTTTCCCAAAACCTTTTAAAAAGAAAATAACTGTTTTCTTACAATTATAAATTTAATAATACACGAATCAAAAGATAATATATAATGTTAAAATGATCATATAAATAATAATTTATAATAGCTAAAAGATTGAAGTATGATTTAAGTAAAAAAACTGACCTTTTTCCACTCCAAACAGGGAAGCCATGTATAAAAGCTTTCATAAATATTTCATGTACCTTTATATTGGATCTATTTCCCTTCTTTTTTGATGATATAGGAAATCTAATTAGAAAAATCCTATTTAAGTGGAGATTAAAATTTAGAAAGCCTAAGACTTTTAATTACTATCATTTAATAGCCTTAACATTATGGTAGGTGACATCAGGCCTGGAATTTGATGGTCACCCCTACCTGTCATACGAATTTTTGATGACGGTTTAGTCATTTCAATGCCTTTCATTTGACGTTTTAAGAAAAATATTAACTGTCAAAAAATATAAAAATAGAAGATTGAAACAATTAATAATTACTAATTTAGTAATAATAAACATTTAAATTTTAAAATTATATATATTATGACAAGTTTCTATAACAAGCTCATTAAATATATTTAAAAAATTAAATTGACTAAGTTTCTAAATTCATATATAAAAAAATAGAATATATTGTAAAAATTCATATTAAAATATTTTATCAATTATATTCTATCATTTCAATTACGACAAGTTTCTAAATTCATATGAAAAAATAGAACTATTCTAAAAAATCATATTAAAATATTATAAAATTAGAAACAACTACATTCTTCCATATTCTAAATCTATCTTTATAATAAACATTTTGTATTTTTATAATAAACATTCTAAACTAATATATATATTATCTAGTATTTTTTTTTACGGTTTATTTATAATTTGAAGTATCATCTATACGGTTTTAGAAAAAAATAGCATGTCAATGCATACGTTCTACTATTTTTTTAAGCTGTCAAATACGGTTCAAAAGTGAAAAAACGGCCATTTTGCCTGTCAAATTCCAGGCCTGGGTGACATTACTATCTCATGATATAAGTTTTTTTTTTTTTTTGTTACGATCATCTTCATTTTATCTTATAATATTATGTATATGATATTTAATTAATTCTTTTATTTTTTTGAAAACTCTATAATATGGATATAATTTATTTGTCTATTACAGATGTGATGTTGAACTGTCTACATCCATATTTCACATTATAACATTTCTCTACTGGAAACTAAACTTGATATATAATATATATTATATACTTTATTATTTATTAATATATTTATTTATTTATAGTTAAATAAATGTTTTTCTTTACTTTATTAATTTATAATTATTTTAAGTCTATTTCCATATATATATATATATATATATATATATATATATATATATATATATATATATATATATATATATATATATATATTCTTCTCTTAATTAAATCTTTATAAAAAAAATTTATTGAATATATTTATAACCCCAATCAGATAATGCAAAAGAAAGTTTCCAAATAAGAATTTAAAAAGAATATGCATAAAATCTAATGTTTTAAAACTTATCTAGTTTAATTACACAAAGGATAAATTACAACCCAACAGGCAGAGGGGAAGAAAATTATTATGAGGAAAAAATATATATACACAGAGGATTAATTTTTGAAAGAAAAATAATTCACATGAGGATAAATTGCTTTGAGGAATAAAATACACATCTGAAAGATAAATAATCATAGAAGATAAATTTCTTTGAGGAATAAAATGCATAGAGGAATAAATTTCTGAAAGATAAATAATCATAGGAAGATAAATTTCTTTTTTTTTCTGAGAAAAGATTTTTCACAAAGATAATCAAACACATGTTATTCTATTCTAATTTATTTTTTTTTAAATCAGTTTTTTTTTTCTTGATTTACTTCGGCAAAAGAGGATAATTTGTTCCTAATAAATTTCACTCTTATTCCTTGAAATCTAAATTTTTGTAAAGAAATAAAAATCAATGTGAATGGAAAAAACTAGAGTTTAAATGATATTCTCATTTGCATTTAAAAAGGAGTCTACTAATTAATGGCAATTATTCAAATTTTATTTCCTATTTGCATATAAAACTTCTCTATCAAATTCTACACAAATTTACAATAGGTAAAGCATACAAGTGAATAGAATTCTAATTTTTCTTCGGCTACATAAAAATCCATTTCAAAACACGAGAGTAGACAAGAAGGAACCTGGATCGAAGGATTCCCTTGTTATTGAAACGCCTCCAATCTCCCAACTACCCTTCTTCACTCCTTCCTTGAAGCTTGATAAGATCTCTTCAAAATCTTGAAAATCCTACCGTACAATGTGACTACCAAAATCCTACTACTACTAACAAGAATTTGCAATAATTCAAGAAATTTTTATTTTTTTTCATCCAAAACCAAAAATGAACTCCTCCTTCAAAAATTTAACATACATTATATAGAATAGGTGCACCATTCCCACTATCAAAAGAATTAATTGAAATTGACTTCATGCAAAATTGATTGTTGACATAGTGGGGGAGTTACCTGCAAGAAGATGGAATTTTAAATTCACTTCTAGAAACTTCTCATTTCCTCCTGCAACATGTGCTAAATTAACATATTGAGAAAATAAACAATTTCTAAATTAATTTAATGCAAAAATGATTGTTGTCATAGTGGGGGTTACATTTGACCATGCATTCAAAATTCAAATTCAAATTCTCCTCCAAAAATGTATTTTGTAACTCCTTTGTCATAAAAAAATGCCATGAATAGAATTATTCTTGTCATAGAATAATTTTGTAACTCCCATGTCATATATTTGCTAAATATAATATTTTTTCCTTAATATTTTGAATTTAAGATTTATTTTCTAGAATCTTCTTATTTCTCCTACACCATGTGCTCAATTAGGATATTGAGAAAATAAGCAATTTTCAAATAAATTATGACCTCATGTGTGTCTCACCACTTAAATTCGTTTTTATTTAAAAACTTCAACCTCATTTCAATTTATCTTTTCTTTCTAACATTGCTAATAATAATAATAATAATAATAATAATAATAATAATAATAATAATAATAATAATAATAGCAAGTTATATCAAGGTCCAAAAAGAGGGTTATGACACTGCAGAAGACATTTAAGACATTTATTTCTTGACAAAGCCAAGTTTTTTGTTGATTTACAAGGCTTGTGGATGGAAAGTTAATCATGACATAAAACTTGTTATATTTTGTTGATGTTGTAGGTAGTTATCATAAATTCGACCATCTCTCTGTATTTTCTATATATGGATAATATCTTTGAAAGTCGTTTTAGCGGAGACATCCATGGACTCCCCTATTAGGCTAATATCAAACAAGCAACAAGTACCCTTTTCTTGGAGAAGTGAAAAAGAAAAGGCTCAAAGTAGTGTACAATTACTCTCATGGTTATTCATACAATGTGAAAATTTCTGGGGGGGATTCCTCTTCACCTACCACTGATACTAGGTGAACATAGACATCACTACCATGTTCTTGGCAATCACTCTGATAGTGGGAGAGTCCAAAGTTGGAGCAATACAGTTGTGTCGAAAGGTTTTCAAGGAATTCTTCCTCGAGGAATTGGATTTGAGTGTGGCCACAACGTGGATAAAGAAATGTGAATCCCAAACCTGAGGGATTACTTCGTGGTTCGACGCCATGATAGAGAAGTGCCCAAATTGCCAGTGCTCACATTTGTTGACTAAGAGGTATTTGAGGTGTTTGAAAGTTGAAAGCCCATCATCACCAAGAATATCATCTTCCTAAAAAACTTTCTTGGTTTGATGTTGAATAAGGGTGGTGACTGGATAAGGAATACAAATGTATTAAAGGCTTGGTCAATGACAATAAGAATAAGGACAATGATTCTGGATCGGTCATTAGAGAAATAACCCCAACTATGGTCTCAGTCAAGTTACCTAGCCCAAGCCATGGGGCTAGTGGTGTGGAGTAGGCGTATGGTGGAGCAAGATTCGTGGACAAGTCTTTGGCAGGGAACAAGGTGAAGATGTTGGTTGCAGAGTAGCTTCTCACACTATATTTCTTTATAGTTAGTATTCTAATTGTGTATATAGTATAGCTAGTATTCAGTTTGTGTTTAGAGTTATTGGGATCCAAGAACATTGAGAGGGGGGGTGAATCAGTGTTCTACTGATAAAGTAAGATTTTATCCTTTTATACCATACACATATAAACTGGTAAACAAATAAACATATAACTTGAAGCAAATAAACCATCCACATAAATGAACACCATAACACATAATTTATACGTGGAAAACCTCAAAGAGGAAAAACCACAGTGGGATTTGTGACCCACAATATCAGTTCACTGGCCATATGAAAAGATATTACATATAATGGGGGCCTGCACATGCATGAAGGCACATTGCCTAGAGCATACTGCTCATCACTAAAGAGCCTCACTGACTACAAGCTTTCTGCTAAAGTAAAATACTGAAGAATGAACTCAAGAATGCATCTGCTATGCCAAATAGAGTTCTGGTTCTAGCTCTGCTCTGTATCGATTCATAAACCCTGAACACTACTACCGGTATCTCTTCTCCTCCCAGAATGCTTTCCAAGCTATCTACAGATCATTGCATGATATAACATTCGCATACAAAATGATCTTCATACATATACTTTGCATTATTTAGTTCTACTATATTCTACTATGTCGCATCATATATCATATACAAAATGACCTAGTAGACTAACCTATATACCCATTACAAACAATATACCTTATGTCGGCTTACAATACATTTACAAAAGATATTCAATGTCAGCCTCGACAATAATTACAAAATGATTTACTAAATAAATCTGCCTTGATGTCGGCTTCCTTGAAGTATTGATGTCAGTGCCGGTGCCGGTGCCGGTGTAGCCCTAAATGTTCTAAAGCTGATATCTACCGGTATATGCCTTCTAGTGGCGATATATGACTTCTATCTGATCTCGTTGCCATCTGGATTATTTTGAAAGAATTTGGTCTAGCCCTTACTAGTCTCATTTATCACCTCATTTACTCTGCCCATCATAAGGCTTATTTGATGGGGTTTACTACTGAAAACTGTCCTATTTGCAACATCTATGCATCTTTTCATTTCCTCATTGTTTACAACACCACACATTTCTAAAAGTGCTACTTCCTTAATCTCCCTATCTCTCTTGACAACGTCAAATCTTCTAGCCTCAAGTTTATTATACAAGGATAGAGGTATCTCCTTCAAAATTTCAACTAAGGCTTTCTTATAGATGTTTATATACAACAAATTAGCCTCTTCTATTTCATTTTGCTCATTTTCTTCTAAATCTTCATAATACTTAGATACATTTTTCAAAATTCCATCTTTTATAATTTCATCAATAAGCTCAGCATAGGTCTTTGTGGTCTTACCGATTTCAGTATCATCACCCTTCTTCTTTTTGCTTGTGGTTGTCGGGGTAGATGTGACTAGTTTCCTCTTTTGCATAGGCTTCCTTGTCGGTGGTGGAGGTGCATTAGGTTTAGTTGCCTTTCTGACAAGTCTCCTCCTAGGCTCTGCCTTCTTCTTCTCTACCGATGGTCGTACCACTTTCTTCCTTTGTACCCTTTTGAAAGCCAGAGGTTCATTATCCTCAGGGTCAGAATCAGAAGTGATGGTTGAAATGTAAGCTTCGGGCTTCTTCACTTCTGCAGTACTAGCCTCCGTCGGTTTAGTTGCATGTTTGGATCCAGAACCCAGTTGAGTATCTATCTTATGAATTACATCCTGTATATATGCAGACATCTTTTCTATTTTCTTCTCTCTTCTCTTCCTGTTAAAAATGGTTTTCACTTCAAGAGCCTTCTCTCCTGTCGTACCAAAATGCTCTGTTTTATCATCTAATGGGTCTTCTAACAACATTTTTGCATAGAGTTCAAAAATGTTGTCATCTACCTCATATCCAAGCTCAGTAATCCAAATTGTCCTAGGTTCAACTGCCTCCATAAGAGTTTCATTAGTTTTTACCATAAAACAGATATCAGTGGAGTACTTCTCCACAATGTTCCTTGATATTCTCTCCCTTTGCCTCATATTTTCTTGGAATGTTTTGAAATACCCCCAAAGTTTCTCATCTCTGTCGGTACCAAGACCAGTGATTTCTTCCTTGATCTGCATACCTACCAACGCTTCTTCCCTAGACTGGATAGCTCATTCAGGAAGTAAAGCATTAAACAAACAATCAAATTTCCATATCTAAAAGTGCCTTTCTTGACTCCCTTGATCTTTCCAAGGTTCAACATCAATTCACTCCTCATCTATTCACATAAATCATATTTTGCATTATTCCTTAGCATCTAATATGCAACATGAATGCATGAACTAGAAACAAAATTCAATCGCTTGGATTGAGTTACCTTATAACCTATTATCATGCTTGTAAATTTTACATCAGTGTCGGTGATTGTGCTTATCCTCATTGATCTGCTATCAGGAGTTGCACCAGTGAGTTTTTCTACCTTAGTGTTGGAAACTTTCTTACCAGGTTCTTGTCCGACTTTGGGTAAGTTAGTGACTGTTTGAATAGCCTCCTTCGTGATCATGTAGGGCCAATCCAGCCAGATAAATTCATTGTGAACCCTGCTCAAAACGTATCTGATAACCTCATCTTTGAATTCTGATATGTACAGAATACCGATTAACCCTAGATCCTCAATTGCTTTGTATTCCGGTTTGATGGTTCCAGAGTCTCCCAATATCACGGATTGATACATGCTTTTGATGTCCTCTGTGCCCAGATCTTCCATGGTGCAGTGAATGTATGCCCTCTTCAACATACATCACGTCGTTAGGAACCCTAGAAAATGCTCTAGCAGAGTCCTCCTTCTTAGCAATTTTGAGAACCTCCTTGAATATAGGTCTTAACCTATCCTTGACTTCGACAATGGTGGGATTTGCAATGAAAGTAGGAGCTGAAGATCCAGATAACATTTCGAAGAATACCTGAAAGTGAATGCCGGTGGAAGATTGAGTGCTTCTCAGATGACTGCTCGAAATCCTTTCACAATGTTTTGCTCGCTCTTAACTCGCCTTTTCTTCACTCAGAATGCTTGAATGCTCGGTGAGTGAAAATGATTTCACTTACCCCCTTTTATTAGTAAATAAAGCCCTAATTTTTTCTATAATAAATGCTTCACAAACAACCCTACGGATGTTGGTTTCAGTCTGGTGTCAAGTGAACCTTCATCAATGATGAACACAATTCTCTAGATCTCTTCCAGATCTCCTCTGGGGTAATGTGCAAGATTTAGTAATGACTTTGCCAACCCCTAAGGCTTATGCCTCAGTTACTGGTGGAATTTCCTGTCGATGGAGGAATACCTTGTTCTACTGGTGGAGTTACCGGTGTAGATCTATCTCCACTTTGTTCTTCAGATTTTCTAACCCATCTTTTGGTGTGATCTTGTTGTATTTCATCTACCTTCTTTCCTTTCTTGTTATCTTTATCATTGCTAACCAGTTGAGTCTTGCTTCTGCAATACTTAGCAATATGACCTATTTTGTTTAATGCATAACATGTAACATTGTTCTTTTGAATTGCTTTGACATATCCGGTATCATTTCTTGACCTACAATGATTAGCAAAATGTCCAAACTTTCCACATGCATGACATTTAACATTCATCATGCAATCTTCTGACTTATGACCATACTTCTTGCAATTTGTGCATTGACTGGGAACAAAATTGTAGTTTTGATTTTCTTTATTTCTACATTTTTTAGCTATATGCCCAAATTTATTGCAAACAAAACATTTGCCATTGAATTTATAAGCATTAGATTGCCTTACCGGTTTCCTCTGTTCTAATGAGTTCTGTATATCGGTAGACTGATCTACAATACCAGAGCTTTCACCTTGTACAAATCCAAGTCCTATAGAATCACCAGTATGCCTTTGTCTTTTCAACAAGTCATCCAGTTGTGCAGCACTGATCCTAAACTTTTATTTATACTCACTTGCAGTAGTCAGATCATCTCTCAGAATAGTTATTTGTCTTTCAAGTTCTTGTTCATTGTTCCAAGAGTGTGCCAAATCAGTTCTCAACAGATTATTCTCATGAGTCAATCTGCCACATTCATCAAATTCATTCTTTAGAGATATAACAAGATTATCTTCCTTCTTCTTTCTATCCTCAATATCTTTTGATAACCTCATAGTCAAATCTTGCATTTCATTCTTCATGAGCATGTTTGCTTGACTTAGTTTCTGACATTGTTCCTTTAGTGCATTCTTCTCCTCATCATCCGAGTTTCGCAAAAGTTCTTTTCTCTTGGCTTGAGTTGATGATAACCTTTCTTGCAGGATAAGAATGAATTCATTAGTAGAATTAAATTCATCTTGCAATTTCAAGTTCTTTATCCTTTAAGCATCATAATCCTGAAGAGCCATCTCAAGTTGCTTCTCCATAGCCATGTTCAAAGATTCCAGTTTCAGGATCTTCCTCAAGCTGTTAAACTTCTTCCAAGTTACCAGGCTCTAATACCAATTGTTGGGATCCAACAACATTGGGGAGGTGGGGTGGGGGGGGGGGGGTGTGAATTAGTGTTCTGTCGGTAAAGTAAGATTTTATCCTTTTATACCATACACATATAATCCGGTAAACAAATAAACATATAACTTGAAGCAAATAAACCATCCACATATATGAACACCATAACACACAAAATTTATATGTGGAAAACCTCAAAGAGGAAAAACTACAGTGGGATTTGTGACCCACAATATCAGTTCATTGACCATATGAAAAGATATTACATATAATGGGAGCATGAACATGCAGGAAGGCACACTACCTAGAGCATATTGCTCATCACTAAAGAGCCTCACTGACTACAAGCTTTCTGCTAAAGTAAAATAATGAAGAATGAACTCAAGAATGCATCTGCTATGCCAAATAGAGTTCTAGTTCTAGCTCTGCTCTGTACCGGTTCATAAACCCTAAACACTACTATCGGTATCTCTTCTCCTCCCAGAATGTTTTCCAAGCTATCTACAGATCAATGCATGATATAACATTCACATACAAAATGATCTTCATATGTATACTTCACATTATGTACTTATATTATATTCTACTATGTCGCATCCTATATCATATACAAAATGACCTAGCAGACTGACCTATATACCCATTACAAAAAATATGCCTTATGTCAGCTTACAATACATTTACAAAATATATTCAATGTCGGCCTCGACAATAATTACAAAATGATTTACTAAATAAATCTTCCTTGATGTCGGCTACCTTGAAGTATTGATGTCGGTACCGGTGTAGCCCTGATTGCTCTAAAGTCGGTATTTGTCAGTATATGCCTTCCAGTGCTGGTATATGGCTTCCATTTGATCTTGTTGCCATCAATGACAACAAAATGAATCCAATGAGTGTCAATTGCCAACAAGAGCACCATTTTTTTGTTCGGTGCTTCTCAACTGGTTTTATGTCTATTCCTAGTTTGGATGGTGTGTTCGGTCAATCTCTGAAGACATTGTACTTTTTTGTTTGATATAATACAACATGAGTTTCCCCATATGCAGTTGACATCTACCAAAAAAAATTATAACATAAATCTAATATAAAAAGTTACGTATACAAGTCAATTACATTAATGTCAAAACCTATTTCACATTAGGTCAACGTACAATTTTATAAAAAATAGCTTTATGTCTATGAAACACATTGTATTCATCATGTATTATCAAGTAGGTAACCCTCATTGGTCATAATGTTATTATGTGTTGGTTTTATTGTGATGACCCATAATTATGAATTGTGAAATATTATATTGCTTCAAATTACATTACATTGTTATTTCTAGTTGTTAGATTACTCATTTATTACTATTGTTATAATAGAATGATGCTTTAAAAAATTCTACATAATTTTTTAGTCAAGTTAGGCTTTTTATTACAATTGGCAACACAATACAAACTTAATTATGAATTGACATTATGCAATTAACTTTATACATTTTTTTTCATATAAAATTTATATTATGATTATATCACATGTGTAAAGTGAGTTTATATGGTGTATATGGAATAAAAATCAATCACATATAGCTCAATGATATAAATATCATTCAATTCTAATGCACAGAAGCACACAACATACACAATACAAATTTAATTTATACATGTGATGCAATCATAACAAATTTTGATGGTGGATGGTGACACCTCTATATTGGCAACTCTATTGGTTGCTTTTTGATGGTGGACGATGACACCTCCTCTATGGGTCATTCCACTTTTGCTCGTATTTTGGTTGACATTGATATTGCTTCACCACTTCCTGGTGATGTGGTCCTCATGGTGGGGGATCGACCTTGGATGTAGCCGCTTGATTTTGAGGGCCTCCCTTTCCACTATCGAAAATGTTTCGCCATTGGCCACCTAGCCTCAAACTACTCATTTTCGTGTCAACGTGGGGTCCCCACCTAGTGGAAGGATGCTATTTTGGACCATTTAATGATTTATACTTCGAAGGAGCTCTTAGATGATACGAGTGAGGGGTCACCACCTAGTGCCTCGCCAAGGATCCCTGTGGCTCCCTTGAATCCTATACAATCTTTTACCTCACCTGATGTAGGTCTTGTTCAATCTTCTATGACCTCCATGCAGCCTATAGATACTCTAAAAGGGACACCTTATGTTGATTCTCTTCCTGATGATCTCCAGCTCGAGGACCCTAATGATTCTATCACTTGGACGATGGGTCCCCGACGACGAAAGGGGAGGACCTCCCTCCCCCTAGTCTCTCCCCCAAACTTGGCTCGGTCCCCCTTGAATTGGGCTGAGTTTGTGATGTTTTTGTAGGCCTTCTTCGCTTGCCTGGTTTTTTTTTTGTATTTTTGTTCTATGGATAGTCATGGACTATGTAAAGGGTCGACACCCTAGTT